>NC_136482.1:170957286-171504786 GCF_053919585.1 Euprymna scolopes
TGTTATAGTATATCTTTCTGGTGGTCTCTTGGTCTTAGTGGATCCCAGGACGATAATTCATCTAGTCTGGTGGAGTATCCAGCTACGTGCTGTTACTTGAAATAACATCACTTGTAGAAGGTGCACCATTCCTTGTAAAAGTCAGTGTTGGTTGTCCATACTGAGGAGATCTTATTTGGGCCACGAATACTATGTAATTTTGAATATTTAGTTAGGGTTTACTTATAGGGAAAATTATCTTCATGCCAGGTTGTCCTGACAGACCGCTGTACAGACAAACCTTAGACACTCGAGGACAGTGTCTAGTAGGAATTCAAGTTTCTCTCTTTCACATGTGAAGAAATGTGATTAGCTAAAATGTTCCCAATGAATGCAACCAATATTTCTAAATCTTAAACTGATTTTTTGACATCTCAATATTTCAATTTTATCAAAACTTTCATTGAAATCCCAAAGTATTTGTTGGGGAACAATTTATTGAGAATACAAAGTGGGATTTCTTTTTTGTTTTTGTTTTTTTGTTTTTGTTATAGTAATAAATTTACGGAAAATCATTTCAATAAATGAACCAAAAAAGTCAATGTTGAGCACATCCTTTGGCGCCTTATCTCCGAAATTGAATATTATGAAATCTAAAACTAAAAAGAAATGTAATATTGTGTTATAGGCTCAGTGAAAGAGGACAGAGAGTTCCTCATTCAATCCATAGCAATGCTGAGTTTCCTGCTAGTATATATATATATATATATATATATATATATATATATATATATATATATATATATATATGACTACTTCATTTAATCACATAAATTCATATATGAAAATATAATTTTATGCATAAATTTTCAGTATTTACTTCAACAGTGCTCAATACATAGGTAGAACTAGGTAGTAAGTTATGAAAATATATATGGCAATTAAGCTACACAGAATATTCTGCGTTTCATTCTCGTGAGAATTCGTCAGTCTAATATATATATATATATATATATATATATATATATATATATATATATATATATATATTTCTGTAGAAATATATTTTCTTATAATATATATCAATCCTTATTTAAGAAGCTCAATATAATTACAGATCTATATAGAGAATAAATGACAAAAAGTTATATTCCAAAATTCATGATGTTGACCATCTTATAATTTATTCGTTTAATTCAGTAGAATTATATATATATATATATATATATATATATATCAGGGCTGTACATTGCGAGTGAAACAGTCGCAATCTGCGAGTGATTTTTCAAAGTGGCAATTAGAAATAATAAAACGCATATCTTTTGGCGATTGTATTTCTTTCACTGATAATATTCCAAAGCTCACTAACGAGTGAAAAATATCTTTTTAACCTTTTTTTTTTTGTTAAATAAAACAAAGTTAAATTATCTAAACAATAAAAGTTTAATCGAACAATATGCTCTTTTTATTTTTAACGAAGGCTGTTCAAAACATATCTGAAGAGATTAGAATGTTTATACCTTCAAGTATCAGCATAAAATTTGTTGTATATTTAGAATTACACTTATTAAAAAAAAACACACAGAAAAATCTTTATGATGTACATAGTCGTCACAGAACGAAGATGTCATATTCTAAAAATCATGTGGGTTTGGCTAGTAACTTTTCTATTTGGCTAGTAAACGAAAATATTTAATTGTCAAAGGTCAACTAAAAATAAATTTGTCCATATTTTACTTGATCTTTAATCTGTGACTTATCTCGCTTACATATATATATATATATATATATATATATATATATATATATATATATATATATATATACACACACACACACACATTTCTGCACTAGAGCTTTTTCATCTTAAATTCTATGAAATTATGCAGAATGTAGAAACTATGCACAAATAGAATTCAGTGTAGTAGCGAAATGACATCAATCATTTAATAAGAAACCATAAAAATAAATAAGTAATTAATTAACGCTCGTTTTTTTCAAAGGAACATGCAAATTAGTTAACCTTCATGTAGTCGCTTACATATCTATGACTGAGTATATTAAGAAATTCGTTTTAAAATTTTTTATATAGAATAAGTTTGCTTTTAATATCAATGTCAGAGTGAAAAAGAAAACAAGTTTATAGATAGATAGATAGATATATAAAAGAAATAAAAGGGAAATCATCAAATAAATAAAGACAATACCTCTTTAGGCCGTGTCATTTCAAAGTCTAATGCTTCTCATCATTTGTTTGTACTCTTTTACTGTACTTTTCTTGTATTTTTTTTCTATATTTTTTTGCATTTTTCTGTATATTTGTATGGTATCTCTATCTGTACTCATATCTAATTTCATTATTATATTATTATTGTTATATTAGTTGGAATTGTGGAAATTCCACCGAATGAGAAACATATTTAATCAACAAGTATGTTTTAATAAAGCTGGTATTTTTCTGAATAGCACAAAAAAATTATTTTGGGGGACAGAAAAACCAATAATACGACTGACCCAAATGAGATAAATTAATAAGTATTAATAAACACTAAGAAAGTAATATTGTGCTACATAGTTCAATACAATAAATAAAATTATATTGTAAGAAACAATCGTTAATTTACTCTTTCAGTCCAGCACCTTTTGACAGACAAAGTTTTTCCTTTTTTGTCCTGTTTCTTTTGAATGTTCCCTTTTTTACGTAACATTTCGCTGACTCCTTTCTTTAGTAGAGAACCACTGCACATCAAAATTACTAGGAGTTCCTTTCTTACACTATTACAACAATGATCATATATTATTGTTACTAGCTGGCATCCTGGCGTTCCCCAGTCGTACAATATGCTTAAACATGATATTTTAATTCATGAGGATTGCATATCTATTATTATGAGAATCAATCCTCTATTGATTATTATATATTACGAGGAATAATTTGCCGGTGGACTAATTTGCAAAAAAGTAAAAAAATAAAAAAGTTAATAATGATAATGTCGTCCATCAAATTCCATCTGTGTTTGTTTACAATATCACGTCAGCTGATATTTACTCTTGACAATGAATGCCCTGGAAAAGTCACTTCTGATTAATGTTTAGCTTTAAAATATGCAAACAAAGAAATGACTTGTGGCGATTTTTAATAGTACCTCTTTTTTATTGTAAACAGTGGATCAGTTGATCTGCAATTGAATGCTCTACCACTAAGCTATATCTTCAGATTATAATAAATCTGTTTTCTTAAGAAGAAATAATTTGCTGAAATTGAATTATCTCCCTTACCAGTGTAATGTAACATATTCCCTTGTAAAAATTATTCTTTTTTTATCTATAAGAGAGAAAAGCTATTTCTAAGGTGGGATTTTTTTCGATTTTCGATACTTATTGGATGAATTTCTGAATAAAACATATCTAAGAACACTGCCAGACATATAAATTAGCTTTGTGTTAAATTTGCAAAAGATAGGCTCAGCCATTTCGGAACCTATAAGGAAGGAACTCACACACACATATACACACAAAGTGACTTTTACATAATAGTAGAGATTACAATGATATTCGAAAAAAAAAATCAGCAAAAATAACCTTCTTAGTGACACACAATATGGTTTCCGTTCTGCTAGATCTACAGCAGATGTGCTTACAGTTATATCTCATATGATTAGCGAATCTCTCGACAGAGGCAACCTTTCTAGGGCAATTGCTCTTGACATATCAAAGGCCTTTGATAGGGTATGACATAAAGGTTTACTTCACAAGATCTCCAGCTATGGTATAGGTTCATAAGAGTAGTAGTTGATGGGCGAAAATCAGAAGCTCACAGTATAAATGCTGGAGTCCCTCAGGGGTCGATCCTGGGCCCAACTCTTTTCCTGATCTACATTAATGATCTTCCAAATCACATCCTTACATCATTCATAGACATTTTTGCTGATGACACTACCATCTATGGTAGCACATCTATGACATTAAACGACCAAGTTCTCTCCGATTCTCTCTCCTCTGATCTTGATCACATTGTACAATGGGGAAAGGAGTGGCTGGTTACTTTTAATGCATCTGAAACCAAGCTTCTATCTTTACATCATCAACGTTCTGATCCCCATCTGGCATCAATTAAAATGAATGGCTCTTGTCTTGGGGAGGCCTCAAGTTTTGACAGGCTTCTGGGCTTGACCTTTACTCCTGATCTTAAATGGAATACGTACATCAAATCTGTTGCCAAGGCCGCTGGAAAAATGGTAGGATCCTTCTATCGATCCAGTAGATATCTCACTGCTGATACAATTCTCTATCTATATAAGAGCCAGATACGTCCAAGGATGAAGTACTGTTGCCACATATGGGCAGGAGCTGCTAGAAAAGACTTGTCCTGCCTTGATAGGGTTCAAAATAGACTTCGTGGCCTGGTGGGAGATGTCCTTTTCTCTTCGCTGCAACCTCTGTCTCACAGAAGAGATGTTGCGAGTTTGTCTCTGCTTTATCGTTATTTTCATGGAAAGTGTTCAACTGAGCTTCAATCTATGGTCCCCCCTCGCCAAACTTTCACAAGAAACACTAGACTAGCTGAAAACATTATCAATAATTTTCCCCACTCTTTATCTGTACCTAAACCTAAACATAGATTCCATGATCAAAGCTTCTTTCTTAGAACTGCTCGCCTGTGGAATTGTCTTCCGTTTTCCTGCTTTCCAGCTTTCTATAATATGGTTGTCTTCAAGTCCAACGTGAACAAATTTCTGATGGGCCGTTCCACTTAAGTTAATAAATTTACCGAACTTCCATTACTATCGATTACTATATTATCCTTTTGACTACTCTACACTCTTTAACCCTTATACTTGAGTGGCCTATCGGCCTTGATAAGTAGTGACGTTTATGTGAAAAAAAAAAAAAAAAAAAAAAAAAAAAACAAGGCTACATCAAATTGAGGTGACTCTCATATTTTTGCCCAGGGTTGCTAAATTGGCTTTTTAAAGCTAGATTTCATTAATTTAGCTTTTTTTAAAGCAGTTTGGCCTTCGAAAAATATATTTGGCTTTTTTCAAAGTGTAAAGTACAGACTAATTAAGGAAAGAACAAGCTAAATATTATTCAGATTACTATTATTATTTTATTCTTTTATCATTCCATATTTTTTATATACCTCTCCCTATTATTTTGTTCATTTCTCCATTTTATTTTTTTCTAGTTCTACTATCTTTTCAGCTTCTACATAAATATAGCCTATCTTTATTTCATTTCTAGACCTATGTCATTGTGCCAGTCTTTTTTGCACATATAAACATATTTACATTTTTTTAAAAAGTGCAACAGAATGTACATTACATAAAATAAATCCAAGGTATATATATGTATATATATATATAAAAGTGAAAGTGTGTGTGTGTGTGTGTGTGTGTGTGTGTGTGTGTGTGTGTGTGTGTGTGTGTGTGTGTGTGTGTACATTTCCCTATGCAATAACTATCAATTTTTAGTCTACAGACTCGAAATTTGATATACAGGGTACTGAGATTTGGGAAAATTGATGTGATCCATTTTCGGCCAGAAATTTGGCTGTTAAGGGGTCAAAGTTAAACGATTTGACCTTTGAGAACTCTACCAAACTCCCCCGACAACTTTGGGTCTACACACTTGAAATTTTAGATATAGGTTCCTTGGACATGGATCTAACTTAGTAACTTGATTTGAGTCCAAAACAATAAATGTAAAGGGGTCATAATAGGGATCAAAGTTTAAAAAAATTGACAGTTTTTTTTGTTTTTTTTGCTCA
This sequence comes from Euprymna scolopes, assembly GCF_053919585.1. Classification (NCBI taxonomy): domain Eukaryota; kingdom Metazoa; phylum Mollusca; class Cephalopoda; order Sepiida; family Sepiolidae; genus Euprymna; species Euprymna scolopes. The sequence goes on from NC_136482.1 coordinate 170,963,036, forward strand.
ACATACACCTCCAAATGCCCGGGTGTTTGGAGGTGTATGCTGAGCGAAAAACAAAAACAAAACAAAATATCAAATTTCCAGTCTGTAAACTAAAAATTGACAGAGTTATTGCATAGGGAAATGTACACAGACAGACACACAGACATACACACAAACACGTTCACTTTTATAGATATATAGATATGTGGATGACTATAATGCTCCCTATATTAGGTTGAGCATATTGGCAAGTGATATACAAATTACTATTAGCGATGCCTTTGTGTAAACAAATTGAGCTAAGGTATTTGGACAATGTCAAAACATTGTTAACTCACTGCCTGCATAGCAGCAGCCGAATAGCGTAACGATTAGAAGCTCTGATTGTCATTTGGGAGGTCGAATTTCGATCCTGGCTTGAGGTAGTTGCTTGTCTAGCTGCACTGATGAGCTGTGAAACAGCGAAACAGTACTGTATGTGGATGACTACATGCATGCATGCATATATATATATATATATATATATATATATATATATGTACATATATATATATATGTACATATATATATATATGTACATATATATATATATATACATATATGTACATATATATATACATATATGTACATATATATATATATATATACATATATGTACATATATATATATATATACATATATGTACATACATACATACATATATATATATATGTACATACATATATATATATATATATATATATATAGAGAGAGAGAGAGAGAGAGAGAGGATAAATAATGGGGTTGGGCAAGAAAAATAGATAGGTTTTTTTTTCTTGCCCTACCCTTATTTATCCTCTATATCTAATGTAGGCTTAGGAGAAATATACTTTAGAAGTGTATTTTGTTTTTTTTCAAAGTTTCTTTTAATGTTTTATGTTTAAACTAAAAAAAAAAAAAAAAAAAAAAAACCCTCAGTAATTAATTATGGCACTACGTTTGGCGTTCTTTAAAAGTATTATAAAATTATATACCCATAAAAATCTTTTTTTATATATATATATATATATATATATATATATATATATATATATATATATATAGTCTTTGAAGTTTTTAACTTTTAAAACTATACAAAAAAATATTTTTTATCATTCGTTAGAAAACCATCTACTCAGTAAGTCATTTAATCACCGGCAATCACTGCATCAACTCGCTCTCGAATTTACTATAGTACTAATAATTTATTTTTTAAGGGATCATTAGTTGTTTACTATGAAACACTGTTTCGGGGATTTATATATATATATATATATATATATATATATATATATATATATATATATATATATATATATATATAAATATATATATATAACTCCTTGCATAAGCCTGATGAATCCTAGCGTGGATGAAACACGGAATATTCTGTGTACTAGTTACTATATATATATATATATATATATATATATATATATATATATATATATATATATATATAAAGTGCTTTAACTGCCCTTGAGTCAATTAATAACACTGATGATATCATTGTATACAGTGCTTAACAAAAGTGCATGTACACTAAATAGGTAAATGTACAATTGTTAAAGAAATGAAAAATGTATGAGTTGTGATATATATGTGTATGTAAAAACATTTGTGCTATTATCCTCTAGATATCTATCTTAATTTTTTTTTTTTTCTTATCAAAAGTCGTTTGCTTTGCTCCATACTGGCTAACCACGTCTGTTATCGCTTTCTGGTTGCCTGATCAGGAACGTGACCAGTTTCCTATCCGGCCAGACTGAACATTTACAAAAAATCAAATTCATAATATGCGCCAGTACCCAAATATCATATTCCATAAATCATGTAAATTGATAAAGTATTTTTATTCTTAAATAAGAAAATCAAATTTTAAAAATCGATATCTCTTTCCTGTTCCTGTCCAGAGGATTTGGTTTCAAAAACACATTTGCACTATTCTCGAAATGTTATAACTCTCTGGGAGTGATAATATCCAGTAATTTCAGGTTTGACGATCACTTCTCTTATATATGCAGCAGGTTTAATAGGGAGCTTCACATGTTGCATATCCTGAGCTCTCAAATTCTTTATTAATGGTATTTACTGACTAAGCTTTACAAGGCAATGATTTGTGCCCAGTTGGAATACTAGTTCCTGGTGTTTGCCAGAGTAAGCAAGGTGTTCTCTGATTCTCTTGAGCATCTACAGTGTCATGCTATCAAATATATACGACATATTCTCTGCCACAACACTGTTCTCTCTAGAGTATATGATCTGCTTGGATTAGATCTGCTGTCTACTCGCCGGAATATAACAGTTTACAGATTATTTCATGGTTCTTGCCTCAGCGCAATGCTTAAATACCATCCTGTTTTGTGGCTGAACAAACCAAACCTGCGACGATATGCATTCACAATAAACCCTCTGTATAATCACATCAGTATTTGTTCAGAGATATACCGGCGATCTCTTTTGGCATTGTGTTCTGCAGTCCACAGAATTGTGTGAATGAACATGTATCACTGTCACATTTTTGGAGTTCTGTATTGGCTAACTATCATGATGTTCCTAAGTTTTATGCATTTCCTAATTAGCTTAGTAGCCTCTATTTCTAACGGTTTTATGACCATGGCTTAATAAAGAAAAGAAATGTACATGTTGGGTTTTTGTAAGGAAATATCGACGTTCTACTACATACAGCACCTGGTATTCTCAAATGGTCACCCATCTTGTACTGACCAAACTCAACGTTGCTTAACTTTGGTGAGGAGGTATTAGGTATCATTTTACTTTGAGTTCATCAGTTCATTTAACACGTTCCTAGTTTATCCATAACTGAGGTGGGGATTATAGTATTTCAATATAAGTGAATGCCATAGATCTGTCAGGATTTTAATTTGGTTTTGCTGATTCCGTAGTCAGTGTTAGTATCCATTGTGTTATGGTGTAAATCTCATCCTGGTCGCCAGTTGTTATGGTGTAAATGTTGGACAGAATAACGAGAAGACTCGGAAAACAGTGAAACGAATAATATATTAAAACAGGGAATACAGAAACGATGTTAATTGAGTGGGAACTCCGCTAAACTGAAGGACAAAGTAAAATTACGACTGTCTCTCTCTCTGAGTCTTGGGTTTAGACTGCTGAAAAGCAGAACCTGGTTACCGGAAGTTACGTAAGGAATAGTCCATTTTCAGAGTGCCACCCCAACACATTGCCATGCCATGCTATTCAGTGGCATTCACCATATGCAGATTGAACTGGCTTCTTCCAAAGGAAGAAGTGTCAAGGGAATATTAAATTCATAAGCATGTATATCTCAATCACGGGAAATAATGATAGGTTTTTGCACTTCTTGCAGGAAGGTATCAACATCCCCCTACATATAGCATTTGGTATTCCCAAATGATCACACATCTGGTATTGACCAGGCTCAACGTTGCTTAACTTTGGTGATCTAATGAAAACCAGTGTGTCAATGTGATTAGCATCCACTGGCTACTCATGTGCACCTCTTCCCCTTAAAAAAAATCTTACATTTCATTCATTCATATTTTTTAAATTATTTAATAGTATTTGGTGTCATTCTTTTTATTGTACGTTTTTGTGGCTTTTATTTTTATTGTATTTTTTATTTGTTTTTTTTGTTGTTTTTTTTAATGTAGATTGTTCAAAGAAAGATGAAAAACGTGCCAAGAGCGGGCATCGCTGTTCTTTTCGTGTAAATATTCGAATGTACCTCCATAACATCGGGAATTGGGAGGTTGACGTGATGGGGCATCATGTTCCCCCGGACCACGTATGGATTCCTCCCAAGAAGGATGTTATGAAAAAGATGAAGGTAAACATCTTTTTATATATTTATATTTTTCATTTTACTGTAAGCATTCAAGATTCCATTTGTCATATTCCCTTCAATGGAAGTGTGTGTGTGTGTGTGTGTGTGTGTGTGTGTGTGTGTGTGTGTGTGTGGATGGGGGGTGCTATATTATATTTTCCACCTATCGTAGAGGTTTGAGGGACCAATATCTCTCTGATTCTCTCTTCGCTGATCTTAAGCACGTGGTGCAATGGGGAAAGAGGTGGCTGGTTACTTTTAATGCATCTAAAACCAAGCTTCTATCTTTCCATCATTAATGCTCTGATGCCCATCTGGTATCAATTGAAATGAATGGCTCTCGTCTTCATGTTTTGACAAGCTTTTAGGTCTGACCTTTACTCCTGATCTGAAATGGAACATGTACATCAAATCTGTTGCCAAGATCGCTGGAAAAATGGTCGGATCGTTCTATTGCTCCAATAGACATCTCACTGCCAATGTTATTCTCTACCTGCATAAGAGCCAAGTATGTCCTAGGTGGAATACTGTTGCCACATCTGGGCAGAAGCTGCTAGAATCAGCTTATCCTGCCTTGACAGAGTTCAAAACAGACTTCGTAGCTTAGTAGGGGATGCCTTTCTCTTCCTTGCAACCTCTTTCCCACAGAAGAAACGTTGCAAGCCTGTCTCTGCTTTATCATTATTTTCATGGCAAGTACTCATCCGAGCTCCAATCTATGTTCCCCCCTAACCCGACTTTCACAAAAAATACTCGTCTAGCTGTAAACACTATCAATAATTTCCCTCACTCTGTATCTGTGCCTAAACCTAAACCTAGATTCCATGAACAAAGCTTCTTTCTTAGAACTGCACGTCTATGGAACTCTCTTCTATTTGCTTGCTTTCCAGCTGACTACAATATTGTCATCTTCAAGTCCAACGTAAACAAGTTCTTGATGAGCCATCCCCTTAAGTAATCCCATTTACCAAATTTCCACTACTAACGATCTTGTCCCGTTGACTACCGTATACTCATTAACCTTCATCCTCGAGTGGCCTCAGGGCCTTGATAAGTGGTGACTTCATTGTAAAAAAAAAAGAAGACTTTTCATATAAGAATTGTTACTGAACTACTGGATCTCCATTCCTTTTTGATGTACAATTTGTGATACTTTGAAATATCTCTTTTCGGTTTTCTACATCGTCTATTTGGATGATTGTATTTTTTCTCTGGCTTTTTTACAATGTCTTCCATGTTTCGTAATAGTGCTTGCACGTGTACCATTGATAAGTGACTTTAGTCATTTTTGGTTGAGATATGGTCCAGTTTGTATTTGACTATATCGATGAAAGTACAGAATAGTTAACAAGTGTTCTCCACCCTCTATATATAAAGAATGGATTTCTAAAAATCTGATGGGTGTGATTGTGAAAATTTACCCGTTACATATTTTTAGAAATCCATTCTTAATATGGAGAGGGTAGAAAGAAAACTTTTGTTAACTGTTCTGTCATTTCACCGAAATATGAAAAAAAAAAAAAAAATTTTATCTACCATCATCTCCACAGAGGTCTAAGAGACCTTAATTATATAGACATTACATTACACGTTTCTTCACTACTGGAATTTTTACTAATTTCTATATGACACTTAAGTACATAATAGTGTTTTTATCTAAAAATGCATTTATTTGAAATCCAATTTTACTGCAAAAACAGCCTAAGCCCAAACCTTATAAATCACTAGCAGGGAGACCTGATGTTGTCCGGGATTGAATGAGGATCAACAAATGTTCCATACTTTCAATACTTTTATTTCCATTGAAATCAGTGAAATCACCTATTAATCAAGCAAATGTTCTAGCTGGGGACCCACCACAGTTCACCAAAAAGAAGCTGCACATGTCTCCCTGCAGTGACTTATTCCACAATGCATTGTAGTCTACATTGCACTGTAGAGAACCTACTGCTTATTTTATGAAAGTATTTTTATATAACGACTTGAATTAAAATTTAAAATGCAAAAGTTAAGTATCATGGTTCAATTGTGCTCTAATCAGAAACATTTATCTCAAATGTGTTCTGTCTTATCAAAAGAACCTAATATTGATTTTATACACTGGACCTTTTTGCTTCTCAAATACACGTGTGATGTTAGACTATATAATGGTGTTAACTTTGGTCAAAATCGAACTGTTCCTTCTTTAATCAGATTTTTTTTTTTTTGATTATCGATTTTCAATAATTATCAGAGGCATTCTGATCCAAAAACTACCTAAGAACACTCCCAAACACATAAAGTACATTTGTGTGAAATTTCATAAAAATCGATCCAGCCGTTTTGGCGTCCATAGGAAACTCTCTCTCTCTCTCTCTCTCCCTCTCTCTCTCTCTCTCTCTCTTACGCACAAATACAGAGTGCCTTTTATATATAAGTAGAAATACCTATTAATCCTTTTGTATATGGAAAATTTTGTTGTATAGCTGGCTTTAATACGAAGGTAGACACGGCCAAAAAATGGAAAAATAAACAAGTAGTTGTGCTATTCTCGAAATGTCATAACTCTCTGGGAGTGATAATATCCAGAAATCTCAGGTTTGACGATCACTTCTCTTATATATGCAACAGGGTTAATAGGGAGCTTCACATGTTGCGTATCCTGAGCTCTCAAATTCCTTATTAATGGTATTTACTGACTTAATTTTTATTTTATTTTTTTTTTAAAACAAATTAAAATCTATTAAAATCCATTATTCTTGAGCAACTTTTTTTTTCCAGAAAGATATAAGCCTGAATTTTATCACATGAAAAGCAGAATAATATAAAACTTTTTCTTCTATTTTTAATAGAATTTTAAATTAAATTTTTTTCCAAAACCACACCATTCACCGCCATTTTTGCCTTGATCGATAAAATATTAAAATATTTTTTTAAAAGGTTTTTGAACAAAATAATTTTTCTTTTTTGTCTAAATAAGATTCAGGATGATTTACTATAAAAATATGTAAAAATATTATAAGTACCTGAATTTCAAATAATTCCAACTTTTTATATCACTCTATACATTTGCATAGCGAAATTAAAAAAAAAAATTAATGATAGTTTAAAATTAAGTACAGAGGCCTGAATAGAACTAAATAAACTATATTTAGCCATGTATTTTTAATGTTTGATTTGTCAATTAAGTGAAGGGTTTAATTCTTTTTTCATAAGCGATATATATATATATATATATATATATATATATATATATATATATATATATATATATATATATATATATATTTATTGCCTACATAAACTCCAAAGTTAAGCAACGATGAGGGTGGCTAGTACCAGATGGATGACCATTTTGGGAATGCTAGGCGTCATATGATTTGAAAACAACTCCTGCATCTAGTATCATGGTTGGGCCACCATAGGTGAATCAACAAGAAATTGGTAAAAGAAATTATCATATTTTTAGCAAAATGTGCAGTTATTTATCGATTTTTTTCTTTGTTGGTATCGATTCTTCAAAACATTTCCTATATAATAGTATATTAACAATATTGAGATCACTAAAAGAAAATTATTAATTTGTTTTTCAAAGATTTAAAAGTAGCGGTTTTCACAAAAATAATGAAAATATATAAAAAAAACTTTTTTGCTAATCTGAAAGATAATAATTATTATTAACATATTCAACAAATTACACACTGCAAAACACAAAAGATGAAAACTAAAACACATTGAAAATTCGAATTTTCAACCTTAAAATCTGATATATGTTCAATTGTTTTTGTTTTGTTTATTTTATCTACAATCCTCCCCCTCCCCACAATACAGTTTTGCTCAGTTTCGGCTAATTATTTTAAAAATATTTGTATCCTCAAACAAAGAAAGTAAATATTGATTATGAAAAAAAAGTACACCTTTATAAAGTTCATTATTCACTTAATAATCTGTGAAAATTCCGTATTGGTTGGATATTTCCTTGATTTTTGGTAGAATTTTAAAAAGAGACTCAAAAAATACTTGCACCCTCCTTTCGTTTTGACCGTGCCTATACAAAGGGGAATAATCATTAGAATTCACCGAAAGGGGAATAATTCATTTATTAGGTAAATAAACTGATATATTAGAAGAAAAGGACTAATTTTTCTCTCTCTCTCTCTTTTTCTTTCTTGCATGCACATATGGAATCGTTTGACTTTTCAAATCTGCTTTGTTCTTTCTTTGCACTTACTGAACTGCATGACCCTATTCGATTTTAAAGGTCAATCTCTTATAATTTTTATTTCTCATTTGCACTCACACCAATTTGACACACGTTCGTTCGCTGGCCTCAAGTGTTCTCCTCACATATGTTTTTACAACAATCCTATCTACACTTGACTTTGAAACCATATTACGTTCAAGTGATATGTAATATGCTGGCAACTTTTCAGTGAGATGTTCTCGCTTGTTTCTCTTTGATTTGATTTGAGGCAACTTTTCAGCAGGATAGGTTGAGCTGGCTCCTCCCGTCGAACACACAGCATCCCAGATGATACAAACCATGCATGACGGTCTGTAGCTACCAAGATAGCGATGGAAACCAGTAATGAACACCATAGACCTATAGACTGGAGATAGGTTCTATGCCAACTTTGACGGTGTGCAGCTACTAGGGTTGGATCAAATACTGACTTTTAACAATTTGAATACAAATACAAATACTTTTGTTTAGGTTACCAGAAATACAAATACAAATACTTTTATTCCTAAGTCTAAAAATACAAATACTTTTATTCCTCAATCTCAAAATACAAATAAAAATACAATAACTGATTTAAACAAAAACAAATATAAGTACTTTTTTTTTCAAAGTAATAAAGAAATCTGAAAATATGCAAAAAAAAAAAGAAAAAGAAAAGAAATATTTCCTTCCAAATTTGACATCTACATTACATTCTATATCATATCCTCATTGCATTTTATTATCATTAGAGCTCTGAAAGTTTCCCCCTCTCTCTCTCTCTCTCTCTCTCTCTCTCTCTCTCTCTCTCTCTCTCTCTCTCTCTCTCTCAAATATAAATACAAATACAAAATACTATTTTCCTGGATGCCATAATACAAATACAAATACAAATGACTTTTTCTTGTGATGTTAAAATACAAATACAATTACATTAAAATTGTATTTAAATACAATTGAAATACAAATACAATTGTATTTGATCAAACCCTAGTAGCTACATCTTTCTTTGGCATCTCAAGAGTTTTCACCAACCTTGAAGTGGTCCTGGAGCTATTGCTCCATGGATGAACTCGGTGCACAGTATGGCTGAACCATAAAAATCTTTTCTAAAAGAGATTGGTTGAGGGGAATAATCTTGCATTGTGTCCTAATTTTGTTATTACGAAATAGTGCCAGAGGACTCTCAGAATTTGGCAGAGACAGTAGTTGTTGAGAACTTCTAGCTTTTTGAGGTCTGCAATATTAATATAATATTAATATAAAGACTAGGTTTTGCAGTCGTAAAGAAGGATCGTCTGAACAAGCGTTTGGCAGATCCAGACTTTAATGTCTATTTAGTATACAAGCTAGGCTTGTTTCTCTTTATAAAGAGTTTGCATAGTATCGTAACCTCATACCCTAATCTTAACCACAAGATGATGTGGTAGAAGGTTGGAAGATGAGGAAAAAGAAGCCAGCAGTCCTGGGAGATCACACTCTCTACAAGGCCATAAACAGTTTATAAATCAATCTCTTCAAAAACAGGAGGTAATACCTGGGAAAATGTTCATGTAAGACCGAGATGGATCATACTTCATCCGCCCCCTCCCCCCAAACAGAAAAGCGTCTGGAGCTGACATGGCAGTCAATAGTTTGTTGAATTGAAGTTATAGAATGAACCCTTAGTTGGTATGAAAAATGCTGCAGGAGGAAGTATATTGTCACAGTCATAAATAAAGACTTATTTTCTCTTATAGAGAAATGTCCCAGATAGGTGATTTGGTTATAAACTGGCCAATCAGCTTGCAGAATGCATTGATTTCATCTCTCCTCTGAAGAACTACTTTAACCCTTTTGGAGATCATGGGTGTTTTAAAAAAAGAAACTTGAAATTATTAAGGAAAGCCATCTTTCTCTCTCCTGTCCTTGTCTGCTGGATGCTCAAGCATCGACTACCTTCACCCAAAGATAACTGCTGGCAGACTTTCACAGCTCAAAGAACTTTCTAGATTTCCTTTTTCCACTTGGACACTGCTCAACTTGCACCCATACCACACGAAGTAGGTAACTGAATAAATCCTTTTGTTGTCATAATGTTGTTTACCTTCATGCGATCGTTTTCATTACAGTCTACTAATACATAAGTTTATCACCATTCCTATAATATCACTTTTACAAGATTACATATCAAATGTATGCATAGCACTCTCTGATCTCTACTTCTCTAAACTCTATTATAATAAAGTCTATACTTTTTCCATACCTTATAATATAAAATCTTTACTTCTCTATGCTCTATAAAAAATAAAGTATTTACCCCTCTATGCCCTATAATATAAAGCCTTTACTTCTCTATACTCTATAATGATAACCTCAATTTCTACAGTCCCTATAATAATAAAATCTTTACTTTATACTAAAGTTTTATGCATAAGTGCACAAAACTCCTAATAAAAGATTAATTTGCAACACAAAGGCACAAAATAATTAATCAACAACAAATCAAATGTCCCCAGGTTGTTCAGTGGAAGTCTTCGGTGGAGCAGTCGCAGCCTGGGGTGGACGTAGGGGGGGGGGGTTCAGTAGACAGAGAGTGAGAGGAGATAGGTTTGACTTCTTTGATGGTCTGAGTTCCTCTGCTGGCTGCTGGCTAGTTTCTGACAGGAAATTTTTCTTTTGGAACTAAGACCAACAGAATCTCGGCCATTTCTGAAATGGCCTTTTCTCTATTGATTGCAGTATTTTGCTAGTTCTCTGTAGTTCTAGGAGGTTTCTCCTCCCACAGGTTTTACCTTGTTCATTTGAAGAGGTTAGTTTATTGCTAATCGCCTAAGGTATCCTTACTAAGAAATACCGACAGGGGTGCTCAAGTATTTTTTTGGAATGGAAGTTTTGCCATAGTTTTTCCTTGTTCATAAGCTAACTTGAATTGTTGACAAACTCATGTACTTGATGCTGACGGACATGAAAACATTGTTTATCAGGACATATATCTTCTTATAGTCTAAATTAGAAAATTCCACTTTACCTAATTTACTAAAGGATTTTTCCAAAAGTTTTTATAATCAAAACATAGAAAATTTAATCCCAACCGAATTAAAAAAGTTCAATACACAATAGAGAGTAAAGCTTATTATAAGAGAAAGAAAATTAAAACTGTAAGTTAAAATTTACAATCAAAATTTATTGTTAGACTGAATACTCCAAAAAACAATTTACAAAGTCCTTATTCCGCAGAGTTCAAAAGAATGCGATTCTTGTTACTCTTCTCATCAGAGGACATAAAGAAATCAGCAAATTATATTTGTATCAATACTAGAATTTGCTAGTTAAAGTGAAAAACTGTTGGATATGTAAAAATATATATATAAAAACAAACCACACATTATATTTAAGTTTGCGTGAAAATCCTCTCAAGTTAATCCGAAATGCAAAATAGTTCTTTAGAGAGAATGGATTCCAGCATATAATCCCATTGGAAAGTCTTCAAAACAGCTGAAATAATGAAAATTGTTTTTTTTCGGGCAGTGCAGTAGCCAAAAGAGAAGTCTGTCTCCAGTCAAATGGGATCTAATAGTAAAAATCGGCTTAATTAGAAAAAGTCATATCTTATATATATATATATATATATATATATATATATATATATATACAGACATGACAGAAGAGAATATATACCCAAAGAAACAGCTTATTTCAATAAACATATCATTTATAGAACAGAATCAAAAATAAATGGTCACAAATTTAATAACTAATACTTGGTTGACATTTCCTTTGTTGTTTTTCTATGCTAGGATCCTTCTAGGCATGAAATTGATCAGTTGAATATCATATTCAGAAATTTCTTGCCATGTACTGATGCAACAATGCTAAAAATTCGGATTTAGAAGATAGCTTTCTTTTCTTTTTGTGAGGTTCCAGTCTAATATGCCCCAAAGGTTTTGAATTGGGTTCATATCCGGGGACTGACTTGACCATGGAAGTTTATTAATCCCATTTTGGCTCAACCAATGTTGTGTCGCCCGAGCAGAGTGACAAGAGGCTCTGTCTTCCATAGAGAGTTAACTTGGTTCATTTTACCACTTGAGAATATTGGTAGGAATCCTTCATGTAATATTGAAACATCTTTAGCAGAATTGATGTTTGCTTCGCACTCCACTAGGTCTTAGCGTCCATCACTCCAAATTGCACTCCATACCATAACCGAGAAACTCCCATGTTTCAGTGTTGCCTGCGGTCTTTTTAAAACTCTTGTCTTATGGGTGTTGAGGGAGCCTCCATATCCATACCATTACACTGTTTGGAAATAATGCAAATTATGACTCATCAGAGAAAATGACATTGGTCTAAAAGATCATAGGTCTCTCCACCATTTCATGAGCCCAATCTTTTCTGCACTTGATATTGGCAGGACAAAGAAGAGGTTTCCTTCTCGCAGCTCTATCATAGTAGCCCAGCTTGTGAAGATACCTGACAGCTGTTCTGGGACTGACACCAGCTTGTGTTGCAATGTCAGAGGCTTTGCACTGAGCATTCTCAACATTTCTTTTCACAAGATGCAAGGTTCTTTCAGAGGTCTTGGAATCACCTGGATGAAGTTTTGTGCACTCTTTGTCCTTTCTTGTGAATTTTACAATAACTCTAATAACAGTAGAAAAGAGTATTGAAAAATTTCCTGCTATTTCGTGTTGATTGACCAATTTCATGTTGACCCATGATTCATCGTTGCAGAAATTCTGATAAGTCTGATGCTCCTTTGGTTCATGGTATACTTCAATGTTGCTAGATAAAATTTTAATGAGATATTCTAAGTTATTTCAGTACTAATCTTATTTTTAAATATAAATAAGCATATACTAATCTTTGGAAAAAATATTTATCTTAGTCTCTATTCTTTTCTGCCATGTCTGAGTGCGTGTGTATATATATATATATATATATATAGCAAAAGTACCCGTCGTTGACTGGGTTCAAAAACAGCCTCCAGAAAATGGACTCTGATTTATGAAAGTATGATAGGTTATGAAAAGGAAGGGTTGTAAAGAGATAGCTTGGAATTTGGGGGTATCAGAACCAAAGCAAAATATGAGGAAAGTAAAAATGAAATAGATAAACCCCATAATTTATTATACCATACCTATTCACACTGAAACACTTATCACAATATTTTGTGGATCTATATTAAAAAACCTTGTTAAACTTTGTGACATATTTCCATTCTATGGAGGTCAGGTGCGAACGAACACTCCATAATTTTATTATACCATATTTCTTCAAACTGAAACATAATTATCAAAGTATACTTATGCAGATAGATATGAAAAGGCTTTATTAATGTTTGTGCCTATTTCCATTCTATGGAGGCCAGGCGTGAACGCAGACCCCACAATTTTATTATACCATCCCTATTTAAGTTAAAACATACTTATCAAATTATTCTAATATACATCTATATCAAAAACACTTGTAAACGTTTTTTTTTTTAATTTTTAAATTTTTTATTTCCATACTTCGTGGACCAGGCACGAACGCAGACTCCACAATTTTAATGATCCACCATACTGCCAGATCAAACATACCCATTCCTGTGTCTCGATACATCTTCTATCATTATATGTAATCAGTTTTTTAAAATAGTCAACCATATAGGAGCCTATTCGTGACCCCACACAGACATTCAGCTTTATATTATAGATATATATAAAATAAAATCCGCATCAAGTGCGCTTGAAACCAAATCACAACGTGTTTCAAGCGCACTTGATGCAGATTTTATTTTATTCAAATTAAAACGTTTCTATTTAAATCTCATTCTTGACGATATATATATCATATATATATATATATATATATATATATATATATATGATATGATATATATACTAGCTGGACGCCCGGCATTGCCTGGACACAATATGCTTAAACATGATATTTTAATTTATGCAGATTGCATATGTATTATTATAGAATGAATACTCTATTGAATAGTATATATTATGAGGAATAATTTGCCCAGGGGACTAATTCACACCAAAAATTTTTTTTAAATAATAATGATAATATCGTTCATCAAATTCTGTCTGTGTTTGTTTACAATATCACGTCAGTTGATATTTGGGTTTGACGATCTTAAAAAAGTCTTTCTTCTCTTATAGATAAAAAAGAAGAATTTTTACAGGGGGGAATAATTTACGTTACACCGGTAAAAGTAAAATATTCCCCTGTAAATTTTTTTTTTTTTTATCTATAAAAGAAGAAAGACTATTTTTAAGATATGATTTAAAAAATTTTTTTTTTTATCTATAAAAGAAAGACTATTTTTAAGATATGATTTAAAAAAAATTTTTTTTTATCTATAAAAGAAGAAAGACTATTTTTAAGATATGATTTAAAAAATTTTTTTTTTTATCTATAAAAGAAGAAAGACTATTTTTAAGATATGATTTAAAAAATTTTTTTTTTTATCTATAAAAGAAGAAAGACTATTTTTAAGATATGATTTTTAAAATTTTTTTTTTTATCTATAAAAGAAGAAAGACTATTTTTAAGATATGATTTTTTTAATTTTTTTTTTTATCTATAAAAGAAAGACTATTTTTAAGATAGCATTTTTTATTTATTTTTTATTTATTTTTCGATACTTATTGAATGAATTTCTGTACAAAACATATCTAAGAACATTTCCAGGCATATAAATTACCTTTGTGTGAATTTTACAAAGGATAGGCTCAACCGTTTCAGAACCTTTAAGGAAATAACTCTCTGTATCACACACACACACACACACACACACAGTGACTTTTATATAATAGTGGAGATAGAGATTAATAACGTCACCATATTGCACTTCTAAGGATTAATCACTTAGCACATTACTTATAGAGACAGACTTTCTAAGCTTGACTTATTTTTACTGTGTTTTTGTTTCAAAATGGCCTCATTTTAAATTACATCAATAAACAGACTATTTAGTTCAACTTTTATTTTTTTCTGTAATCTACATCGTTCACGGCAATTAAAACCCTGGCCGATGCCAAGTAGTTATGTTACTTATTGATATATTTCATAATCTATAAATATAACCTTTTTTTTTAAAAAAAAAGAAATTATCAAAAATTCAATACAATGTTTAAAAAAAACTATTTGTCTTTATACTTCCAGCTGAATCCGTCCAGATCAGACACTCAAACTCATTTGTCGATGATTGTGCCAAAAATTGAGACAACCGAACCACAGGAGGATGTGAGTGCTCATAATGTGTGTGCAGAGCAGATCCCTGAATCTGTTCATATTGGAGGCTATTGCTCGAACAATTATGAACAACAAAAAAGTGCCATATCTTTAGAAGCCATGGCTTATCCTGCCAGAGATAATTTAGAAAATGAAGAAGCCTTAGATTTAACTCAAAATCAAAAGTCAAGTTTCAATTCCCGCGATAAGGAGTTTGATTTTGCTAACAATTGTCTTTCAACAAACAAAGTGGCTGACAAAGGTTTCAACAGCTCCGCCTTACAAATGTCAGAAACTCTTAATAAGCAAAGAAATTTCTATCCTCAGAAATGTACGACCAGTCTCAGCTTATTTAAGGAAGCTGTTAAATTATCTGAAGACGGGATGCAAGTTTTTGTGATTGTGTCTGGAGACAAAAATTCTTATTCTTATTGGGGGACAAAGCATTTTTCAGATAAATTCATGTCTTCTCAACCGCTTGCAAAATATGATACATTTACGTGCTGCAATGTTTTTGATAATTTCACAACAAATACAAGCACGCAAATTAATGGTAGTAACAATCCTTACAACATAACCCCTCCACTTCCATCAGTGCCGACAACCCTTAAAGCTGGACATTTAAAGATACCATCACTATATTCTTTAAAAAAACGTTCTCCATTGACTTTTGAGAATTCTTCACCAAAGAAGAAAAAGAAGCAAGCGGAATCTGAAAATGATAATCATTTGCCAAAAAGAAAATCTGAAAATGATAATCATTTGCCAAAAAGAAAATCAAAATCAAAACCATTGAAATCCGATCCGCACCAACAAAACTGTGAAAAGACTTCATTTGATAAAAAGGCAATTACTGACATAAACCAAGAAATCCTTATGAGTAAGAAAGGAAAAACTAAAAATGACAAATGTGAACCAAGTTCGCCGAAAGAAGGAACTGGCTCATCAAAGCTTCAAAGGGAACGAAGTCAGGCGCTTCTTCGAATACTTATGTCCAGGAAAAAGAACCTGATAAAAAATGGCGAAACAAATGAAAGTCCTGATCAACAGAAAACAGAAAGTTTAAATTGTAATCGCAAGTCAGACTCGAACCGTTATACTGCAGAGTTGGACTGCAGGGGTTCAAGTTCAGGGTCGAGCAAACGTCTACCAGCTTCAAAACAAAATTCTGAAGGTTTAAATGCTACGTCCGTCAACAAATTTCTGAAACAGAATGCACCACCAAACAGTACAGAGAATGAAAATGTAAATGAAAAAACACACATACAAGATGCAGAAGACACGGCATTAAAATTATCATATGATAAAAACACACACGAAAATAACAAGGGCTCAAGTTCAGGATTGAGCAAATATCTGCCACCTTCAAAACAAAGTTCTGAAGATTTAAATTCTACGCCCATCAACAAAGTTCCGTCTGTTCTGAAACAAAATGCACTACCAAGCAATACAGAAAATGAAAATGTGAATAAAGAACATGCAGAAGCGACGGCACTAGAGTTAACGTATGATAAAAACATGCACGAAAGCAACAAGAAGGAAGGAGGTCAAGACAAAACAAAGATTACAATACCAGAGAAAATAAGTCCGAACAATGAGAAAAAAAGAAGAAAAACTAAGAAGAAATCCAATACAAAAACTGAAAGCAATCAAATTTCTTGAAAATTCGGCATCAAAAAAATCTAGAAAAAGAACAAAAAAAAAAAAGATTCAGAATATACTCCACCAGAACTCAGAAAGTTCATTCGAATAAAGAAGGCCCAGATAGAACACAGAAACCGTTTTTGAACAATGAGGAAAAAAATCGAATATAAAACAATTGTTTGAAAAAAATCATAAAACCCTCCATAACTCATAATAAATTATTTTCATCAAAGCCAAATTTAATTAAATCACCCATGACATCAGAGATCAACATATCATCCTTCTAAAAACTCAGAAAGTAAACCTTAAGGCAAAACATGAATTTTATTATATTTATTTTTTTAAATTGACAGTATCTGGAAAGAATGTTGGGTTTACAAACTGCTAAAAGTATTATAATTTTTTATAACATTATGGATAATGATGACATTGCATTAGATGCCTCACTAATATATACATATACTATATTTATTTATTTATTTATAATATCATACAATTGTGTCGATTAGCTATCAGTGTCAGCGGTTTCTGAGGCAACAAGGAAATTAAAATCATGGGTTTGAATATCATTCCATCAACGGCTGGCCTCCTGATGTTAATGTGATTGAGCACTGTCACTGTTTCTTCATATACATTACATTACACACACATACACATTTTATTTATATATATTTATGAGAAAAATATGCTTATTCAATTATATTTCACCTTTTATTTATACGAATCCTTTAATTTACAAATCTCAATTTGACTAAAGAGTATATAACAAATGAATGACAAAAACGTCTATATTCCAAATTCCAAAATGTTGTCCATCTTTAAAGAAACATGGGTATGATTAAAAAATCTGAAGTTGCAATTGTGAAATAAAGAAAAAAAAAGAAAAGAAAGAAACATTTCAAAGATGGCGTAACTAAAAGAACACACAATTGCAACTTCTCTTCCGATTTTCAGATTTTGCACTCATGCCCATGTTCCTTTATTTTCTTTTAAAGTTGATGAGTTGCTTTTCTTCTGATGAGTTAAGGGCGGAATAAATTCAAAAACTGACATAATAATTACACGAATGATTCTGCGCTACAAAACAGGTGCTGTCAAGAATTGAACATTTTAACATGCTGAAAGAAATAAATGGTAAAATGGACAACAACTTGAAATTTGAAATACAGACTTTTGTCATATATATATATATATTAGTACTCTACTTATTCATGACTCATCAGTGTGGCTAGAAATAGCAACACATTAACCCTGAGATGTGAAATACAGATGCAAGTCCATTTCCAACTCTGACCAGCATCATCATCATCATCGTTATTAGTTTAATGCCCATTTTACATGATTTACATGTTTTACCATCATCATCACCATCATTATCATCATCACCATCATTATCATCATCACCATCATCATCATCACCATTAGTTTAATGCCCATTTTACATGATGGCATGCTTTGGATGGCTTTAAGAAACTGACTTCCAAAATAATCAATCTCTGGCCAGGTTTTTATTTATCCCTCAGGTCCATTTTTTTATCACTTTCTTCCATCTTTTCTTTGGCCTCCCCTGCCAGTTGACACTGCTACCTCAGTTATTCTAGATCTAGTAACCTAAGAACTCTCAGCCATTCTTTTCAACGTGGCCATACCATCAAAGTCTCCAGTTCTGCACACATCTACCTATATAGTCCAAATTTAATCTTTCTCTCATTTCATTAGAATGAAGCCTGTCTGAGCTAATAAACTTACTACTTACTTATATCATTTAAACGAATTATTTCATTTGTTTACAAATTTTATCATAGTCATAACCAAGGGAACTCAATTCTTTATATATATATATATATATATATATATATATATATATATATTTATTTTTTTAAAAAACAGTAATCTACGGACATGCTTGTTTCGGAGTCCAACTCCTCTTCTATGTAAACAGATAAATGATAAAAACTAAACAGTAAATATATATATATATATATATATATATATATATATATATACTGTATTAACAAAACAGTATAATAATACAGTGATTTCAAAAAAGGAATTGGTAGCAACAAAAAGTGTATTTCATTGTAAGTTACAATTGTTTCAAGATATATATATATATATATATATATATATATATATATATATTTCATAAAATAAAATAGACGTTTTTTTCTTGTCTATTAATTTTGTTTTTGATCCTTTCCAACTTCCTAATAATGGTCTTCAATTCTGGCAGGAACTGGCTGATGTAATTGCCATATTTGTTGTAAGTCCAGGTATTTTGCAATCTTTTTGGATTCATCGTAAAAGATAGATTAATCCAACTGCCTTTGAACAATTTATATATAAGTAATACCTTATTTGAATGGAAGTCATCGTCTCTTTAAAGAACATCTTTAATGAAACTAATCCCAAGAAATAGATTAAGTGAGCATCTTCACCTCTGGCTCTCAAGATGGACACTATGTTAGAGTTTTGGATATTATCCATTGCAGAGGAGGAGTGGGTTTATAACTTTCCCAATGGTATCATGGTAAGACTAGTGGCAAAGATTTGACCGGATTTGAACTTGACTGCAGCCGATTGCAGAGTTTGCACCAGTGTCCATTATCACACTTGTCCCCTTCGGCGAATGAAGAACCCCACTCCCAGCATAATCTCTACTATTATATAAAAGAAACTTTGTCAGTGAATTCATTCCCTATGGACTCCAAAACGGCTGGGCTGACTTTTATGAAATTATTTCACACGAAAGTATTTTATGTGCCTGGCAGTGTTCTCAGATATGTCTTCATTAAGTATTGATAATCGAAGTAATCCAATGAAAGAAGGAACAGGTGATTTTAACCAAAGTTAACACCTTACATCACGAATGTATTTGAGAAGTTTTATTACTACACAAGCCAAAAGGCCAAACATATAAAATCAACAGTAGATTCTTTGATATGACAGGGGCGTGTTCAAAATGAATGTTTCTGTTTAAAGCACAATTGCACCATAATACTTGACTTTTACATTTTATATTCAAATTCAAGCCATTATATATAAAAATAATTTTATAAAATCAGCAGTAGGTTCTTCACAGTGTATTGTGAACTAATCGCTCTCAGAAGGCATGTGAAGCTTCCTCCCAGTGCACCACAATAAGTCTATAACTAGAGTGGGCAATGAATCGGTTTAATTGAAAAATTCACTGATCATCGCTCAATCCCAGGCAATGTCGGGTCTCTCTGCTAGTAGTTTATAAAAAAAGTGGTAATTACAATCACTTTTTTTATAAACTAATTATTTAATTTATTTACCATTATATCTTGGGTTGAAATCAGCGAGAACAATGAAAACTAAACATGTTGCAAGATGTTGGTGGTTCCAAATATAATTTTTCAGCACTTTTCCAGAATCCCGTCCCTACATTAACAAAAATTTAAAAATTCTGTATCATGTACATGGATTGTGATGGAAAGAAAATATTGTATACGCATCAATTGATCAAGTAGTTTTATTTTTAAATAAGAAAACCAAATTTTGTGACTTAGTGAACAGTGGTGGTATTCATTTGAAAACAGACGTAAAAAAAACCCAAAAAACAAGGGAGATAACTCTAAATGATCCAAACTTGCGAGATTTTAGAAAACAATTCTTAATATGAGGAAAAAACTGAAATTCGCTTTAGAACTATTTTCTTTAGAAAAATGGGTGCTTGTTAAGATAGAGTTGACAAATCGATTTAAAAAAATCTTTTTTTAAGTGAACTTGTCATGTCGAAAATGTCATGTTGTAATATATCCAAAAATTACAAAAATTCATCAAGTAGAAAATTATAGTAAAAAGTATTTGTACAGAAAATTGGGTGAAATGGCATTTTCCCTTTATGTGAACATCTTGATGATTGCGAATATAGGACATACTTATCTCCCTTTCCACTACTTTAATGGTGATGTTTTGTTTTAGCCGAAAGCGATAGATGTTTTTTTTTTTTACTAAAAACACAATAGCAGTTGTTTTACTCCATGAATTTTCGTAATTTTTGGATATATTACTATTTTCGACATGACAAGTAAATAAGTACTGCTGCTTCGACTTAAAACCACATATTTAAAAAAAATTGATTTGTTGACTATCTTAACAAGCACCGAACAATAAAACTAGTTGATCAATTTACACGATTTTCTTTCATTTGTACATCCTTTATTTTTGTTTTTTTAATATAGGGGGAATTCTGGACAAGCATCGATTTTTTTTTTTTTACTGAATCCTTGTAATTAGAATTCTCTTTTATCAATATCTACAGTCCTTTTTTTTTTTTTTTGGTAAAGTTTTCCTTTAAGGCCTGTCTCACACTAGTAGACGAAAAAATATTTTTCTTGTAGATTTCGTTGTTCTTTAAAAGAATCTCCTGTTTCCATCGCAAATCATTATCCCCCCCCACTTACTTAATACTAAAGATTTCCAACAATAATCAACCCCAACCCTAATTTACACTAGTATACCCAGTAGATTTTTCTTGTAGATTTCAGTAATACTAAATATTTCTGACAAAAATCAACCCCAACCCAAAACCCTAGCCCCAAACCCAAAAATTGTTTAAAAAAAAAAAAATCACAAAATGATCCACTATTATTTCTCTTTGTTGCTATCCACTAAAATTCTTCTGCCATGATTGATTTGGGCATGCCCGGAACATCTTCGATGCATTAAGCATGCCTAAAACGTATTTGATAAGATGGAACAAGGCGTGCCTAAAACGATAAGATGTAACTAACCATTCCAAATGATTCCGCAATGAAACATAATCCATTGAAAAAGCAGTAATATCTCTGGAACAATTAATTTGCGACGGAAAAGTGCATTGTATGTGTGCTAAGGATTTCATAGAGCATGTGAGTATCTTTTGCCGTGAGGCAGGCATTAAAGGAAAAAAATATCCTTTTTTTTTTCGTACTAAACTAAAACCACAAAGTATGGCTGGTTATATAAGAATCTATAGAACATTCTGTTTGTCTATTCTGTGATTGTTCAACCTAGCCGAAACATTATATATTAGATTCTGTACAGTGAATCGGGTTTTTCAAACCATCCACATTGGTGTCGCATCCAAGATACAACGACCAACTCAAATCAGTTGATTTGAGTTGGTCGTTGTATCTTGGATGCGAGGCAAATAAGAGATAATTTTGTAGAATGGTGGACGACTGTGATGACCGTTAACCGTGCATTATTTTTAAAGATTATATTTAATGGTTCGTTATAATAACGAGATTCGAAATATTGAATTTCAAGTAAAACCAATGGTATCTACTTAATTGTCTTGTCTCAGTAATGATTTTTTATTTGATTTTGTTTTAAACAAGATGTTCCACTACTAATAGTAAGGATAAAATAATAACCATTTATTGATTTTAAAACGGTAAAACTAACACCTATAGATTATCCCCCATCAATGTTTATTTTTACATTTTAAAAAAACATCTGCACATTTAATGTGTTTTTATGGTAAACAGGAAAAAATAACATCTCTATAGTTAAATATTTAAAAATTTATTAGGAATGGGATTCAAGAATTTATTATGGAATCAGAAAAATATTAGAATCGTCCCATCACTAGTATCTACATAATTATCATGTCATAATAATGAAAATATCCCAAAATTATGAAAATCGATAAGGTAGAAAATTAATTATTAATAAAAATAGTTTTCGAAGACAATTAGTGAAAATTGAATTTTGCAAAAAAGGAAATTGGAGAGCTTGACTTGTAACAAAAGGGAGGTAAATATTTTTTGAAAACTAAAAATCCTTGGCCAATTTCGAAAAACAATTTTTTGCCATCTTCAAAAACTGTTTTCATTGATAATTATTTTTCTACCTTATCGTTTTTTGTAATTTTGGGATATTTTCATTATTGCAACATGATAATTATGTAGATACTAGTGATGGGAAGATTTTAATAGTTTTTTTTTTTTTTTTTTGATTCCATAATAAATTCTCTACATTTTCTCTACATTTTCAGGATAATGCTGGATATTTTGTTACTGTCTTTCAACGTTGATGATGATGATGACGATAAATAATAATTATTAGCATATTGTAAAATAAAAAAGTGGTATTTGTGCAGTTATAGGCCATA
This sequence comes from Euprymna scolopes, assembly GCF_053919585.1. NCBI lineage: Eukaryota > Metazoa > Mollusca > Cephalopoda > Sepiida > Sepiolidae > Euprymna > Euprymna scolopes. The sequence continues at coordinate 170,986,044 of NC_136482.1, forward strand.
CTGAAAGAATAACATTTTTCAGAAAGCCATTCTTAACATGTAGAGTGAGGGGGGGTTACCTATTGTATACTTTCACCTAACAATTTAATAAACAAAAGATACTGCAAAAATTGAATTTAACTTAAAAATCCTATATAAAAAAAAAAAATTAGCAAGCATGGTCCAGAAAAAAGGATTAGCTATTATCTGGAAGTTTCTCTACAAGTTAATTTTGTAGGCTAGATCCTGTGCCGAACTCATGCACGGGTAACTTATTCATAAAAAAAATGTTACGAATACACATTGGACCCTTCCTTCACAAATGTCATTCTCTTTTTTATACAACTTATTACAATATTTAATGCATCCTTGGATTTCTTATCCTACAAGATAAAAATTTGAGTCTTTCCTTTTATCAAAAGAAAAAGAAAATGATTAAATCTCTCAAAATTAAACATTTTCTGTTTATAAAAAAAAAAAATTTAACTTCTTGTACCCAACCTTTAAGCATGCACCCCAAAATAATAGTCCCTTTTACACTACCTTCCTTGAGGCCAGCAAAAATTCAAAAATACTAAATTAAAATTCTAACAGAAATGTGCATAGTCTTTCAGCTTCCAAAATATCTTAAAATTTTCACTTAGAAAAGGGCTTAATCACCTTAATTATTTTATTTATGGACAAACCTCTTTCTTAAAAAGGACTCATCCAAACCCTCAATGAAAACGGATTCTTATTCAGAAAATCAAGATATATGTCGAGTGTCACATGACCACTCACGTAGACAAAATATCAGCAGGGTCTCAGATGCTTTTACTATTTGGACATTGGAAAAAGGATTTCGATTTTTATCATCCACCAAAAACTATTCTGTCGTAAAACAACTCGACTTTTCAGAACTTAATCTTTCATTGATTTTCTGACATCACCTGAGATTCACTGCATATTGTCCAAGTAAAAATTAGAACTCTTCTATCTCCATTGTTTTACACCTCTTGTATGCAAAGTTAATTTCATTGAAATGTTTTTTTCATTAAAATAAAATAAAAAATAAAATATTTTCAGTGCTTGTGTAGATTGGCAATCTTTAAAACCAACGCATTTCAGATGACAACATTATTATGCACTTACGTGTCATCTTGAAACGAGTATAAATTTTGAAAATTACGAAAAATAATCCAGTAGAAAACATGCTAGATGTATTAGTGCTTATTTAAAATTACACTTAGTTAAAAATAAACAAAAATATAGAAACATCTTTATGATGTACGTACTTGTCACAGAACAAAGATGTCATATTTAAAAAATCATGTAAATTGATCAAGTAGTCTTTTTTAATTACGAGAATCAAATTTTATGAGAAAGCAAGGAGGGGAGGGGTTTAGGAGCAGCCATATTGTTTTAAATTTTGCCAAAATTCAAGGGTGACAATTCAATTTGACTAAAGAGATTTTGTTTGTATTCCAAATAATTAAAACTTTTTAATTGCTAAAAATCGTAAAATTTGATTAAAAAAAAAACAAAAAAACTACTAAATTTACATGATTTTTAGAATATGACATGTTCGTTCCATGACGAATACGTACATCATAAAGATTTTTCTGTATTTTTTTTTTAATCAAGTGTAATTATAAATAAGCAGCAATATATTTTAAACAAAAACATGATTCACAATTAAATTCTAAAATTGTGGGCTTAAAAATGGCAGACCTTTTAAGTAAATTTACGTAGAACGTCATGTCCTGTGCTTGTAATACTGAATTGGTTGACAACTCTTTCACATTAAAAAAATACATTAAAACTTGATAATTCGATAAATTCTATTTTTACTTGTAATTATTTTTTCTACAGAATTATTTTTTTTTTTTATAATTTTGGGAATTTAATACTAATTTTGACATGACAGTAATAATGTTTTCACCTGAAATGTGTTGGTTTAAAAGATCACCAATTTACACAAGTACAAAATATTTATATTCCTTCCAGCTTCTAGCTCATTTGGGGTGCTTAAAATACATTTAGTCCAAAGAATCAAAGAAAAAGTCTAAATTTGTATTATTTAGATTATTCAGACTACTGTTCTCATCTTGAGTGTTATTTTCAGACGATGTAATCACCAAACTTCTTCAGGTGTCTCTTGTTAAAAATCTTTCTGTTGAACTTAGGAATTTGCACGGAATTTCAAACGGAAACCATTATTTAATCCATGGGAGTAGCATGCTCCAGTCTCGCAAGCCATAACTGGATAGAAGTCTTAAGTACAGTCAAATCTCACTACTATGCCACCCGTCAGACCCAAGCAAAAGTGGCATAGTAACGAGGGTTTGTAAAAGCGGTCATATTTTCTCAAATAAAAACACCTGTGGACTAAATCTGAAAAATGAATGAATAAAAAAAAAATGAAAAAAATTGAATTCGAAAACAACACACAATAGTGACATAATAGCGAGATTATGGGGTAGCATAGTAAATTTATTTTGTATTGAATTTTGTTGGGTGTGGCATACTAGCAGAGTGGCATAGTAGCAAGATTTGACTGTAGTTTGCAAATGCATTCTGAGTATCGCCCATGCTAAAAATTGAAGTCTCCACCTCCAGAAACGTGTCATTTACAACTGAATTTTACATAATACCTTATCCATTATGCCACAGGTCCTTCCGAAGAGTAGTACGAGTAATTCAAATTATAAATACTTATCTCAAAAACATAAATCCAAATTGTTTAATGGTTCGTATTTGATTTGATCGTGTTCAGAATTTTTAGATTTTTTTTCAAAGTTTTGTTTCTTTCTTTGATTACTCTGTTGCACTAAATATTCTTGTCTAATATACAAGGCATTTTCATTTGGTTACTGTCTTTGGAATCGTATGAGTTAGTAGCGTTGAAGTCATTTTTTACACTTGGAGGATGGAATGTTTTGCTTCTTTCTTGGCTTTACAAACAGATGATGTGGAACAGATTTTCTCATTCTGTGCAATTAGTTGATCAATTTTGTCGCTCAAATAATTTTTCTCAGCTCTTTGAACAATATTAGGCTGATCCATAACAAGACTTGATCCATCAGGATCAGAAGAGGGCAGGAGATCATTGTACAAGGTGGAATCTTTTGTAGGCTGACTCATCGTTTGGTCATCCGCAGAACCTTTCCAATGTCCGTCTTTAATGCTATTATTACTTAATGAGTACGTGTGATCGGCGGAGTCAAGAAGAGGCTCCAAATGTTTTTGAAATGTTTTTTTATCATCAGAGGACTTGACACTATCATCTTCATTGGAAAAATTATATAATTCTTCAGCATTGTAACATTTCGATTTTTGGAAATCAACCATAGGTTTTGACTGCATGAACTTCTCAGCAAAATCTTTTGTCCCCCAGTAGGTTGAACAGTGAGGCAATTCTTGGACTACCAGAAACACATCTAAACCAAGTTCAGACAACCTCATTGCCTTTCTAAATAGGGTTATTGCAAGTTTGGCTTTTTTTGATGGTCCACGATAATCTTTAGCTGTTGTTAATTTCTCATGAATTTTGGACGATTGGGAATCTTTTTTTTCAGAAGTGATCGTTTGGTTCTTATTTTTACATTCAAGATTTGTATGATTTTTAGGAAGAAGAAGAGAAGAAAGTAAAGAAGAAGGAAGAATTGAAGGAGGAGGAGGAAGTGAAGGAAGAGGAGAAAGTGAAGTAGGAGGAGGATGAACTTGAGAAGGTTGATGTGTCGTTTCAATATGTCTGGTTAAATCAGAAGCTATTTCCAGATGAACATCTTCAATGAATTGAGAAATGCATTCTTTATTAAGATCGGCCTCTTCTACTGGGTAAACCATCTGTTCAGAGCTTTGTGGAAAGTTAGAAACTTCAAACATGATATTGACTGCCAAGTCTTCTGATTTTCCTAGATCAACCTAAAAAAAAAAAAAAAAAAAAAAATGGAGAAAAAATTTACTTTTTGTAATGTCTAACTTGTAGTTTAGAAACAAAAATATATATAATGAAGAAACATTTCTTTTCATTTAAACTCGTTACTAGGTAGCTGGAAAAATGGTCGGATCCTTCTATCATTCCAGTAGATATCTCACTGAAGCAATTCTCTATCTAGTTGCAATTTTTTTCTTTATAGTTATCATTAAAAAAATGATTAAAACAAAACTCTCCTTCCATAAAAAAACTACTATTTCTGAATCCAGTTGTTTTAACAGAAAACAAAAGCCAGCAGCAACAGCTTAACTGATTGACTTCCAAGGTTAACATTGAAGACAAAATTAAGTAGAATTGATTGACTGAGGTCGGGCAGTCAGTTATGTATTATCTATTGTTCTCACGTCCTTTTAAATAAATAATTAAATGAAACATGTTTTTAAGATAGATCATTTATTTTAAATAAAATTTAAAAAAATAATATCGTTTTCGACTTTCTTAAATTTCTAATACTATCTGTCAATTAGTTTGGAATTTTAGCCTCACACAAATATATGGAAATATTAAGGAGGAACATCTCCATCTAGATCTTGATTGGAAGAGTACAGAAATTAGTATACAGAGGGAAGCATTGGTTAACTCCTATAAAGAAGATGAAGATTTATTATTTTGTTGTTGTTCAGCAGCATTCATTTATTTTGTATGAATCAGACAATTATTGCTGGCATTCGTTTTCTTGATATCTTTCCAGTTAAAATTCTTTCTAGAAAAACATTGAGTACTTACAAGAGGGACCATGTGAAGGTTGCCACTGAGTACTTACAAGAGGGACCACATGAAGGTTGCTATTGAGTACTTACAAGATGGACCATGTGAAAGTGTTTCTGTGGAACAAACTGGTTGGTTGGTTGTTTTTGTTTTACGGCATATCAACCCTTTCCGGGTTATTTAATGCCGAATCCAAAGATTTTGAAGAAAAATTTTTTAATAGAATATATTTGTTGTTTTCAAATCAGTTTCTATTTAACCCATAGTTGGGACCCTAACAGGTACTACCACTCCGGGTCAGAGTGGACCTGGGAGCAATGGTAATTAAAGGGTGGCTCCACACTCTCCAAAGCCCACAAGCTGGGGCCTCACCACTGGATATAGTTTAAGGTCATATCCAGGATCCCCATTGAGGGACTTTTACCCTTTGCAAGGGGGCAGTCGGCGTATTCTAATACCCCATCGACAGGGCTAGGAACAAACTGGATTCATACTTGAAACACTCGGGTTGTCAGTTCAATCCATTAATCACTAAGCCACCATCACCTCCTTGTTGCTGTTGTTGCATTTGGTAATAAAAAGAAATTTTTATGAGTAGTGCAGAGACTGCGCTTTATAAAGAACATCCTTCCACAAAAAAACATCCTAATCTATGCTCACAAAGGTCAATTCTTTATTTGGAACCAACAATAAAAAAAACAACATAAATTCGGTAGTGTAATAATTATTATTACGTATTAAAAGTTAGCTAACATAAACAATGATCTTTCATTTTGCTTAGAAGTTAAAGTTCACACAAAAAACAATAAATAAATAAATACCTGCAGAGGTTGCTCTTCTGTAATTACGAGATCTTGTTTGTAGGCTGAAACAATTTGATTCAAATCATTTTGCTTGTCATTTGTCGTCTCAGACAATTCTATAGAATTACTAAGCTCCTCGTCAACGTTTGTAAAATTATCAATAAAGATATTCGTTTCTGCTGGGATGAATGTCATTTCAATAGGAAGTTCTGGAGATACTTGTGCAGTTTCATTGTTTGCCTTTTCCTGCACAAACAAAATATTGTAATATATAATCATCATAGAAATAAAATTGTTGGTACTTGTGCACTCTTGCCACTGTTCTGAAATAATAACGTTATTATTTCCAAAGCCATTCTTAACATGGAGAGGGGAAGGTGTTTTGTAACTATTCTGTGCTTCCAGCTAGCAATTTAATAAGAAAAAAGATATTGTGAAGTTTGAATTTAACCTGAATAAACTATTTAAAAATAGCACGGTGTCCAAAGCGCACAAGCACCAAACTGTCGCATGTAAATAAACTTTCATTTCACAGTAAAAACAAAGAATTATTTATTATTAATTTTTTTTAGATACTTACTGGTCATAAAATATGCTTAAATATCTTAATTCAAGCAGATTTTGTATTTACTATTACAGAGCCAATTCTCTATTGAATATAATTATATATACATATATATATATATATATATATATATATATAGTACTAATTTCAAGAATTAAAAAAAACAAAAAAAACAGGTGCTATCAGCTAGAATTGAAACCAAAACATTTAGCATTCCAGCTGCATTCACTACCGTTTTAGCTAATCTAAAAGATAGATAATAAACTTTTAAAATTAAACCACTTTTAGCTATGATTAAATTTACGCACGTGCAAACTAATAGAAATGAACATTTTTGCATTTCAACTTGCTGACATATTTCTGTACGTGTTATTCATCCATCCAAATAAAAGATTTTACTGGTGTCTCATTACTATTTCTTGTTAATTTCAGTGTTATGTGATCAATAGTTTAAGAGTTCATTGGTTAAATATTTTCAGACAGATAGACATACATACATACATACATACATACATACATCTACTGTTTTATTTATATAGATTTTTCTTTTTTAAAATTTGAGGAAGAATCAAATTTTCCCTCAATATTATTCCAAACTCTGTGTCCTGAGGAAATTATACCATTTAATGATTTTTTTTTTTTTTTTCACTCCAAACAATGAAATGTGAATTGAAACTGAGAATTAAGGGTCAGATTTATAGAGGGCACACTAAATGAGTTACATTTAAATTTCTACATGTTGGTACAGTCAGGGAAATAGAGAGCAGGGAGATTATTTGAAAGGCAACTGTTGATTTTATAAAATAATGGCTCACTACTCCATAAAATTAACAGTTGGTTCTTTGATATGACAGGGGCGCGTTCAAAATGAATGTTTCTTTTTAGAGCACAACTAAACCATGATACCTGACATTTTATTTATCATTTTACTTATTACGTGATATGATTACAGGTGTCGCCATTTTGTTTGTGCATGCATTAAACTAAATCCTCACTACTCTGATGTTTGAATGCTTTGTAAACTTATATTTCAAATAGAGCAAGCATTTTAAATAATAATAATGAAATCATTGTGCACAGTGCTCAGGTACATCAGGAGTCGCATTTTCCGCTTGATGCGGATTGCCAACCCACCTGGCTTATTTTTCTGCCATTCCTTCCGATCCAAGGCAAGTTGGTTGTGGACGCCTAACTGTTGAGAGATGTCCAATCAAAAACATCTTCTCTCCACCTTCTCCTTGGCTTTCCTCTACCTCTTTTGCCTTCTTACATATCCTCAAAGCATAACTTTGACAGACCAGTGGTTGATCGTTTGACATGGTCCAAAAGTTTAAGGATTTTACTTTTGATTTTATCAAATAAAGGGGGTACAAGAGTAGTTTGATGGATGGTGAATTTTTTTTTTTTCTTTCCGATCAGGCGATGTCCCATAATGAAACGCATTACGTGATTTTGAAACACCTCAATGCGATTGGCTAGTATGTTTAATCCATGTGATACAATCAAGGCCGTATAAAACTACTGGGAGGACATAAATTAAATAAACCTTTACTTTGACAGTTATCGGCACCTTTTTTGATTTTAGAATGGTGCTGTGTTTTTGGAAAGCCACCCAACTCAGCCTGATTCTGTGTTTCATTGTCATCTTGTAATCACTGGAGATAGTTTATACCCTAAATAAATGAATTGAGTGACTTGTTTGATGGGTTTACTGTAGTCATTGTTTAGATTAAACTGTGATTTAGCTGTAGACATACATTCTGTTTTTTCTAGGTTTATTTCTAATCCTATCTCTTTGCATTCTTTGCTAATACATTGACAAAATCTTGAAGTTTATGTGTGCATTAATTAACAAGAGCGATGTCATCAGCATAGGAAAGGTTGGAGAGAGGATTTGTTCACTTATAGAAAAAACGCTTTGGCAAGTCTCTTCTGTTTTAAGCATAACAGCAGCTAGTGCAACACAGAACAGGATTGCTGAAAGCACATCTCCTTGCTTGATGACCTTTTTGATGTTTACTGAGCGGTTAAACCCAAGGTCAGTTTTTATAAAAGCCTGTGATACGTCATAAAGTGATTTTAGAAGATTAATGTAATTTTTGTTGGGAAAGGTTTTGTCTAAAATTGACCAAAGTTTGTCTAATTTGATACTATCAAAAGCTTTTGTAAAAATCGATAAAATGCATAATGGTTTATTAACTATTTATTTTTCAATCAGTTGGCCAAGGGCAAAAATATGTCCGACTGTGCCTCTTCCAGGTTGATAGGCCACTTGGGAATGGGGGAGACAGAAATAAAGATCATTTGTGACTGTTGCCAATGATATTCATGTTATGTTTATAAACATGGCTCAACAAACTTATAGTTCCATAGTTTTTACAATCTGATCCGTCATCATTTTTGTACAAAACAACGATTAATGCTTTCTTGAAATTAGAAGGAATTTTACAAGTTTCTAAAATAAGATTGAACAGCTTATGAAGAACTAGAACCATGGCATCACCTCCAGCTTTTAAAAAAATCGGAGTGCCCAGGTACAAGTGCTCATAATGATAGCTGTCCATGTCCTTAGCTGTTATATACATGTGTGTACGTGCACTGAGGAAGCATCAGGTGTTGTTTTGCTGAATTTCACAAAACATGACGGGTTTAAAGAATGCAGTGTCTCGGCAGGCAGTTTGTTTCACACTTCAGCAATTCTGAGCATGTTTTCAAAAGTCATGGTAGCTGTTTTTTTGTAAGCATGACCATGTATGTTAGACACAGAGAGATCAAAATGGTGCTCAGAGTTGTTGACGGGATGGTTAATAATTTTGTAAGTGTTTACTCTGTCAGTTGCCAGATGCCAGTATTTCAATGAATCCAGCCCCAGGAAAACAATGTTCAGAACATGGCAGGTGTTGCATGGTGCTGTCATCGTATAATGTAGAGACAAACAACATGGGAAAAATCAAAACTGTATTGTTTAAAATTGAAACCAAATTAAAAAAAAAAATGCACTGAGATTCTACGAGTTTATCATTATTGGAGTGCATGCGCTAAAAATTAGAATACACGTTTTTAAAAATGGAGCTATATGAAATAACTATACAGGATGGAACAATAAAATTGTCACTCTAGAAAAGAAGACATGATTCCATTTCCGTTTGATGAAAACCGGTTTTCATTTTTTTTGTTGCATACCATCTACTAGTTTACCAGTTGTGTATAAATCCCAAGAGTGATAGGAGCCTTCTATCACATCTGAAAGTGACATAATGTTCAACGAGCGAGATCAGAAATGCGCCACTGTACAATTCGTGCTCTCTACCAATCCAAATTATGACAACAGGGCCATTGCCAGTACCTTCAAAATCTAAATCCAAACAATTCAACGCTTGAGAGCACAGCTCAAAAAAGTTTCTGGCCACGGTTATGGCCTTTGTTGTAATTTCAGGTGAGGGCCACATCATGCCACCTCACATCTTCGAAGTCGGCTTAAAAGTCAACACCAAAATGTACCTGAATGTGCTGATCCTCTGGTGCAATCAGGTGACGACTGCTGGCAGACCCTGGGTGTGGTAGCAGGACTCGGTGCTAGCCCACATCCAAAGAGGCCCAGAAAGGAGTGCTATGACTTTGTATCCTTCTCTCACCGCCTCCCCTCCTCCTCTACGTATCTGAACTTGCTGGACTACTGTATTTGATCATACATCAAGAACATCACCAACATGACCTTCCACAACACCAAAGCCAGCCTGATCGCCGTTATCCGCCCAGCTCCTGCTGGCGCTTGTGGAAAAGGCATGTTCCCAGTTCTGAACCCATACCGAGGCAGTGATTGAGGCTGAAAGCAGCTACAGTGAATAGATGTCAGCTCTACTACATAATCAAGTTACCTGAATTGATTTTTTTCAATAAAAGTTTTAAAATAAAGCTGTAGTGTTGTTTTCTTTAGTGCGACAATTTTATCATTCCACCCTCTAAATGCCTACCAGGTATTGTCCTGGATGCAATGAAGTCATTTTAAGTTTAATTTTTATTTGTTTTCACTTTTTAAACAAGGTAGACAACTCCTATTATATTCAATTTAAAATGAGTCCTTCCTCTTGATGATTTTTATTTTTAGGTGATTATTTAAAAATGTTATATATTAACAGTCATCTGGGCTGGACTAAGTAGTTTTAAAAATAAATATTAGATAAGTATGTTATTATATTGCCAATAACACAGTACGATAATAATCAGGGCTAGGACAACAGCATATTTTTTTCATTGTTTTGACTCTCGAGTATGTATCCGTTGACATCTGATATGTTTTTATACAGAGTGATGTGTTTCTCGGTTGATTAACTGTGTCTAACTGTGTTGGATATATACCTGAAAGTAAAAACAATGAAAAGAATATGCTGTTGTCATAGCCCTAATAATAACAAATAAAAATTGGTTAGTAAGAAAAGTTTGATCTGTCAGCTTAAATGCTATTTGAATCCGAGTTTGAACATCCGACAAGATAATTTTATATATATTAGATAAAGCACTTGCTTTCATGATGTTGTGATTTTAAAAAAGCAACAACAACAAAAATTTACGTGTCGAATCTGTTAACTTACTTTAGGAAACAAGAACTTTGTGGGGAAAGCATCATCTTTGACCAAACGTTTTCCATTAAGATACCGAAAAGAAGATTCTTCAAAATGTTCTGAACAAATCACAGAATATGCAGATGGTTCCCACGGCGCCAATGAACTGTTTGTCATGTGTTTCAGCCAATTTTTACGCTTCCTTGCAATTCTAGGAAACCTACAAATAATACAAAAATTAAAAACAAAAACACTGCTTATTATACAGTTTAGCAAAAAAAATAAACCCAAAAAAACAAAACAAAAAAAAAACAAAGATAAAGAAAAATTTCTATGATCTATATACCCACTATGGGATGAGGTTCTCATAAACAAAGAATTACTTGATTTGATCGAGTAGTTTTTTTACAGAGGAAAATCAAATTTTAGTGAGGACGATTGCAACAACAGATCTTGGAAATTTCAGCTATGAAGAGGGAGGGGGGTGAAGAAGCGGTAGTCTGGACAGCTGCTGCAGGTCTTGTCCAGGGGGAGATTGACGATGGCTGGCTGCTGCTGGTGTTTGGCTAGAGCTGCTGCTAATGTTATTTTAGTTGAGGTTGATGATAACTGTCTGCTGCTGATGCTGTTTAGGTGAGGCTGACGATGACTGGCTGCTGCTGATGCTGTGGCTTGTGCTGCTGCTGAGATTTCAGCGTCGACAGATAACTTCACTGCTCGGCGATCTAGCCTATTCTGCCTTGTTGTCAAAAACCAGCTGTATTTATACTTGGCCCGCGGACGTAGTTGAAGACATGATGGCTCCAGGCGTTGATACGTCGTTTTCATTTTAAAGTTGTTTTAATTTCCATGTCTTAACGTACAACAGGAAGTCATCTGTTTGGGGAATTTGTTCACTTGTCCATATCAGATTTATGCTGATAAACTTGTGGGTGTATTCGAGTAAGAAATATGTTCTCATAGTGTTCCATGGATTAATTATTTATGTTGATGTACATGCAGGAGGGTCGTCGGTCGTGATGTTCATATTTCAAACTTGATTATTTTTCTGTTGAATGGCTTTCTCTAGTGGTTTTCTTGCTGGGATAATTTGCGAATTTTGCTGTTGATGTAGACACAGAAAAAACAGGTTTTGACGCGCTCGCATGCGTTTGGTATGTCCGTTTAGTTTGTGTTGATGAACAGGGTTCGTCTCAGTACCGCCATTGTTATCACTATCACTGCTCCTGCTGATTTTGTTTATGTAAACCTGAAGGGATATGCGAACAAATGAAAATACTACAAACTTAAGGACATAACCATAGCAATGGCAGAAATCTTAGAAAACCACGTTCAGTCTGTAGTGAAATAGGATAATAAATGGATGGTAACATTTTATGCAACTAAGACTAAGCTTCTTTCCTTTTACAATTACAAGAAACCTTCTCAACCAACCACCAATAGCCACAACTAATAACATACTACCTGAGAGCTCATCATTCAGGCTCCTCGACTTAACATTCATAGTCAATATGATTTGGAACATATACATTGAGAACACTGCCAAAGCACAAAGGTCACTTGTTTTTATGGTCCTATTCCCATCTTTGTAGCTCTTCAACATTTTAGTGTTTTAGCTAAAAAAAAATAGGAAGAACAACCCTTGTATATTGAGGACATTGCCAAGGCTGCTGCAAAGATGGTAGACTCCCTCTACCATGCTAGAAAATTACTCACACATGACAGCATCATGTGTGAGTAATTTGCCCATGTATAGAGTATTATTACCGCATATGGGTGGATGCATCTACTACTAATCTCTCCCCGTTAGCCAAGACCCAAAAAAGAGTCTCCAATCAAAAATTTTTCAATTCAATTAAAAGAAATTTTTTTTTTTAATTTAAAAAGAAAAATAAATGTTGATATTTTTAGAACTGTTAACATTCATTCGTTTCTGTGAAAACGTATCTGTAAATAAATATATTTTTAAAAAATATCTAAAGATATTTATTTGAAAACAAAAAACAAAATACACGCGATACATTCATGAAAGTAAATTAACAGATTTATAAAAAAAAAACAGTTTACGGATATTATTTATTATATTTAAAGATAATACTGACATGAAATAAATAAGAACTCATGGACTTTTTTTAGGAGGGGATGCATAATTGGCTGTCATTTTTCCTAGTAAGTGTCACAGAACAAATGGCTTGAATGAGTTAATATACATCATTGTCAATTTGTATTTACAAAGCTATTTTTGATTGCAAGTGTTCAAAATCAAGTTTGTCCCGCTAAAAAATAAAATAAAAAGGAATACTTAAATACAAATGCTAAGCATTTGTCTAGGAAATTTTTATTTTTATTTTTTTTTTTACAAAGGAGTCACCACTTAACAAGGCTCGGAGGTCACTCGAGGATAAGGGTTAATGAGTGTGTGGTACTTGTTATGTTCATGGGTTAATTAACAGAATAAAGACAACACAGAACTAAGTGTAAGCACAGCAGCCATCTTACAATGAGAATCCTACTTTTTTTATAGGAGAGTTATGTAAAAAGGGGGAGAGGGCTAAGGAGGGCAGAGTTAGGGAGGGTGTTCGTTCATTTTGTTTTCTTCTTAGGTGGAAGGGGAAGGGACGGTTTTGAATGGTAACATGGGGGAGGATGGATTGTTCATTTGTGGTAGTGTGCAGGTTTTCGAATAATGCATCCTGAACGTGTAGTCAGCTGTTGGCTGCCATTCCTTTCATAAATGCTTTCTTCAACTGACTCGTTTTCCCGTGCAATCCTTTCCCTTTTTAGCATGGGTTTGTCATCAGCTGTGCATGTAGTCTGATGGTGTCCTGAGAAGGAATGTTTTGAATCGGATGTTTTGCACAGGAATCGCCTGTTTCGGCGGTATAGTTCCCTGCTTCTACTGCATAGGACCAACCAGTCATTTATTTTTGGACTGTTGCTTCCTTCCACACTTGTGTAGCTGACATTGAGGCCTTTCAGCTGTTTCATGCCGTCTAAGCCTCCTTTCCGATTTTCTCCATGCTCCATCAGTTGAGTGTGGGCAGAGGAGCTTAATTTGACAGCTGGCACTGTTGACCTTGTCCTTCTACCAAAGAGTCTTTGTGCTGGGTTGGGGCTTAGTCCTTCGGTAGGTGCGTTGTGTAGGTTCAATAGCCCTAAGAATGGATCTTATGACACTTTGCATTTGTAGAAGAGGCATTTGGTGATTTTTACTGCTGTTTCGGCAGCACTATTTACTTGGCTGTTGCCTGGTGATATTGTTTCGTGTTTGAATAGCCATTTCCTTACAAATTTTCTGAATGTGTATGACGAAAATGGAGTACCATTGTCAGATGTCAGTGTCTCTGGGATTTCATGGCATGCACAATGTGTTTTCATGCATTCAATCATAGTTTCTGATATGGGTGTATCCAGTTTGTCAATTTCAAAGAAATTGCTATGTCTGTCCACTGTGATCAGATAACTGTTCCGTCCCCATGATAGGAAGTCCGCTGCTACTTGTTGCTAAGGTCTTTCCAGCACTGGTGCTATGATTTGTGCTTCTGCTGGCTGGCGGTCTGCATAGGTTGTGCAGGTGCCACAGACTTCAACATAGTCTAATCTCTTTAGACATTCCTGGCCAAAATATGAGGTCCATCGCTCTTCACAGACATGTATTTATACCTAGGTGGCTGGCATGTGCTTTTTTTTTTTTTTTTTTTATCTCAGTCTGCATATCATACGGTATGACTATTCTCTGTCCTCGCAGTATTAATCCATTTTGTACCGTGATCGAAGAACAGTTTGATCAAGTTAGGCAGGCTTTCCTTATCATCCGGCCACCCTTTAACGATTACTTCTGCCAGTGCTCTCATGTTGGAGTCCTCAACTGTCTTTTGGCAAATCTCTGCGAGCTTATGGTCTTGTATTGATTGTATTGTCAGATTATTCACCAACATTATTTCTTCCAACTTTGGCTTACTTGTTGGTGCTCATGACAGCATATCTGCCAATGGCATATCTTTCCCAAATATATTGGAGTGTGTAGTTGTATTGTTGGGCCCATAGCAGGAGGTTCTGTAGCCATTTTGGTGCCTTTGATAGGGACTTTTTGCTGATGGAAATGAGGGGCTTGTCGTCAGCCAAAACTACTTCTCTTTTGTGGGTATAGTGGTGAAATTTTTCTAGGCCATATACAACTGTTAGCATCTCCTTCTCAGTTTGTGCATATCTTTGTTTGGCACCTGATAGGGATCTATTCACAAATGCAACTGGTTTGTCAACCTGTGTTAGCACTGCTCCTAACCCATACTCACATACATCATTGTCGAGAGTCAGTTCTTTATGGGGGCCATAGTACATAAGGATGGGTGAGTTTGTGATTGCTTCTTTTACAATGTTGAAAGCTGCTTGTTGGGAATCTGACCATGTCAACAGAAAATCTTTTTTGATTAGGTTCTGGAGGGGTTTTGTCATTGTTGCAAGATTTGGAATAAATTTTCATATGAAGTTTTTCATGCCTAGGAATCTGCGGAGAGCAATGTTTCCTGGTGCTGGCATATCAGTGATAGCCCTTACTTTTTCTGGGCCGATGCCAATGCCATCTTTGGTGATGCTATGCCCCATGAAAGTGATCACGTTTAGTCTGTGAATACTGTTAAAAACCCACCGAATATATGTCAGCCTATGTAACAGTAACATATATTGAGCGAGTTTCTAACAGTATTTTTTTTGTATAGTTTTTTATTTTTAACTCATTTTCCCAAACTTACCATGTTCAACAGAGAGTCCGGTGCGATTTTTAATTTTCCAATGCATCGGTAAACACTGATTTTTTTTTTTAGCTGAATAAGCATTTTATGTTAAATAAAAACACTAAAAATTATCCAGTTAGGTAGAAAAGTAACTAATCTTGCCTTTGATAACATTTATTTGTTATATATTTGTTTTTTGACAACTTTTTCGAATCTATGTGTATAGTAATACAAACCCATATTACTATTTTTGACGTGACAAGTACGTAATATTGCTTTTGCTTAAAACAACATATATATATATATATATATATTTTTTTTTAATTGGATCTGTTGACTATCTTAACAAGCACCAAAATTGTTTTTTCAACTACTTTAGTAAAATAGTTACCTCCCTTAGAACAATGAGTTAAGATCCCGAATTGCAGCTCTTTCTTTTTAGGGCGCTAGCTTTTTTTCAAATCTTGCTTTCCGACCCTTGTGTAACATCATCCCTTCGTGGGATGGAGATAGATAACTTGAAAGAACGAGGTAAAATCACTAAGTGGGAGAATAGTGAATACTAACAACTAAAATAAATGACTGCATACTTAGAAATACTATTCCCCCCCCCCCCTCAATGCAAACAGAATTTTTGTGAAATTCTAAACAGTATGCAACTCGGTAAATGTCGGCGCGTTACTTCCGGAAAAGGGTTAATTAAACTGCAGAAGCACCTATTAAACTACACAAGTTCTGTAATTGAATACCCCCCCCCCCCAAAAAAAAACAAACAAAAAGAATGAAAAACAATGTTTGGTGCTTATGTTTTTGTAAACCGCTCGTGAAAACTTTTTTTTTAGATCAATTAAAAGGCATTAAAACTATGCAAGACAAAAAAAAAAAAAAAAAAAAATGAACCACTTTTTTTGTTGTTTTTTGAAAACTTTCTTATTTTAAATCGCCGCTTAAAGACTCCTACACGATGTGATAAGACACTTTACTACGCCCGTTCGCACACGAACGTATCATGTAAGAAAAATACTACCGAAGGCAGTGAAATGGCACAAAATAGTCCAAAGGTCCAGGGGCTCATACCATGCAAATGGTAAATTTGCGGCGAGTTTGATTATCAGAATCGTTGACAGCAACCTCGAATATCTAAAAAAAAACCAAATTAGAGTGGTCGGTGTTCTGCTGTAGCGTAAGGTAACATTTACCAAATGTTGATAGAGTTCATAGTTTACATTGACAAACAAACAAAAAAAAAATGAGCACAATAAACGAACAAATGTTTCGGTTGAAAAGCAAACAAAAATTTACAAAAGTAGAAAGATAAGGCCGAACAACTGAAAGTACGATTTTTTTAAACAAGATTAACGTAAAAAAAAAAAAATGCAGTTAATTTATTCGCAGATACTCACAGGTGAAAAGTAACGCCCTTTTTTAAACTTTTATCTGCTCTATTTTTGCAATTTGGAGCTGAACAATTCTTGACCATTTTAAAACGTGTATAAACGTTACACAAAACAACATTGAATAGACGCATAGACGGTGTCAATTAAATGTTTTCTTCTATGAAAATAATTCCGGCTAAGACCTCATTTTCATTTCTTTCATGTGTAATGTCAGTGCATTTCGCTTCTTATCGTATTTGACGTTTGTCTTTATAATTTCTTTATATAAGTAGGTATATTTTACAATAGACAACAGAAGGAAAAGGTGGCCAGGAAACAATCACATCTTACCCAAAGTCTTGTTTTTTTTTTTCAAGACAGTTTTTTTCAGTAGGCATCGCCACCTGTCTTTGTAATAATTAGCTTTCGTTCTTGTTAGCTCTTTACTTCAAGTGGCTTCATGCCTTGTCTCGAGCGATTTTCATAAAAATGTTAACAAAGGCAAGAAAAGTTACTCTTCTACCTAGCTGGATAAGCTTTTAGTATTTTAACTTACTTTAAAGTGTTTATTAAATTTGAAGCACAAATAGTGCTGACTGAGTTAGGTGTATCAGAATTTTTGGGGAATTTTTGACACCGCTAACACGAAACTGCGAAAAAAAACAAAAAACAAAACAAAAAAACTCGTAATTTCTCTTTTAAAAGTGGGTTGTTTATTTTCTTTATGGAATATACTTCCAAAATAAACTATTAAAGTTGTTTAAAAAATAATAGAAATATTATTTTAAAAAAAACAGTGTTTACAAAGTGCCGGCGCGCCTTCACGCATCCATTTTTTTTACGTAATGAAATTAATTGAATTTTACAAGTTAATTTTTTTTTCCATTTTTTAAACTTTAAAAATCTATCAAAATTTTTCTATTGGTTAAATTTTTACAATATTTTCAGGGTCAATGTGAAATTTTATGCGCTTTCCAATTGTTACAGAATGGATTGAGAGAGAGAGAGAGAGAGAGAGAGAGAGAGAGAGAGAGAGAGAGAGAGAGAGAGAGGTGAGTAAACGTGGAGTGTAGACACGTTTACCAGAACCGAGGGTCAGCTGACCAGATTACGTATGAGTGACGTGGTCAGGTTGGCTAGATCTGTGAGACTGGATTTGGACTTTGAAGAAGACGGGCGGCTTAATAGCTGTTCCCTCCCCTTCACTGGGAGTGGGGGACGCTGACGTGTTCAAAGCAAGCAAGATTTACTTCCATATTCTGTGTCGACATCTGGGAGGTAAATAAAAAACTATAAAACCCATTCATTGTCTTGGAGTGATAAATCTTCGTCTAACAGGTACCAGTCTCATTGAATAAGGTATGTCGAAGAAAATGCATGTAACACACACACACACAAAAGCATATGAACAATTAGAGATGAACACACACAACCGCATATGAAACTAGACGATCATACGCACACGGAATCCTTTTATGTTGTACACCAAACGTCAATTTGGTGCCCCTCTATGATAACCCTAGTGAGAACTTCAATGAGAACTCTATGTAACACAATAAACTGAATATAATATTTTAGACAAACATCTTTTTTAAAATTCACCCCCATTTTGAAATGTCTATTAAAATTTTAATAATTAATTTATGTACCAAAGTTTTATATATCACAAATTGAAGATAAAAGATCAATAAATAATATATTGTAAATTAAAACAACAACAAAAAAGAAGTGTTTTTTGGAAATTTACCTGTAAAGTCCAGAGTGTAAAACCTTCTTTTTTTTTTTTTTTAAACCACGTTGATTTAATTTCTTAATTGGAAGCCTATGTTCTGCTTATATTGTCCAATAAGTAATGGACGATGACGACAATTTTTTCTATTTCATTCAATGTTTTCTTTTTTTTAGATATTTAAAAAAAATTTCACTCGATAAAGAAGAATGAAAATATAATAAATCAAACATTCATGTATTTCTTTGAGAAAAGAAAAAAAATTCCTCGACTGTTTTTTTTTAAAGGCAAAATCTTATAAGTGAAATTTGACTATTTTTAAACTATGGGAACACATATTTCTTCAGGCACAAGGCTACATTACTAACGTAAACGTGTGGTTTTTACTGCCTTCTGTCCATCCATAGTTCAAACAAGAACAAACAGCGACTTCTGGTTTTTTGATGAAGATGTAAAAATGTTTGCATTATCACGCTTTTTTCAAACAGTCGTTTAAAAAATTCTTTTATTTAAAAAATAAATGGAATTTAAAATATAAATATGGATAAATTCTGAACAATGAAGAATGGAACTAAACATTCAATAGTATTTTTTATAGGCAAGTGATTTTTTCGAATTTATATCGATTTTTTATAACCAAAGTAAGTAAAATTTCGTTGATTTTCTTCAAATCTTTTTTAAAGAAAATGGATTTAAAAAAAAAACAACAAATATTGCATAATTTGCGATTAAACCTGTTATTTTTTAAAAAATTTGGTCTTTGCTCCTTTAATTGAAAAAAAATTAGGGTTTGAATTATATTTTTCAAGTAGTTATAAGCTTGTAAAAATAGGAAGTCGAATTATTCAATTTTTTCACGCATTCTTAAGATCGGTTTCTGACACTGCTAGTGCTGAGTTCTTAAGCTAAAATGAAAACAAAGATGTGAGGCTCTCACGTTTGGAGTCCTGAGAATCGCTCAAAACTCGAAAATAAATTTAAAAAATACTAGTAGTAGTTAACCAATGTATTTTTTGTTACAAAATTAATTGTTTTCTTTTTCTTTTTATAAATATTTTTTCTTCTTAATCTTCACGAATTGTAATTATCTCGTTTTTTGTTCTTTTTTATCTTTATATTAGTAAAATTTATATTAATAAAATTATGAGCATGATGTCTAAGTGACTTTCACATTCTTTTTGTAATAGAAGCGCTCAAGACTTATGGGTCAGTGTCTTAGGCATACCTACGTCGAAAATGGGTTTGTCCAAGGGCAATCACCATTTTCAACGCCCACGAGTATCAGAACATATAAGCACACAACGTTGTGATTTGACCATCCGCACACATGGCACAAAGGAACTATGTTACTTTTCTGTGTGTAGTGATACAGCAAACAGGCTGGAATGTTTGAGAACATTGTTATATAAGGATTTGCCACAAAAATCAAATCAGTTTATTCCAATTTTTCTCTTGTCTTCCCCACTAAAAAATCATTCAGGAATTCCCTGACATATTTGATGCTATTGATTGTCTACCTGGTGAATGTACTATTCATGTGGATCCTGAAGGACCGCCAGTTGTTCACCCATCATGACGAATCCCGATAGCTCTTAAACAGAAGTTAAAAATGGAATTAGACTCCTTAATGGCACAAGGCATACTATCTCCAGTGACTGAACCAAAACCATGGGTGTACTCATTTGTGAGTTTGACCAAAAATGACAGTTCAGTCAGACTATGCCTAGACCCTTGGAACTTAAATAAAGCAGTGTGCAGACAACATTATGCAACTCCAACATCACCGATGAGCTAAATGGTGCAAGATGGTTCACAAGTATCAACATTAAATCTGAATAAGAATTCCAGAAGACTTATGACATTTATAACACCATATGGTAGATACATGTTTAACAGGTAAAATGTGCCCAGAATAAATTTTAGAGGGCCATACAAAAGAATTTCAGTGATTTTAAAAGTGTCCTTTCTATATGTGATGACATAATCATATATGGATTCAAAGAAGATAGTAGTGACCATGATGAAGCACTTAAGAAACTAATACTTAGGGCAAGAGAAAAAAGCTGCAACTTCAACTAAGAAAAACTTGTGATAAAAACATCTGAAATACCCTTTTTTGGTCACATCATTTCGAAACAGGGTATCAAAACTGATCCTAAGAAAGTAGAGGCGATTATGCAAATGCAACCACCTGAGGATATAAAACAACTCACCAGTTTCCTAGGATTGGTTAATTACCTGAACAAATTTTCACCACGACTCACAGCCTTGACTAAACACCTTCGCGACTTGACTTCAAAAAGAAATGAATTCACATGGTCATCCCAGCAACAAAAGGTATTTGAGGAAATCAAAGAAGAGATCGGAAAAATACAAAACTCTGATATTTTGACTCAAAGGAACCCATTCTGTTACAGGTGGATGCATCGATTGCAAGTAAAGGTGCAGCTCTGCTACAAAAGGGGATGCCAGTTGCATTCGCAAGCAAGACACTGTCAGGTTCAGAAGCTCGATACTCAAACACCAAGAGGGAAATTTTAGACTTGGAAAGATTTCATGATTATGTGTGATGTCACAAAGTAATGATCCACACAGAACTTATCACACATACTCCCAAGACTTGCAAGGATGATACTGAAAGTGAAAGGATACGATTTTATTGCAAATTATACTCCAGGAAAAACAATACCAATTGCAGCCTGCCTATTATGAGTATTACCTAGGCCAAGCAAGCACATTGAAGAAATTGACCTTAACATCCACAGTATGGTGAACTACCTTAATTTTTCACCAACCAGAACAGAGTACATCAGGGTTGAGACATTGCAAGACCCATTACTAAAAGAACTTGCAAATATGGTAATGTCCGGCTGGCCTACAAATCGAACTGACTACCCAAGCTGCCTCTTACCGTTTTGGAACATTAGAGATGAGATTGGGGCTCAAGATGGTATTTTGCTAAAGAGCAATAAAATCATAATACCAGCCTCCCTACAAAGAGGTATATTGGAAGAACTTCATGCATCATATCAAGGAGTTGAAGAAACCAAACTAAGAGATAGGTCATTTATATACTGGCTAGGGATGAATAAAGACATTAAAGATAGAGTGCTTAATTGTCACACCTGCTAAAAATACCAGGCAAATATCCCTGCCGAATCGATGCACCAGCATTAAACCCCTAACTACCCTTGGCAATATGTCAGCACGGATTTGTTTTTTATGGCTGGAAAGGAATATCTACTTGTAGCAGGCCAGTACAATCGAAGTCCATTCATATGATGCCTTAACTCCACCTCAGCGGCAGCTGTCATAAAAAATATAAAGGCAATATTTGAGAAACGAGGTGTACCAGAAATTTTATATTCAGACAATGGCCCGCAGTTCACAAGCAAGGAATTTACGTTTTTTTTTCCAAATCATACAACTTTTTGCACAAGACATCATCTTCACAATACCTGAAATTTAACGGATTTGCCGAAAGGCTGGCTGGAATATGCAAGAAAACTGTTAAAGGCACAATAAACTGGACAAGAGTTATCTAGCAATGATGACATACAGTGCCACACCCATGTCTGTAAGCATCAAATCTCTAGCAGAATTGCTCAATGGCTGACAAATACGGACACCACTAGTATCCAAGCAGCAACTTAGTAATGAGCAAACAAGAATATCACTACAGCAAAACAAGGAAGGATCAAAGAACTGTTATGACAAGCAGTATAACAGACAACACCCACCTCTACATGTGGGGCAGAAAATCTATGTCCAGCAGGAGAAAACAAAGCTATGGGAGCTCAAAATCCTTCAGCATCCTGCCGTGGCACCAAGATCATATATAGTCGAATCTAAAAGTGGTAACATCTACTGAAGGAATAGATAATTCATCAGACCAGCTAAAAGAAGCTCGATACTTGAGAGTAGATCTGACCAACCTCATGAATCTGAAGTGCATCACAAAGGGAACTGTACATCAATAGCATTCCAACACCACACACAGCTCAGAGCAGGTCATCCCCAGGCCTGAGCCAGAGGAAGGAGTTTGAGGGCCAGGCATCGCCTACACATACAATGCAGCCGACTAGTGAATTACATGCCAATGGATCCTGTATATCTAGCCTCGAGCCAAGAAGATCCCGCAGATGTATAAAGGCTTCACAGAGACTAGATCTATAGAGCCAACCACACTATTACACCAATGATACTATATTCTCCCACGAACTATAATAATAATAATAATAATAATAATAAATAAATAAATAAATAAATAAAATAAAATTTTTAAAAAATAATTAGGTGAGCTCATTTTCAATTGAAAAAGGGAGATGTGTTAGTTAAGTCCATTGGACAAATAGGAAGTGTGCGAACCCTTTCTAGTCTCACACAAAGATACGCGTTCACACTTCAAGCCACTTTTCTTGTCATACACATACGTGCACACAAACATACGCGCGCACGTACACACACGTACATATATTCACGTTCACGTACATACACTCACATTCACGTGCATACACACACACGCTAACATACACACATGTATGCACACATACATGCACACGTACGCACACATGGGCAACGTCACTTCCCTTTAAAAGAAATCCACACATGCGCAAAAGACCACCGGAAACAACTACAAAAGCAAAAGATCTGAGCTGTTTCCTTCTTTTCGATTCGGCTCCCGACCTAAGCGGTCGACGGACCAACCGCTCCCTTTCGGTACACGCGCCCGCACGCCTCACATCCCCTGCTACTATGTGTGGGGCAAGAGCCAACAGACAGTACGTACACCTTACACGCTTTCTCTCTCCATGGCCTGGATTGACTTTCTCTCTCTCTCTCTACAACAATAGACTTTCTCTCTCACCAGCTAACAGCGAGAGACGCACGCCAAACTAAACACGTGCTGTACCCTTTTCTTTCATTTGTTTCTTCATGAAATAAATTCTAGTTCGTTTATTTCAATAAACGCGTTGTTCGTTCCTTTCTCAATTCAATTCATTTTTCCTATTTTGCTCGACTGGGGGATATATATATATATATATAATATATACACCAGTCGACTACAGAAGTTATGAAGAGTTACTTCCCTTGTCATGGCGTCTTCTGTAAATAAACCCTGTATTTTTCTAGCTATCGTTCTTTCTTATGCATTCTGTATCACAACCATCCTATCAGATTAACCTCCTAACATAACACTCGCTACTTGTTGTTTGCCTTATAATAAATAAGGAATTGAGTGCATTCGGATTTGAAATTGTTTCTATTGATAAGAAAATTTGGTAAATGTTTACATTAACTACAACAAATCTTGGCCTTTTGGTCAAGATCAAAGTGTAGTATCTGGTCCGACAGATGCTGCAAGCTATGACTAGCAAAGACCAGCTATGACTAGCAAAGACCATATGTGGGGGTAACCCCACATATCTGACCTTGGTCACTGAAGGGGCAACACTTCATACCAACAGTTTCTAATCCAGCTCCCACTTCCCACCTCTCGGGAGCTGGATCCCCCCTTTCCCTCCCCCCTCCCCCTATCTCCACATTAAAAAACGGCCTCCTGCCTAATTTGCTCAGTGGGGAAGCAAATAAATATCCAAAGTGTAGTATCTGTTCTTCAGATGTTGCACTTCCATTTCTTGTTCTCTTTCGGTGGAGGAGAAATCCTTCACGACTGAGACAATTTTTATTTTTGTACCTTTTCTCCACGTTAAAAAACGACCCTGGTGTCTAAGTCTGTCCCGTGGGAAGGCATAGTAAATAGGTACAACAAAACACCGACCAATAGAATTTATTTTCCATTGGTTTTCGGGATCGCTGACAACGAATCTGATATTCAAACCCGTTGCAAATTTACCGTTTGTATGGTATTAACCCCTGAACCCTCGCACTATTTTGTGCCATCTAACCACTTTCGTTTATGCTATTCTTACATGATGCGTTCACGCGCGTAGTAAAGTGACTTGTCACATCGCGGAAGAATCTTTTAGCAGACATTTGAAATAACAAGAAAGTTTTCAAAAACAAAAAAATGTGGTTTATTTTTCTGTGTTACGTAATTTTTGATGCTTTTTAATTGACCTAAAAAATTAAGTTTTCATGAACGGTTTACAAAAACATTTCTATTTTTCGTTCTTTTTTTTTTTTTTTTTTTGAAGGGTGGTTATTCAATTATAGAACGTGTATAATAGGCACCTTCAAAATTCACCACAGAATTACCCCCCTATATGTAAAACGATGTAACTTTATTATAGATTAATATTATCAATATAACTTTTGTACCATTTAAAAGAAGAATGGCAAAATAAACTAGTAACAATTAAAAAAAATTTTTTTCATCGAACGAAAATAATGAAATTGCGAGACAAAAATCATGTTTACATAATTGGCGCTTTAAAATAACGTTCCCATGTAGTAAGTATTCCGACCATGAAAACATACCCGTGTTTAATAAATCTAGCAAAAATCAACTAATGGTTAGATTTTCGTGAAATGTTCTATACTTACCCATTTTAGAATGAAATTACATATAAAATGCAGTTTCCCTAAAATATACGAGGGAAAATATTTTTTTTAGTGCGTGTTCCCTCCATATTTATTTTTTTCGAAATTTGAACAACATATATTTAAATCTATCGAATTTTCTATTTATTATGAAACATAAGAGTTCAACGAAGTAAAAAATATTTATTTTTTTAAAATTTAAGTACACATATTGAACAAAAACTTGCCTTGAAGTTGCAATTAAAAAAATGATATAAATATAATATCATTATGTTTTTTTTAAATAGAGTTTTTTCTAATTAATATATACTATAATCAGTTGAATTTTCTAAGAAAAAAAAACTTCCTAAAAATTAATTAATTCTTAAAAGATTAAAACGATTAAAATTCCATTATTTCAAAATGTTCCGTTACAACATAGATTTTGAATTAATTGTGTTTAAAATTTTTTTAAATATTAAGTTTTCATATAAACAAGGCTCTTGTCAGGTATTTTATCGCCAGATTAAAACCGATTGGGAAATATTATTGCACAATATTAAGCATTTTGTAGGCATCCCCCTCATATTTTGTTTGTCTCCTTTTACCAAACAGAAATATGGAAGCCGAACATGAACATTCAGTAAAACCGTATTTCATATTTAATATACAAATATTTATAATATTATTAATCATTAAATTGTAAATCTTAAAACCTAACAAAATTATAACAAAGATTAATTATTAATTGCAGTTTGAAAAAGATAAACAAAGATTTTAAAAAATCATTAAGTCACTTCTGCTTTTCAATAGTTTGTATAGTTAACAGAAGTCTGACGTCACGGAATCATGCACTCCTTTTTTCGCAATTCTTCACATTCGGTTGGCAGTGCCTAGTGTATAACATTAACAGGTGCAACACTTTAGGTCACTGCTATGTGACATTATCATATGAAGGATCTACATAGCCACGTTTTAAACTTTCAGTCCTCTCTTCCCTCTGCTCAGACGTCTTACTCGGAACTACATTCCAAAGTAGAAATACCCTTCAGAGGTCATAGAGATCCCTTCACCATATGCGCCGTAATGGCATCCCATCTTATTTCCCCACCATTATTTGAACATTTAGCACCTGCTTACAACCCCATTGCTACAAAATCCAGAAGACACTCACCGATCAATCAACAGTTTATTCAAGCTGAAATTCAAAATCTCCTAAAAGACGGTGTTATCGAACCCTCTCGCTCTCCCTGGAGAGTACAGGTACTAGTAACCACTAACGACCGACACAAGAAGTGCCTTGTCATTGATTACAGCCAGACCATCAATCGTTTCACTTACTTTGATGCTTACCCATTACCAAGAATCGATGATGTAGTCCACAAAATTGCTCGTTATTCCGTCTTTACTACTCTTGACTTACGGAATGCGTATCATCCGATACCGATACTAGAAGAGGAGAAGAAATTTACAGCCTTCAAAGCCTGTGGGAACGTATACCAATTCTGCTGGATTCCATTCGGTGTAACAAACGGCGTATCATGCTTCCAATGGTCTATAGACAACCTAATAAAACGGGAGAAGATCACCAACACTTTTGCATAAGTCGATAACATCACTATATGTGGTCGTACTATGAAAGAACATGATGAAAATTTTAATCACTTCTTAGATGTTGCTAGGAAACACAAAATAAGTTTCAACGAGAACAAAAGCATTATAAGAACAGAGAAAATCACCCTCTTAGAGTATAAAGTGTCATTGGGAGTTGTAAAGCCAGACTCTGAAAGACTTTAAGGCATCTACCTCGACCGCAAGATGCAAAATCACGGCAGCGAGTCGTCGGTATGTTTTCATATTATGCTCAATGGATTCCTCGCTTCTCAGACAAAATTCGAAGTCTAGCACAAAATCGAGTCTTCCCTCTACCAGAATCCTGCTCAACCGATTTCTCCAACCTCAAAGAAGAACTCAAACATGCTTCCCTTACAACAATTGATCACAGCATACCCCTTACTGTAGAAACTGATGCCTCTGACATTGCTCTGGCTGCCACTCCCAATCAGAATGGGTGTCCAGTTGCTTTCTTTTCTCGATCACTTTCAGTTAGTGAACAACACTACTCTTCTGTTGAAAAAGAAGCACATGCCATCATCGAAGCAGTGCATAAATGGTGTCACTACCTTACTGGTTCCACTTTTAAGCTTATTACAGACCAACGTTCTGTGGCATTCATGTATGACCTGAAACATTCAAGCAAAATAAAAAACAAGAAGGTGGAATGCTGGAGAATAGAACTATCGGCACTCACATTTGACCTAATCTATTGCCCTGGGAAAGAGAATGCAGTCGCGGACACACTTTCTTGAGCGGTTTGCTCCTCAACTAACCCAACAGGCCTTTGAGACTTACACGTTTCATTATGTCATTCATGTATAACACGAATGTCTCATTTTGTACGCCTGCATAATCTTCCTTATTCCATCGATGATATTCGATGAACTATTGGGAACTGTGCAGTTTGTGCAGAATTAAAACCAAGATTTTTTCCATCCCACCAATTTCAAGCTTATCAAAGCGACTCAACCATTTGAACGCTTAAGTGTTGATTTTAAGGACCCATTGCCATCTAATGGTCGAAATAAATATCTATTGAAAATCATTGATGAATATTTGCGCTTCCTCTTTGCCTTTCCTTGTCGAGATATGACCTCACAAACAATCATAAATTGTTTCTGTCAACTATTTTCACTGTTGTGCATGCCTTCCCTTATTCACTCTGATAGAGGTCCATCATTCCTCTCAATGGCACTAACCGACTTTCTGCATAAGAAGGGAGTAGCAACAAGTGGCACAACCGCCTATAATCCACAGGGAAATGGCCAGATGGAAGGACTCAACGCGACCCTATGGAAAACAATATCGCTAGCATTAAGGTAAAAAAGTTGCCAATCTCTCATTGGGAAACAGTTCTACACAATGCCTTACACTCCACCTGTTCCCTTCTGTGTGCTGCTATTAACGCTACACCTCACGAGAGGATATTCCAGTCCAACCATAAATCAATATCTGGCATC
Organism: Euprymna scolopes; assembly: GCF_053919585.1. NCBI lineage: Eukaryota > Metazoa > Mollusca > Cephalopoda > Sepiida > Sepiolidae > Euprymna > Euprymna scolopes. Next base: position 171,014,038 of record NC_136482.1, read on the forward strand.
TCTTTTCCCAGTTGGCTTTTAAATTCAGGTTCGGTCCTGATGAAACATAACCTATGGTTATCTAAGTACAAGCCGTTTGTCGACGAAGTCAAGTTGCTGGAATGCAACCCTCAATATGTCCATGTTAGACTCTCAACTGGAAGTGAGGAAAGAGTGTCGCTACGACAACTTGCCTCAAAACCGCAAGATACACTGCCACACACTAATGATGTTACTATCTCACAGGAAGCTGAACCTCTACAACCAGATACCTCGTTAGAACCTTGCATATCTGAAGAATCCCGGGAAATTTCATCTGCCGATATAACACCCGATAAAAACCCATCAGAATTTATTTGTAAGCAACAATGTGTCCACCCCTACCACCTGAGAAATATACATGCTTAAAGTTGAACTTTTCATAACCCCACTCTGAACATTTTTCACCTGAGGTGAATGTCATATTATTATTATCGTTCGTTGTTTTGCATGCTTTTAACGATTCTCTTTCCTTTTGTTACAGCCTATATACCTGTACTTCTTGATGAATAAAACCTTGTTCACAGGTTATCATTCGCGTTTCGTGTTGTCCTCACTACAAGTATATTTGTGAAATTATTCAAAATTGAAGAAATAAAACACAAGTGGAAATAAAACGAAATAGTATTTTAAAAGTAATTACATAGTTGTTTTTTTTTTTTTTAATAATTACATGTGAAATTATTCAAAATTGAAAATATAAATGGAAACTGGGAATAAAACGCTTTTTTAAAATAATTACACAACACTTTAAATTTAAATCATTATGAATTGCAATTTATCCCCCACCAAAAAAAAAAAAAATATATAATAAAATGATATTTATATCGTAAACTGATTCAGCAATTTTCAGGACTGACTCCCTAACAAGTGGTACTGGTACTCTCCCCCAAAAAAGAAATATATATATATATATATAATTTAAAGGAGATTAGAATAATAGTCTAAAGAGCTAAGTGTATTTTAATGTAATAGTGAAATTACTAGTTTAATTAAAATACAGGAAATGCTCGTTGTAATTTAAATCACATTACTTAATATTTATATATATATATATATATATATATATATATATATATATATATATATATATATATATATAAGTAAAGTGGTGCTTATGCACTTATGTTACCATGCTATTTTTTATGTTCCTATTTACAATGCCTCCCCACGGGACAGAGTTAGACACCAGGGTCGTTTTTTAATGCTATTTTTTATGTTACCATACTATTTTTAAATAGTAATTTCAAGTTAAATTCAAGTTTTACAATATCTTTTCTTAATTATTAAATTGTGAGGTGAAACTACAGAATAGTTGCAAAACACCCGCCAGTCCGGTAACATAAGTGCATAACTACCAATAAAGTTATTTTTAATATCGTAAATATCCCTCCATCCCTCTCCCAAAAATAACTGGTTTATTTTTCAACTTAAATCTATAACAAACGACACTTATGGTTTATTTTATTCTCGCTACACCGTAACCACGTGATTAAAATTTTGCAGACGAAAAAGTGGGAGACAAAACCCTCTTTCTTGTTTAATTGTGTATTTGCCAAAATTGTACTAAACAAATTACGCAAATATTTATTCATTTATTTTTGAATAAATTTATTAAAAATAACTTACTCATTTCTTCTTTATAATCACTGGTTAATTTCCAAAAACGTCCAAATTTAAAAATCTGTTCACATAAAGCACTTGTCCAAATAGTGACCGTCGTTCTTGGCGGCTGTCGTTTATACACACAGAAAATGGATTTGATAGAGCGGAGCTTTTAACCCGTAAGCAAAATGGAATAGTCGCCTTGTGTCTTATCGAAATGAACTATTCTACAAGTTTACATTTTATGACAGTTCGAGTATCCACGCAACAAAATCAGATATTAAAAAAAAAGAAGTTGCTTTTTCTTTGATTTTGATTTTTTCATGCCAAAGAAAAGAAGAAGAAAAAAAAATATTTAAGGAAATTTATTTCAAGTTTTATAAATTTAAATTGATCCTTTTCAAATCTGCATTTGTAAGAAGACAACCAATCAAAAATATTAGGGCTCGTCCGGGATTCGAACCCGGGACCTCTCGCACCCAAAGCGAGAATCATACCCCTAGACCAACGAGCCACTAGTAATTCTCACGGGTCATTCGAAAGTATATAAAATAAATATAGTTTAAAGTGTTTTTTTTTTAATGAAATAAAAGTACATGTAATATTTAAAATAGTAAGATATAAATATAGAATAAAATAAAATATATTGGTTAGTGAGTGTAATTTATAAAGTAGGTCACTACAGCTCATTAGCAAATTTACATTTTAAAGATTTTGTTCAATAATTTTTATTACTAAAAATTAAACAGTAAACTACGCCGGTTAATAAAGGAAGGTAAAGGTGTAGTTTAGCGGCGTAAATTATTTGACAGACAAAAAAAATTATAAAGAATATTTATTTTGGTATTTTTTAATAGTTTACCGACCCTTAGGAATTCACCTTTAATTTGTCGACTTTTAAAAATTTTCGGGTACACTGGTCACTGAGAACGAATATCGTATTTATTTTTTGCGCAAACACGCAGTTGTTTATCGGTATTTGAAGACATTCAGTATCCAACGTAATCACTATTGTTTTTGCTGGCGGTCTTCTTGTTTCCCATTTAGGAAAAAACGCCAGAAAGAGACAAAACATGCCCCCCCCCCCAGACATTTTTCGGTACTCCTTGAGTGTTGAGTTCCATGGCGACCAGCAGAAATATTTAATGGGTAAAACTACAACAGAACACCGACCAATAAAATTTGTTTTTGCTTTTTTTAGGTTTTCGGGGTTGCTGACAACGAATCTGATATTCAAACCCGTCGCAAATTTACCGTTTGCATGGTATTAACCCCTGAACCCTCGCACTATTTTGTGCCAACTCATCGCCATCGTTTATGCTATTCTTACATGATGCGTTCGCGCATGGACGCGCGTAGTAAGGTGACTTGTCACATTGCGGAAGAATTTTTAAGCAGACATTAAAAATAACAGGAAAGTTTTCAAAAACAAAATGTGGTTCTGGTTCATTTTTCTATGTTACGTAGTTTTTTATGCTTTTTTTAATTGATCTAAAAAATTAAGTTTTCACGAGTGGTTTGGCACTGGTTGCCTATAAAAGCATTTTTATTTTTCGTTTTTTAAATTTTTTTTAGGGGGGTTCAATTATAAAACTCGTACAATATTTAACAGGTGCTTCTCAGAAGCTTCTGCAGTTTAATTTACCGTTTTTCCGTAAATAACGCGAACGCGCCGACATACACCGCACCGGCACCGCACCGAGCAGAAGAACTCCATCGCTCTAACCCCCCCCCCCCAATGTAAACAGAATTTTTGTGAAAAATCAAATAGTTCTTCTGCTCGGTGTATTAAATTTTTCTGCTGGTCGCCATGGAACTCAACGCCCAAGGAGTACCTATTTTTTTGGCTTCAAGGCCGAAATGACCTCCCCACCCAACCCTTTCGGATATTTTTCCGCTTCCCGGAAACGGACAATCTTTTTTTCACTTTCTTAATCACATTAATTTTTCACTTTGTTAATTATATTCATTTTTTTTCACTTTCTTACTAAAATGTGTGCACGCGCGTAGTCACTTGACGTTTCACAAGGCGGACATTTTAAATGACAAGAAATATTTTTGATAAAATAAAGTTTTCACCTCATTTAAGAGTAAAAATATTGCTGTCAGTAAGTTTTCACGAGCGGTTTATTTTATGTTGGTCGTCCCCCCCCCCCGCGCCCCGCTCCTCCATGGAAAAACGGTTAATTAAACTGCAGTAGAACATGTTAACTGCACAAATTCTATAATTGAATACCACTCCAAAAAGAAAAAAAAAAAAGAACGAAAAACATAAAATATGCTTTTGTAAACCGCTCGTGAAAACTTTATTTTTTTAAATTTTTTTTATATCAATTATTAATACCATGCAAACCGTAAATTTGCGACGGATTTGATCATCAGATTTGTGGCCAGCAACATCGAATATCCCTAAAAAAAAAAAAAATAGTGGTCGGTGTTCTGTTGTAGAGAAACCTTTAAATTTATTTTAATAAATATTATTCTAAATACTGTTTTTAATCTGTGGTCTTTTCTTTTCGTTCTTTCCTTTCGCTCAATATTTCTTGGAATTAACCCCTTCCCCCTCCAATGAACCTTACCTTTTTTTTCCGCCAACGCCGGTGATGGGAGGGGGGATTCCAGTTACATGTGGCATATTTAGCTTCTTTTGGCGTGTTTGCTTTATTGGAAAACAAGATGGCCGCCATTAAAAATGATAAGGATTACGTTGGAGACTGAATGTCTTCAAATATAGATAACTGCGTGTTCGCGCAAAAAATAAATGCGATATTCGTTCTTGGCGTACCCGAAAACTTATAAAAGTCGACAAATTAAAGGTGAATGCCGAGGGGTCGGTAAACTAAAAATTTACCTTTATGTTTATATAAAAAACAAACAAATGCATAATTTAGCGGCGTAAATTATTTGACAGACAAAAAGTTATAAAAATTATTTTTGTTTTTATATAAAACATGGCAAATGTGTAATTTAGCGGCGTAAATTATTTGACAGACAAATTATAAAAACTATCTATTTTTATATAAAACACATTAATAGACCCTAAGGCTGAAATGAAACCCGAAAAAAATTTCATTTTTATATGTTCAACATTTTTTTATTAGACTAAATGTACGACAATCGGGGCTGCCATATTGTTTTTAAAATTTGGCCTTTCTAACGTTTGATAGATTGGCATTTTTAAGGCCAAATTTGGCCTTTTTTATGCTTTGTTTTGGGGCGCCATTTTCCTCTAATGAAAGAGCGTAAAAAAAGGCCAAATTTGGCCTTAAAAAGGCCAATCTGTCAAACATTAGAACGGCCAAATTTTGAAAGCACAGAGCGCAGCAGCGGCTTCAAATGTCGTACGTTTAATCTAATAAAAAATGATAAAAAAAATAATGAAAATGAATTTTTGGTTTTATTTCAGCCTTTGAGTCTAATGTTTTATATAAAAAATAAATAGTTTTTATAACTTATGACTATCAAATAATTTACGCCGCTAAACTACACATTTGCCATTTTAATATTATTAATTTAATAAATTACAGCCAATATACACAAATAAAACACATTAGAACTCTAGAACTTATTGGTTTGGTTCCCTTGACCCGTGGTGTCCGACCCAATCGTTTAGTTTTCGAACAAAGGCATTTCAGGGAAAAAAACATTATGTACTTACGTGCCATATCATGTTAAAATTAGTATAAATTCCCCAAATTACGAAAAATGGTTACACCTAATTTGTGGAAGAAAAAACATTAGTATACTGAGAAAAAGGGAGCTGGCTGACCTGAAAAATCGATTCTTTATTTTCATTAGATTCTGCACAAAGCAATTTTAGTCCCCCCCCCCCATTTCTCCCGATTTCGATCTTGTAAAGAGTTTATCTACAATGAAAAACTGCTCGTCAAAACTGATTTTTTTTTAGATTAAATTAAAAAAAAAAAAATCATTAAAAACTACGTAAAATAACAAAGTAGAACGAACCACATTTTTTTTCTTTTTTTTTTTTTAAATTTTCTTGTAATTTCAAATGTCCGCGCTCGTGCGTAGTGTAAAAGAAAGTATATATATATATATATATATATATATATATATATATATATATATATATATATATATATATATATATATACTAGCATGGGTACTCGGCGTTGCCTGGGTTGACATGAAGTTCCGTTTGAAACACGCCTACTATACTAATAATCATTTTCATCATGGGTAACGTGGATACCCCCACAACAATTTCAAAAATAAAAGAACGAATAAAAACATGTAAATGTAATCGCGGGTTTGTATTACTGTACACATAGATTCGAAAAAGTTGTCAAAAAACAAATATATAACAAATAAATGTTATCAAAGGCAAGATAAGTTACTTTTCTGCCAAACTGGGTATATTTTTTGTGTTTTTATTCAATGTAACATATTTATTCAGCTCGAAAAACATACAATGTTTACCAATGTATTCGAAAATTCAAGATGGCGTCTCACACCCTCTTTAACACCGTAAGTTTGGAAAAAGGTGTTATAAATAAAAAACTATACAAAATACTATTAAAAACCCGCTGAATATATGTCAGCCCAGCCTATGTCACGGTAACATATATTGAGCGAGTTTTTAACAGTATTTTACCCGGTTTTTTATTTATAACATCTTTTCCCAAACTTACCGTGTTAAAGAGAGAATCAGACGCCATCTTGAATGTTCCAATACATCGGTAAACACTGTATGCTTTTGGAGCTGAATAAACATGTTACATTGAATAAAAACATGAAAAATATATCCAGTTTGGTAGAAAAGTAACTTATCTTGCCTTTGATAACATTTATTTGTTATATATTTGTTTTTTGACAACTTTTTCGAATCTATGTGTACAGTAATACAAACCCGTAATCGCCCCCAACAGAAGTCTCCACCAGACATTTCAGCAGAAGGGATCATTGTTCTAAGAAATCTCACGATTTTGTGAACCTAAAAAACATTGCGTTGCGAGCCTGTCTTTGTTTTATCGTTACTTCCATGGCAAGTGCTCGTCTGAGCTCCAATCTCTCGTCCCCCCTCGCCAATCTTTTACGAGGAGCATCCGTCTAGCTGAAACCACTGTCAAAAATTTTCCCCACTCTTTATCTGTGCCAAAACCAAAACGTAGATTCCATGAACAAAGCTTCTTTCTCAGAAGTGCACGCCTGTGGAACTCTGTTCCGTCTGCCTGTCTCCCACCTGACTACAACCTGGATGTCTTTAAGTCCAACATAAACAAATTCCTGATGAACCGCCCCCTTAAGTAAGACACTTTATCAAATCCCAACACTAACGTATTGTACACGCAATAACACTTATACCTGAGTGGCTTCCGGGCCTTGATAATGTAAAAAAAAATAAAATAAAATATAAAAACTATTTATTTTTATATAAAACACATTGTTAGACCCAAAGGCTGAAAGAAAACCAGAAAAAAATTTCATTTTTATTATTTTTTTATCATTTATATTTATTATTCGAGGCCGCTATATTGTTTTTAAAATTTGGCCTTTCTAAGGTTTGGCAGATTGGCCTTTTTAAGCTTTTTCATGGACTATGTTTTTGACCGCCATATTTTTTTGTAATGAAAGAGCGTAAAAAAGGTCAAATTTGGCCTTAAAAAAGCCAATCTGTCAAACCTAAAAAAAGCCAAATTTTAAACGTGTAAGGCGTGCACATTTAGTCTAATAAAAAATGATAAAAAACATAAAAATGATTTTTTTTTTTTTTTAAATTTCAGCCTTTGGGTTTAATAATGTTTTATATAAAAGTAAATAGTTTTTATAATTTTTTTTTTTCGTCAAATAATTTATTATTTACAAATGCACCGTAAAAGACTGTTACGCCCTCTAGTGATAAAGGGCATCAATAGTTTCATTGGAGTGTAAGGGAGATAACCCTGTCCAATATATTACATCCATCCCTTCAATCTTACTCCGGATCACAAACATAGTCTTCAAATTTTTTTGGTGGTCTCCGAATACGTCCTGACTTGTGAGAAGGTGGTGATGCCGATTTTCGTACCACTGCTGGAGTCCCTGCAGCTTCTTCCATATGCCTGCTCTCAGGTATTAAACTTTCCTCAGGAACTTCAGGCATGCTGGAAACTATGCTGGATTACTCAAGATTCTCTGCAGCATTATCTGCTTGTATCTCAGACTACATAAAAGAGAAAGAGATCGATCTTTAGTTAATAATGAAGACAACGAAAAGAAATCTCATTTTAACATTTAATAAACAACTTTATTTGTCATCTTCGTTAGTAGCTTTGGTAGGAGAGTACAAGAGAGAAACGGGTTAGTAGGTCGAAGTGTTTTTGTGTAGAGATAGAATTAATGTAATGCCAGCTGTTTGAAGGAGAGAATAGTTCAGTCCACACGTGTTTATAGCCAGTAGTCGCCGGGATGAAGGAAGCTGGTTAACAGAGAAAGAAAGGGTAAAGTCTTCAGTGTGTTGACGTGTTGCCGTGGTGAATGTGAGTTGTATCGAGGAGAGTAGTCTTGTAGAATGATAAATAAAGTTTGTGTGAGTACAGCACGTGGAAATAAATGGTAGTTAGAAGAGAGCCATTGTTAGCTCGTAGTACTCACGTTCTGCCCGGGGGGGGGGGGCAAAGCCCCAGGCGATGTCTGCTTCTGGGCAAAGAAAGCAGCGAGAAAGAGAATTAATGGTTTCAGATTTCGCCTTTTATATACTCTGTCATGTGATAGAAAGCTAACTTGTCATTGGACAAGCCAGGGAGAAAATCAATTTCAAATCTCGTCGAGAGAAGTAGCTCCTGCCTGTGATGTAGCGGGTGTCGGCTGCTACAGATCACGGGACAGACGTGAAGCATGGACCAAGATAACTTTTGAGATCTCGTGAGAGGCGTGCAGAACATTCTAGATCATGTGGGTGACGTCAACACCGTAACAATGAGGAAATAAATGTTCCTATTTACCTGCCTCCCCACGAGAGCAGAGTTTAGACACAAGGTCGGTTTTTAATGTGAGGAAAATCCAGATCCTCAAAAAGGGGCACCCTGGACAGGAACAAAAATAAAAATTGTCTCAGTCATGAAGGACTCCTCTTCCACCGGCCGAGGGCAGAAAAGGGGAAGTAGAGTATCAGAACAGATACCACACTGTGATCCCGGCCTGAAGCACCAAGAACTTAAGAAAACGCGCATTGAAATTATTTCCTATTCTTGGTGTCCTTTGCAACTGAAATTACACACGTGTGTTGGTTCTTGGACAACGTTGCATTAAGCCTGAAATCAACAGACGCAACAGAAAGCACGATGGCTTGGCTAAGTACAAGTGATAAGATAATACATCTTACATTTAGTAAACACACGTGAAAATTATACAGCTAAGTAGAAAACGAAAACTTTTCTTGGGTGTGGCAACAGTGATTTGTTGTTTATTTATCTTCTTTTGTTCACCCTTTTTTTCCTGCTACCTATGCTGCACAACCGCCTCTTTTTTCTTTCTTTCTTCTTCTACGGTTTCTTTAACATTCGTTCTGTTTTCTTGTAACACATATTCCCTTTCATTGCAGCGTTACAGCATGTGGAATGGAGACGACAGCAGAGCCATGTTGATTGAAAAGGCGTTTTCCTTTTCTTCCTTTCTTTTGCTGTTAGCCGATATTAGAAACTTGCTGAAATCAGAGTCACTAAGTTCCAACAGCAAACTTTGACTTGTAATCGACTAACTTATAAGGACTACTGCAGCATGCTTGTGGGAATCGGGTTTCTATCTCGCATTTGATTGGTTAAAAAAATGTGTTCAGCTGTCGTACATGAAGGTCAAATGTCATTTCTTTTTCCTTAAAAGAAAAATAAAAGGTGCTTGTTAAGCTATAGTCGACGAATCGATTTTTTTTTAAATAAAACACTATTACTTACTTAATTGTCATGTTAAAAATAATAATATATCTAAAAATTACGAAAATTCGTTGATTAAAACAACTGGTATTGTGTTTTTAGTAAAAAAAAAAAAAAAAAAAAAAATCTAACGCCATGTTGTCTCCATGACACAAATAATCAAAAAATATTCCTTTCGGAGTTATGTCCCCTGTGTTTAGCCTCCTACTGCATTCTTTATAATGTCTTTGAAAAATGCAATTTTACCCAATTTTCCGTAAAAATTACTTTTAACTAAAAATAACTTTCTACTTGATGATTTTACGTAATTTTTGGATATATTACTATTTCGACATGACAATTAAGTACTGTGAGAAATTCTACAACTATAAACAAGACCCTCATTGGCTGATTTGGCTACCCACTGTCTTTGTTTAGACCAATCAAATTGGTTGATGTTTTTAACCTCCAGCAATGTACTTGGCGGGCCTTTTTTGATTGCCTTTCAGGCAGCCGAACAAGAGGACAGAACTCAACTTTCTATGGATATGAGGCATTTGGCGCCTCTACCTTTCGTCTCCTTAAGACTTTATTTTTAAACCTAAATGATTAGAGTTAGTTATTAAAAAATTAAAAACAGCCCATCCTGCCTTGACAGAGTACAAAATAGACTTTGTGGTTTAGTCGGGGATGCCCTTTTCTCTTCCCTGCAAACTCTCTCCTACAGAAGAGACGTTGCTAGCCAATCTTTATTTTATCGTTATTTCCATGGCAGGTGCTCGTCTGAGCTCCAATCCCTCATCCCCATTGCCAATCTTTCACGAGAAACACCCGTCTGGCTGAAACTACTGTCAATAATTTTCCCCACTCTTTATCTGTGCCTAAATCCAAACATAGATTCCATGAGCAAAGCTTCTTTCTTAGAACTGCACGCTAGTGGAACTCTCTGCCGCTTGCCTGTTTCCCACCTGACTACAACTTGGACGTCTTCAAGTCCAATATAAACAAACTCCTGACAAACCACTCTATCAAAACCCCCAATACTAATGATTACTACAATACTATCTCATTGATTACTGTACACGCAATAACCCTTATCCCTGAGTGGCCTTCGGACTTTGATAAGTGGCGACCCCCATGTAAAAAAAAAAAAGAGACTTTTTTAAGGTCAGAATCGACCTGTCATTAATTGATTTTGCTTCAAATGAACATCAATTATGAACTTTTGTAATGTCAACTCAAGTTGAGAATTGAATCTTTTCATCAGAAGGCATCATACCTGTGGAATAATTGGAATTACCTCCTTTGGACTGTTAACCCTCTTTCCTCTTATTGAACTCTTTTGGAATGAGAAACAAAACAAATGGAATATAATCGAGCCCCACGCGGGCTGTAAGAGTGAGTCAATAAATCCTGTCGTATTTCATATTTCTCTTTTTGTTCTGTTCTTATACTAAACCCTTCAAAACCTTACATGGAGTCAGAAGTGAGATCGAGAAAAAAAAAAAGAATTTTATATATAAAAGAAAAAAAGAAAGACATCAGAGCAGCAAACAAACCCGGACAACCGAAGTAAGTTACCAAAAAAAAAAAAAAAAAAGAAAAAAAAAGAGTGTCAGAAAAATAGTAAGTTTGTTTTATTTTTACAAAAAAAAAAAAAATAAAATAAAATTATGGCTTAAAGAAATTTCAACGCCAATATACGCCCACCCCCACCCCCGGCAAAAATGTCTCTGTCAGGAAATGTTGAGAACAATTGGAGGAAATTTAAACAAAATTTTTTTAATTATTCTGTGGACAGTCGATTGTCAAACGAGGTTGATTCAGTATAGCAGACTTCTGTTTTCCTTTCTATAATCGGTGAGGAATGTTTGGATATTTTTGAAGGGTTACATTTAAATTCAGAGGAGGATGGAAATAATCTTCAAAAAGTCTTGCAAAAATTCAAGGACTTCTTTGTTGGAGAAACGCATGAAGCGTACAAGTCATATAAATTTCACCTTCGAAAGCAGGAACCGGAAGAAAATATAGAAACCTATATAGCCGTTCTACGCCAGCTTGCAAAAAGTTGCAATTTTGGACAATTAACGAACAGATTAATTAGGGATCAAGTTGTTGTTGGGGTGAAGGATGATATTTTAAGGGAAAAATTTTTAGCCGATAAAACCTTAACTCTAGATAAATGCCTGCAAATGGGTAGAGCACATGAAACCTCAAAGCGACAGTCACAAGCTATATCCTCAGCAGAACCAGATACACAAATAAACCATGTATTTAGAAAAAAGAATTTTCAGTACAATAATAAAATGACTAAAAGAAAGTGCATATGATGTGGATATTTTACCTCACACGGCAGAGATGACTGCCCAGAGATGCATGCAACATGCAATAAATGTAAAAAACTAGGACATTATGCATCGGAATGTAGAACAAAATCAGTAAGGGGAGTTGCAAAAGAAGAAAATGACTTCCTAGGGTCGATCTCATTGGGAAACATTAAAAACGGTTGTGGAAGGAAAAATTGACTGGCAAGCCAATATAAAGGTCACCACCGCGAAGAGCAGCAGAATAGTCAACTTCAGGTTGGACACAGGCGCTGATGTTACTGTAGTGCCGGACCGGTTCTTTAGGAAAAATTCTCCTATAATAAAGCAGACGGATAAAAGACTATATGGACCAGGTCAGAACAAGATAAAGGTGATTGGAAAAGTAGATGCTACACTTTGTTATAAAGAAAAAAATTCACTGCAAGAGTTGTACATCGTTAAGGACTTGATGGATTTATTTGAATTGAATGGTCACAAATACCTCATAGTTATAGACTATTATTCAAGCTGGATATAAATATCACATCTTGAAAATACCAATGCAAGTTGTATCGTAAACCACTGCAAATCAATATTTGCTAAGTACGGTATACCTGAAATGGTAATAAGTGACAATGGCCCTCAATTTATATCTAAAGACTTCCTGGAGTTTGCAAAAATCTATGGTTTTATTCACCTTACCAGCAGCCCACACCATCCTCAAGGCAATGGCGAAGCAGAACGTGCTGTTCAGACAGTAAAAAATCTTTTTAAAAAGTCAAAGGATCCTTACATTGCTTTACTTAATTACCGTACTACTCCACTACAGCATGGCCAAAGCCCTGCAGAATTGTTGATGAATAGGAAACTCAGGACTCACATTCCAGCACTTCCTCACCAAAATGAAAATTATCAACAAAGTGTCGAAAAATTCAAAGAAGCAGACGATCGGGTCAAAATGAAACAAAAGTTGTATTTTGATAAACGTCATAGAACTAGAGAACAAACCCCTGTTACCCAAGGACAGGCAGTTTGGTTGAAAACACCCAAAACGAGCCCAGCCAAAGTGGTAGATACTGTTACTCCAAGATCAGTCCTGGTTGAAACGGACTCAGGATTGTTTCATAGAAACAGAAACCATCTTCGAAAAAGAAATGAACACATCGATTTTCCTCAAATAGCTGCACCGACAAAATTGTCTGCCTTACAAAATGCATCCAGAGACATTCCTGAGTGCAGCTACAATAATTTAATGGGACAAACTAACCAGACAGATGTGCAGTCAACTGTACATGAGAATATCCAATCCTTTAACTCAGAAAGTCCCAAAGTAAAATATACAAAGAGTGGTAGAAAAGTTCAACCACCAGAGAAACTTTCACTATGAATTTGGGACTTGAAAGGGGGATGTGGAATAATCGGAATTACCTCCCTTGGACTGTTAACCCTCTTTCCTCTTATTGAACTCTTTTGGAACGAGAGACAAAAAAATGGAATATAATCGAGCCCCACGCGGGCTGTAAGAGTGAGTCAATAAATCCTGTCGTATTTCATATTTCTCTTTTTGTTCTGTTCTTATACTAAACCTTTCAAAACCTTACAATACCAACCCCCTTCAAATGACTGCAATTAATCCAATTTTCGAACAGTGCTGTACCCGAATACCAGTTCCTGATGAAGGTAAAAGACTATTACCTTTCGAGGTTGTTACCAGGTTTATTCAGAGGTAAATTGGGCATCTCCTTTTTGCAACGAAGAATGAATAAAATTTGTATTAAATTTTATGCTTTGTTGTAATTGTTTTGTTAATTTTTTGGCCACTGACTCGGAGCAAAAAACAAGTGAGAGAAAATATCTTACAGTATGTAATATTGTTTTTTACTTAAAACGACATACATATTTTAAAAAAATAATCGACCTGTCGACTGTATCTTAACAAACACCAAATAATAAAATCTCATTTCTAAACGTAAAAACCTGGTATTTCAATTGTAGCATAGGGACGTTGAAATATCTTACTTACAAGGGTTGTTCCAAAAGTAAAACCGCTAATTTTTTTAACTCAAGAAAGTTAAAGAGCTCCAAAGACGGGAGTGATACCATTAAAACAAGCGACCCTTTGTGCTTCAGAATTTATTTTTCTACATAATCACCACCATTCTTAGTGCACTTTTACTGTACATGGGTGTCCGGAGCATACTTTGTCATATGAAGGTCAATCTAAAATCTATTGTTTTTAACCTAAAAAGTTGAAGAGCTACGAAAATGGGGGTGGTACCATTAAAACGTGCGACCTTTTGTGCTCCAGAATTTATTTTTTTTACATAGTTACCAACATTTTCAATGCAATTTTGCCAGCAATGAACGATGGCTATGCATGGATGTCTGGAGCACGCTTTGTTATACGAGAGCTGTTCCTAAAGTAAAGCCTCCCATTTTTTAACTAAAAATTTGAAGAACTACAAAGACAGAAGCGGGACGATTAAAACGAGCGATCTTTGTGTTCCAGAATTTATTTAATATTTAAGTCACCAATATTCTCAATGCACCAGTAATTCAATGATGCATCTCTGCTTCTGAGGCACATCCATGACAGAGATTGCTTTTCTTAGTCTCACACCGTCAATATCTGCAACAGAGAGATGAAACTTTCAGATCATGAATGCATAAGTTCAATCATCATAACAATGCCATTTGCTATGTCCTCTGATCCATTCAGGTGGAATAAAAATAGGAAGCACTACTTTTGGAACTCTCCTTATATTTTGTTTGGTTTTCGTCCACATTTTCAATAGTACTAATTGTAGGTTTTAAATTGTAATTCTGGTCCTTAAAGACAATTCTAATTTACTTTTTAATATTTATAAAGTTGGAATTTTATCATAAGTTTCTATCAAGTTTTATTTTGGCCATACTTGTTATTTAATTATCGACTAGTATGTTTTAATCACCTCAGTTTTGATTTTAGTTAGGTTAAAATCTCGTTAACACCTTTTGTCTGTGTATGTGTTTAAACAGTTTAATATAACATGGTGGTAGGCAGTAAAAAACGTTAAAAATTATATTATCAACATTTTAAAAATTAAATTAAAATTTTATTTTAAAACAAAAAAGAAAATTTAGAACTAACAATCAATTTTATCAAAAATGTAAAATGTTCAAATTGAACCTAGTTGTTACTAGCGAACATACCCAGTGTGATTAGTCACCCCTCCTCTTTTTCTCTCACGTCAAATGCATTTCAGCCACTTAGCAAAAAGCATGAAGAAGAGAGAATAATTACAAAGTAATAATGGTGAACATCGAAAAAATTATCTTCTCAAATCTTGGTGTCCCTGAGGACATTGAGAATAGATGGAAGTGAGAGGTAAGCATCCTCCTGGCTTTTCTTTATTTATGATTAATAAAAGTAAAATGTTGATCAGGATTAAATATAAAAAAGTTGATGAAATTAATTGAAAAATTTTTTTCTGTTTTTAACAACATGGATCAATATTTTCTGTGAATCACTGATAAAACAGATTTTTTTATAGAACGTGTAAAAAAGCTGTTAATCACAAAAATGAAAAGAAAAAAAAATCTTTACTTTAGGCATGAAATTGGAGCTTTCTATAACAAAACAAAAATGGATATTCTTAAAAAGTGTTGACTTTGAGATTTAACAAAGAAAATGCTGTTTTAAACATAAGTGTGACAAATTTACGGATGGACAGAGACTCTTACAGAGATGCATGTTCATATTTCAAAATTTTCATTGGCGCTTGTGTTAAAGGTAGTCTTTTCTAACCCTTTTATTTTCATGGATCTCTTCCAATAATAGTGATGTCCCAAGGAACCCCTACGTAAGAAAATATTTTAAAATCTTATTTATTCTACCATCATAATACAAGCAATATTTTTCTGTTTTTTTTTTTTTTTTTTTTTCTGTTTAAGTAAAAAAAAAATTGTATTTCAAAAAATTTATTACCAATTTTGAATAAAAAAAATCAACATATTCTACTGACAACTAATTCAAACACATGGATCCATTTTTCCCCAAATTATTTACAATTAAAATATAACTGAAATAATTTCTGTACATGTATAAGAAAATTTAGGTTACAAAAAAAAAGAAGAAAACTGAAATATATGGTGTTCGAAGCCATGCAGACACATGGCCATTGGAACTTAATTCCAACGCTTTAACCACTCGGCCATTGTGCTACCTGAAACATATATTTTCAAATATGTTCAATAGCATAATAATCTCAGACTGTTTATGAATATCTTGGAGGAACCCTTGGCAAGCTGTAAAGGATTCTCCCTTCTTCTGCAGAACACTGGTTGGGAAATCCTAGTCTAAAAGATCGATAATGCAGGGAGGGGGCGGATAACTAGGTTTCATTAAAAAAAAGAATAAAGCCTGAAATGAAAAGAAGATTTACAATGTTTATTATATGAGAGTTGATGAGTCTGTTAAGTTTGTTCCAATAGTTATTATTTCTAGTTAAAGCTATTTTTAATACAATAAAAAAAAATCATTTAACTTGCTCTGGGTCTATTATTATTTTTTTTAATAAATAAACAATGATTGTCACAATTATTTTAATTGACTCAGTTATAAGATGTGTCATGTTTGTTTTCTTATAGTTAAATTAGAAAATTTTTTTTTAATTCCATTGAAAAAACAATCTGTTAGCTAACATTTTTTATTGTTCATTTAATTTTTATGTTCTTGTACATTAACTAGTTGATTTAATATTTTCAATTCGTTATTGCTCGATTGATCAATTTTAATAAAAAAAAAATGTTGCTCTTGTAAATTTCAAATTTTGAGGACAATTTTTTGTTTTCATTTTTGAATACTTCCACTCAGAACAAGGGGAGACAATTCAAGAAGTTCTTTACCTTTTTCAAATAATTCCTCAGAAAATGTTAATATTCTATTTATATAGACTATCTTTATTTATATAGAAATTCCACAACGACATCTTTCAGATGCATTCTATGGATGTTCAGCATGAATGGAGACTCTAAACCCACCCACCCCACGATATTATTGTATATTTTGTTAAAACTGTAAAAATATTTATCGAAGTAATCTGGTTAATGTAGTGTCAGAATATATCTGCTATTACAGTTTATCTCCAATATTCTTATAGGAGTCTGTGTCAAATTTCCATTGTATGGACGCTCGTTATGAAATTCCTCTATCATTATACCATCTTTAGACAGAACAGGTACTGCTCTTGGATCCTAACCAGAAGAATAAGAAGGTATATTTTAGTTTCATGTATGGCTCACAACCAATAACATTTATTTTTATTTAAATTTTTTTTTTTTACTTTGTGTCATTGGTGATCGGGAGATCCTATTTATTAAAAAGGAGGACATAACATATTACAAACATTAAATTAGCATATATATATATATATATATATATATATATATATATATATATATATATATTATAATTTAATGTTCATAGTATGTTATCACCTTCTATCCTCCTTTTTAATAGGATCTCCCGATCTCCAGATTATAAATTATTCGATCGGGAGATCCTATTTATTAAAAAGGAAGACATAACATATTACGTTATGTCTTCCTTTTTAATAAATAGGATCTCCCGATCGAATAATTTATAATCTGGAAACCGTAACACACGTACGTACGTTAAAGGTACTATCATATTAATATATAGATTAGAATTTTGAAACAAATTACAGCAGCCATTTTTTTTAGAAATGAATGAAAATGATCACAATATGAAAATGAATGATTTTTTTTCAAACAAACTTTTTAATGAATATTTTCTCTAAGAAAAGAAAATTCTAAAATTAATGAATCAGCTAAATTGAAGGGCTAAAAAAATGATTTTTTTATTTTTACAAAATTAAACTTTGGTAATAAATCAAAATAGTCATTAAAAGTTATAAATGATTTGAAACAATCATTATTGGAAGGTGTGTGATATTTTTTTTTCGAAAACGAACTTTTTATATATAAAATTAAACAATCCTTCTTCTTTATTATGGTATCGAAATTTGAAAATTGAAATATTAAATTTCAAGTGAAACCAATGGTATCTACTGAATTGTTCTGTCGCAGTAAAGAAAATTGTAGCAGCCAAAACTTGCTACAATCACAAGCAGGAGCTAATTCCAGCGGCTCGAGATCTGAAATCCATTTTCTCCCTGGCTTATCCAATCACAAGCCAGCTCTCAATCACATGACCGAGTACATAAAAGGCGAAATCTGAAACTCTTACTCCTCTTTCCTTCTGGCTTCATCTGACAGCAGACATTGGCTCGGGGTTTTGGCCCCAGGCCAAACATGAATACAACAAGCTAACATGGTGACCTTCTAACTCCCATTTGTTTCCATGTGCGGTACCCACATGAACTTTATTTATCATGTTACAGAACTGCTCTCATCGATGCATCGACACACACACACACACACACACACACACACCCATGACAACACGTAAATACACTGAAGACTTTGCTCTTTCTTTCTCATTTAATTGGCCTCCTTCGTCCCGATGACTGCTAGCTATAAACGTGTGTAAACGGAACTATTCTCTCCTCAACAAGCAAAATATTAATTCTATCTTTACACAATAACACTTCCACCTACTAACCCGTTTCTCTCTTTTACATGCTACTAACGAAGATGACAAATAAAGTTGCTTTTGTATATAGAATGAAACTCCATTTTGTTGTCTCTTATTCTATAAAATATCCAAAAATTATGAAAAACGATAAGATAGAAAATTAATTATTAATGAAAATAGTTTTCAAAGACAATTAACGAAAATTGAGTTTTGCTAAATTGGCCAAAGATTTTCAGTTTTCAGAAAAGATTTACCTCTCTTTTGTTACAATTAGAATTCTCCGGTTTCTTTTTTTTTTTTTTTTTTTTCAAAACTTAATTTTTGCTAATTGTCTTCAAAAACTGTTTTCATTTATAATTAATTTTCTACCTTAGCGCTTTTCGTAATTTTTGGATATGTTCATTACTGTGACATGTCAATTAAGTAGATACCATTGGTTTCACTTGAAAGTCAATATTTCAATATTTCAATTCTTAAATTTTGCTACAATAGCAAAGAAGAACCAATTAAACTTGAATTGTCTCCCCCTGTTCCAAGTGATGTCTTCAAAAATAAAAACAAAAAAAATGTTGTCAAAACCTGAAATGCACAGGTGCCAAAATTAGTTACTTGTTCAAGTATTCTTATATTTATTATATTTTTCAGCGTCACAATTCAATGTTAATTAGTTCCAGATATACAATAAGTTTCAATAAGTTTCCAGACTTTTTTTGTATGAGCACTTTTATTGATAGTACACACATGAAACTCTTGTCTCTTTCAAAGTAATCTCCTCTGACTGCAATGCACTTGTTGTACGATTTCAACAACTTCTGGAACACCCCATGGAAGTCCTCTTGTGTGAGTGTGACCCTTGACCCTCATCACAGCCTCTTTCATCTCCTCAATTGTCTCAAAACGACAGCCTCTAAGGTTTTCTTTGAACTTAGGGAATAACCAAAAGTCACAGGGAACAAGGTCTGGACTATAGGGAAGGTGAGGACCTGTGTTGATGCCCATCTTGGTCTGTGACAAGGATGGAGTTGGGGACTGGTGCATCCATGCAAATCTTCCGCATCTTCAGTTCCTCACAAATAATTGTCTGTACATTTCCTACACTCACATCAAACTGTGCATTTATTATCTCTATAGACACACGACCGTCCTTATCAGTGAAATTCTTTATTTAGCCAATCAACTCTGGTGTTCCGACTTCCTTACTCCTCCCACACCTCTCATCAACAGTCATAGACTCATTTCCTTCTTTGAATCGTTTATTATAATCAAAAATTGATTCTCAATTCATACAAGATGGTCCAAAAGCAGTCTGAAGAATTCCATACGTTTCTGTGGCATTTTTTCAAGTTTAAAACGCAATATTATTGCATATTATTCTCCTAAAGTGTCCTTGCGTCTAGATTGTATTTTTGAAATTCACCAGCTGTGACAATCAGACCTTAGTAGGGTGTATTCCAATTCCTGCTGTAGCGGTTCATTTAAAGTTTAAATCATAAAAGTTAGTCAGCCATCTCATAAGATGTATAGCAATGACATACTGAATTTTCAAGTGTCTACGACAATTTTAAATGCTTATACAAAAAAGTTTGGAAACTTATGGAAGTGTAATGGTGGTGCAAAATAGGAAAAATGAATTGAATTGAGGAAGGAACGAACAACGCGTTTATTGAATAAAACAAACTAGGATTTATTTCGTGAAGAA
The DNA here is from genome assembly GCF_053919585.1 of Euprymna scolopes. Lineage (NCBI taxonomy): Eukaryota > Metazoa > Mollusca > Cephalopoda > Sepiida > Sepiolidae > Euprymna > Euprymna scolopes. Next base: position 171,034,114 of record NC_136482.1, read on the forward strand.
ACAAATGAAAGAAAAGGGTACAGCACATGTTTAGTTTGGTGTGCGTCTCTCGCTGTTAACTGGTGAGAAGGAAAGTCTATTGTTGTAGAGAGAGAGAAAGAGAGAGTGAGAAAGTCAATCCAGTTTGGCGTGCGTCTCTCGCTGTTAGCTGGTGAGAGGGAAAGTCTATTGTTGTAGAGAGAGAGAGAAAGAGAGAGGTAGAAAGTCAATCCAGTTTGGCGTGCGTCTCTCGCTGTTAGCTGGTGAGAGGGAAAGTCTATTGTTGTAGAGAGAGAGAAAGAGAGAGTGAGAAAGTCAATCCAGTTTGGCGTGCGTCTCTCCCTGTTAGCTGGTGAGAGGGAAAGTCTATTGTTGTAGAGAGAGAGAAAGAGAGAGTGAGAAAGTCAATCCAGTTTGGCGTGCGTCTCTCGCTGTTAGCTGGTGAGAGGGAAAGTCTATTGTTGTAGAGAGAGAGAAAGAGAGAGTGAGAAAGTCAATCCAGGCCATGGAGATAGAAAGCGTGTAAGGTGTACGTACTTTCTGTTGACTCTTGCCCCCACACATAGTAGCAGGTGACGTGAGACGCGCCCCCCCCCCGAAAGGGGTGAACGGTCCGTCAACCGCTCAGCTCGGGAGCTAAGTCGAAAAGGAAGGAAGCATCTTATATCTCTTGCTTTTATAGTTGTTTCCGGTGGTCTTTTGTGCATGCGTGGATTTCCTTTAAAGGGAAGTGACGTTGTCCATGTATGTGTATGTGTGCGCGTGTGTGTGCCTACATGTGTGTACGTTAGCGTGTGTGTATGCACATGAATGTAAGTGTATATACGTGAACGTGAATATATGTACGTGTGTGTACGTGTGCGCGTATGTGTATGACAAGAAAAATGGCTTGAGATGTGAACGTGTGTTTTTGTGCAAGGCTAGAAAAGGCTCGCACAGAAGGCCCCTCATATTTTTATCTTTAATAATTAAATATAAAACATTATGATACTTATGCATTTATGCTCATTTAGTCAGTGAAACTCAGTTTTCAAAAAAAAAAAAAAAGGCCTTTACTAATCCAACCTTAAAAAATGATATGTTTTTTTTTTTACTATTAAAAATAAAAATATGTTCAATTCATTCGTCTCATAAATTGTATGCGTTTTAAATGTCCAGAAGTCTTTTTTATGCTTATTTGGTGTTTCTATATTATACAAACAAAAAAATATTGAATTTCAAATAAAACAAATGGTACTTACATAATTATCGTGTCGCAATAGTAACATATCTAAAAAATTACGAAAAACGATAAAGCAGAAAAATAATTATTTGTGAAAAACAGTTTTCGATAAAGTTTATATGGGGAATAAATTTTGTCCGACATTTTGAATTACGTTCATCACGTGACCTAAGCAACAGAACTTAATTATCTTCCCCGTCAACTTATGTATTTTTTTTCGTAAGCGTAATAAAGTGATTTCGTTTCATTTAACAAATTTCTTTTTTCACTAAGAATTATTTTCCTTCCTTATCGTTTTCTGCAAATTTTTGGATATGTTACTATTTGAAACCTGACAATTACGTAGGTATCGTTTGTTTCACTAGAAATTCAATAGTTTTTCCATTTGTATAATATAGAGGAGCCGGTTATTTTCTTAGTGAAACCTAATTATCCCCCTTCCCCTTGCATTATCAAACTCTTTGACACACTTTCATAAATGCTTGTCATTGATGTAATGCTCATTGATTTCACCTAATGTTTATTTCATTACCGTCTTGTGAAATTCGTTAAGTAGAGTTGAGCAGCAGAAAAAACAGGATAAATGCTCCTCCCTACGTGCAGATTCATTTCAAAAGAGTTTTTTTTCTTTCTATTTTTTTTTTTTTTTTTTTTGCCCCCAAACATCAATGAGCCTGCTAAGCCCATATTTTAATCTTATTCTGTTCGAGCACAATAGGTGGCGCTTCTTTTATTGCAGAACGAGTTTACATACTTTTTACTCTTGGTTTCCTTTTCTTTTTTTTTTTTACACAGGCGTCACCACATTGTCAAGGCCAAGAGGCCACTCGAGGATAAGGGTTAAAGAGTGTACAGTAGAAATTGGACAATATAGTAATCAATTCGATAAATTTGTTAACTTATATGGAACGGCTCATCAAGAACTTGTTTACGTTAGACTTGAAGACAACCATATTGTAGTCAGCCGGTTTACAGCCCCTTTGTAGATGCTTCCTCACGAAGGTAAAGCTACACACAAAGTCTATTTTTAGTGCAGAGTTTCCTGCTCCCCAAAAAGGGGAACACTGGAATGGGAACAAAAGTAACCCTTATAGTCCCATTGACACTTCTTGGCGAATGCAGGTGCATCTGGTTTGATTTCTGTTTAAGGTAAATCAGCGAGATTTAATGAATAAGCGTCGGAGATGTAACTTTCTTGACTTTCACCATCTGCCATGTTTTGCCATTGGTTTTGGTTGATGATTTATACAATATGTAGTGGACGTCATTGAATGTTGTCTATCACGTCGAAAAAGTAACATTTATAAATAAACAATAAATAAAGAAACAACACTCATTCACTTGAGTAACTTACAAATTTGTGTGAATTTATTACAGGCAACTGATGTAAGACATGTTTTACAAAAAAATCAGGAGGAGAGTATTTTTAACACGTCCATTCTGCTTGGCCTCCCAGGTGTAAGAGAGAGGTAGATAGATAGTAGATAGATAGATAGATAGATAGATAGAGAGAGAGAGAGAGAGAGAGAGAGAGAGAGAGAGAGGAAGGAAGTCGATATCATCACCTATGGGTTGAAACATGCAACTGCTGGAAATAAGGGGCGATAACCATATATGTCTCAAGCTTGAGGGTGTCCATGTGTGTGCTGCATGTGAGCTAGGCTGGATAGTAGTTTGACAACATATCTCTATACGATGTGATTTTTGCTGCCCACATCGTGTTCTTGGATCACAGAACCCTGCAAGTCATCAAACAATGGATATAAATGAAGAATCAAAAAGAAAATATGGCAACACAGCTGTAATGTAATACTGATGTATTTATGAATAGAACGTTGGTGCAATTCATATAAACCAAAAAACGCCTTCTTGGGCATTGAGTGTGTGTACTAAAAGATTCATTGGACTTTTGTTGGGTTGGTCCGTTCTGAAAATTCTATTAGGCTATATATTTCTAATAACCTATGATTTCTTCGACAATTGATGTCATCTTGAAACTTTGTTTCTCCTTCTCTGTGTCATCTCAATCCATAGAATAATATTTGCTAATGAAACAGTTGCAGAAACTCGCAATACAGCAAGTGACCAACAGAAGATATTGTTGTTTGGAAGAAACAGCTTACCTTGCAGACATGTCTATCATGAAGTTTATCAGATGTTTTAACTTGTGACGTATTTCATTCTGGCCTCCAGACAATGCTGGGTAATAAAAAAAGATTATACACCATTTCAGAGCCTACCTCTCTCAGCAGACTTGTATATAATAAAGTTTATTGGCCATTCATTCTGGTCTGCAGATGATATCGAGTCATTAGAAGAGAATACACATTGTTTTGGGGCCTACCTCTTGATGGCTTTTTGTATATTGAACCCCTTCATTGATCTGAGGCCCCATTTGCACTTAACTGAACTGTTCAATAGACTAAAAACTGGACCTGTAATGATTTCAGCATCTCCTGCATTGGTCAGCGACCTCTGTGGCTCATGTGGCATTTAAAATATTGCATATTAAAGATATAGTGTAAGAGATTCTTGGTTATAAAAATTGTTTCAAAAATACTGGACATTCTTTGTATTTTAAAACCCAAAACGGAAGTAATCGCCTCAGCAGATACCATTCACATGACAAAAAGGGGCATTAATTTGTGCTCATTACATGCATCTAATTTCAGGAATGAACAATTTTTTACCAACAGACTACCTGAAAATTGTCAATCTGTATATAAACAATGAAAATTTGAACAGAACAAACCTGGCTGGGGCTGGCATCAGTGACAGACCCTAACAAAAAAAAAAAAAAAAAAGCAGTTAAACCGACTGTAGCTACTAGCCCGTTTTGAAATGAAAAGATTGAAGCTTCATGTTGATGTTGTAAGTTCATTGAAAACTGTGAAAGATATGTTACATTTAACAAAATGAAACAAAAGAATACATTTCAATATAAATTGAAGAAAGAAATCAAGTGTGTTCCTGAAATAAGGGGCGGGGTAGTATAATGTACCATATTATCTCTCCAAAGGACCGGCAGTAGTAAAAAAAAAAAAAAAGAATTGTTCTTAGTTTCTTTTCCTGGTTCCTTTTTGAGTTCACAACAAATGAAAGAACGGCAACAACAAAAAGGGGAGGGTATTAAAATTAACTGAACTACCAGAAGAGCTGCTGTCTCATCCCAATCGAGCTTTTACAAAAAGAAAAAAGAAAAGCATAGAATCCACCATTTTCTGTTTTGAAATGGCGGATTTTAATATTTTGACAAAATCATCAACTACAATTGGAATTTAAGAACTCTTCATTAAGAATTACAATAAAACTGTATAATTTGATAAATTTTATTTTTTTACTAGAATTTATTTTAACTTTTACTTTTATTTTTTACTTATTTTTCCTCCGTTCTGTCTCCATTGAGATCTTCCGATCACTCAGTTGTCTCGGTTAAGATTAAAACAAAATATAAGTCCTCAGATGTATCTCTCTATCATACTGTATATCGATACTCTATGACTGGTCGGGATAACTTCCAAACATTTATTATATATATACCCCCTGCATTCCATGTTTTAAAAGAATGTGTCATCTTTATTATCAGATCTGACAGAATGGTTATAGACCGCTTCATAATCACTAAGAAATTCCAACAAAAGTCTAACAACTAGCTGTAGTTCACTTCAGAATGTGTCGCTGCCAGTGCACACAGAAACAACTATTTCCATTGCTTTCAATGAAATAGATGTTATGACACTAAAGCCATTTTAGGATTGCTAGCAACTAGTATAAAAGAGTAATAAAGAATGTGAGAGATTCAGATGCTAAGTATATCAAGTAAAAAGTAGCTGAGAAGTGGCTTAGTGTTCACCAATTTTGGCAAATAGCAAACAGGTTCCTGACCAGAGGTATGTCCTCTAACCCAACCATCATCAATGGACCTGAGGTAATTTCTTCAGTATCTGATAAAGCAAAACTCTTTGCCAAAGACTCTGCAGCAAATTCTACCCTTTTTAATCATGGCCGTCTACCCTCCTGTGACTGAAAACACTATACAACATAAAAATATCTGTGCATAATGTTGCTAAGCTTATCAAAGACCTCAATTCCAGTGAAGCAACTGGCTCCGATGGCATTCCAAATATAGGGCTCAAAAACCTTCAACCGGAACTAGCTGCCATATTTACAAAGCTGTTTAAATATTATCTTCAGGAGAAATGCTTCCCAACACCTTGAAAAACTTCACCAGTCAGCCCTATATTTAAAAATTCCAGAGATCGGTACATCTACCTCTCAGTACAGACCAATCAGCCTCCTGTGTGTCATGAGTAAGTTGTTGGAATCTGAGATGAATAGAAAAGTAGTCAACCATCTCAGCAGAAAAAACCTACTCAGTGACATGCAATATGTTTTCCATTCTGTTAAAGCTACAGCTTATGGCGTAACTGTAATACCACACAGGATTAGTAAATCTCTTGATGGGGACTTTGTTTCTAGAGCAATTGCTCTTGACATATCTGTAGAGGACTGGTGGTATAGAAGGAAATGCGTGTTCATTTAACGTTCGGGTCACCAATCTGTAGTGGACTGGTGAATATATTATATATATCCCTCAGTCGTACAAAATAGGGAAAATGAATTGAATTGAGAAAGAAACGAACAACGCGTTTATTGAATTAAACGAACTAGAATTTATTTCATGAAGAAACTAATAAAAGGAAAGGTACAGCATGTGTTTAGTTTGTCGTGCGTCTCTCGCTGTTAGCTGGTGAGAGGGAAAGCCTATTGTTGTAGAGAGAGAGAGTGAGAAAGTCAATCCAGTTTGGCGCGCACCTCTCACTGTTAGCTGGTGAGAGGGAAAGTCTATTGTTGTAGAGAGAGAGAGAGAGAGAGAGAGAGAGAGAGAGAGAGAGAGAGAGAGAGAGAGAGAGAGAGAGAGAGAAAGTCAATCCAGTTTGGCGTGTGTCTCTCGCTGTTAGCTGGTGAGAGGGAAAGTCTATTGTTGTAGAGAGAGAGTAAGAAAGTCAATCCAGGCCATGGAGATAGAAAGTGTGTAAGGTGTACGTACTGTCTGTTGGCTCTTGCCCCACACATAGTAGCAGGTGATGTGAGGTGTGCGGGTGCGAGCGCCCCGAAAGGAAGCGGTTGACGGATCAACCGCTCAGCTCAGGAGCGGAATTGAAAACAAGGAAACAGCTAAGGTCTCTTGCTTTTGTAGTTGTTTCGGGTGTCCTTTGCGCATGTGTGGATTTCCTTTAAAGGGGAAGTGACGTTTCCCATGTGTGCGTACTCATGCGCGTATGTGTGCGTACATGTGTGTATGTTAGCATGTGTGTGTATGCACATGAATGTGAGTGTATGTACGTGAACGTGAATATATGTACGTGTGTGTATGTGCATACATGTTTGTGTGTGCGTATGTGTATGACAAGAAAAGTGGCTTGATATGTGAATGCGTGTTTTTGTGTGAGACTAGAAACTGCTCGCACATATCAAAGGCTTTTGATAGGGTATGGTATAACGATCTACTTCACAAGATTTTCAGTTATGAATTAACTGGAAATGTTTTTTTCAATTATTAAATGTTTATCTCTGATAGGTTTACAATGGTAATCGTCGACAGAAGCTTGTAGTATCAATGCTGGCATCCCAACTCTCTTTTTGATCTTCATCAATCATCTCCCAAATCATATTCTTAGATCACTCGTAGACATTTATGCAGATGATACTTCAATCTATGACAACACTTCAAAGGCTGGCAATGACCAATATCTTTCTGATTCTCTCTTTTCTGATCTTGAGCAAGTGGTGCAATGGGGAAAAAAAGGTGGCTAGTTAATTTTAATGCACCTAAAATCAAGATTCTCTCTATTCATCATAATCGCTATAATCTCCATCACGCTCCAATTGAAATAAATGGCTCTCGTCTTCGGGAAGCACCATGTCTTGATAAGCTTCTGGAACTGACCTTCATCTGACCTGAAATGGAACACATACATCAAATCTGTTGCCAAGATCACTGGAAAAATGGTTGAATCATTCTATCGCTCCAGTAGATATCTTATTGGCGATGCAATCCTCTATCTATATAAGAACCAAGTCTGTCCTAAAATGGAGTACTGTTTTCACGTCTAGACAGGAACTGCTTGATAAGTGATGACTCCTTTGTAAAAAAAAAACAAAAAAACTTGTAATTATTTTTCTACTTGATCATTTTTCGTAATTTTTAGATTTTTTTTAACTAATTTCTACATGACACATAAGTACATAACAGTGTTTTTGTTTTTTTTTACCTAAAAATGCATTTATTTGAAATTGAATTGTACTGCATAATGTAATATGAGTACCGGTGCAAAGGAACAAGCAAACAAAAATAAATAGGAAAGAAATAGAAATCCGACTCAGCATTTTTTTAAAGTTCAAATAAAATGCATTTATTTGTGGTTCTTCCAAAGCAACGCATTTCATTATTTTTCCAAAGTCTTTTTGCACACACATGTGCTTTTTTAAAAATCTCTGTTTCCCCCACCACCTGACACTGGTACCAGCCAGCGCTTTCTCTCCCTTGCATTCACACGTCCATTTTACCTAGGGTGCAGCTTGCTTCTCCCCTTGAGCACATGCTGTTCTTTTTTTTCTCTGCTTTTCTTATAATGCAAGCTTGAGTACACTTGCTAATTTGCATACATGTTTTAACTGCTGCTGCTAATATTTTCTCACACGTGCCCATACATGCTCTATTACTGAAATACATGCTAAAATATTCTTTAGTTCTGAGATAGTTTTTTTTTTATATATTTTTTAATTATTCTGGTTAACCATAATTTATGGTTATGTGAACAAGTTAATCATCTCACTCTATGTATTTCTCTTATCCTATCTTAATCTATGTTAATTAAACCACTCTCTAATATTTCTTAACGTCTCATTTAGAGAAAGAGTGACTTTCTTTTTCAGCATAGCCATCTAATTTGCATACACCTCTCTGTACATGCCACAAACAAATATGCAAATTAAATGGAAAAGTAACAAGTCCCTTTACTTCTATATATAACAACAAAGAGAAAGAATATTTCTATATACATAGTTTTTTTGGAGCAGGGAGGATAGCTCCAGATAAGGCATGAAGCCACTTGATACAAAAGAAAAGGAACTAAAAAATACTTCAAGATCAAAAGTTAGTCAACGATAAGTGTTAGATGGAGAGTTTCTGACACAGAAAACAGCAATTCTTTCCCCTTTGTCCGAAACATCATACAATAGTGATAAAAAAAGGAATCTAATACATTAAGAAGGGCCAAGGAGGATGGAAAGATCAATGAGAGTGTGGGAATCGAGTACCCCATGCAAGCGAGCACGCAAACACAAACAGAGGGCTTTAAGGCACACACAGTTATCACCCTTTAACTCTTGTAATATCATTTTTTTTGCCACAAGGGGGCGATACAGTTAACCTTCACATCTTGTTTCTATCATATTTTCTCTTTTCTCTGGACCTTGCAACAATGCAAACATGATAGCCAAACCGACGTTCAACCTCTCATCAAAGAGTTTTGAGGCCTGAACACAAGTAACGTTACTCATGCATCTTCCGCTATGAAATTTTACAATCTTTAACTTGTATATTATGTTGTAAATAAATTTACTTTTGTTGTAATATTAATATCAGCAGATTTCGTGTCTTCATTTCTTGGTAAAGGTGACGATTAATCTCCTACCTAACAATAGAGGATGATTTTGCCAACTACAAAGAAAAACTGACTACAGCCACTACAAGAGAATGCACTAATCAGACCTCCATTAAATGAGTGCAAAGAGGACTGTGACTCTATTTTCAAAATGTAAAGAGACTTTTTATTTTTCATGTTTCTGAATTTTTAATATAATGATTGATTATCTGTATTATTTAGCTTCTTAAGACTATCGTTCTCATCGCGCAAAACATTTCCAACCTTCTTCAGGTGTATCTTTTTGATGTCAGGAACCTTTCTGTTGAACTTTGAAATCTTTCTGTCAGACTCGGGAATCTACAGAGAATTTCAAACAGCTGAAACTACTATCAATAATTTCCCCCACTCTTTATCTGTGCCTAAACCTAAACGTATATTCCATGAACAAAGCTTCTTTCTTAGAACTGCATGCCTGTGGAACTGTCTCCCATTTCCCCGTTTTCCAGCTGACTACAATATGGTCGTCTTCAAGTCCAATGTTAACAAGTTCTTGATGAGTCGTCCCCTTAAGTAATCCAATTCACCAAATTTCCACTACTAACAGTTACTACGATATTGTCCCATTGACTACTGTACACTCATTAACCTTTATCCTCGATTGGCCCCCAAGCCTTGTAAAGTGATGACTCCTTTGTAAAAAAAAAAAAAAAAAAAAAAAAAAAAAAAATTATTTAATCCCTTAATAATAGCATGTTCTCATTACATCAGCCATGACAAGGTAGAAGTCCTAAGTAATTCACAGTTATATTTTGAATGTCGCCCACACTGATGCTTGGACCTTCAACCTCGAAAAAAGTGTAACTTAAAACTGAAATTTACCAAGTAGTTTATCCACTATGCCATGGGTCCTTGTGAAGGTTACATCGCATGAAACGTCATGTAAATAACGCTTAAAATGAGTACAGAGGTCTGTATTATAATTTCGTTATGCAAAAAGAATGCGTTAAAAGTTATGTCACAGTTTACGAATATTTTTAATGAAATAAAAGACTAAGCGGTGGACTGATTATGACCCAACGGGTCACGAGTACATCAAGTCATACTACGAATCAGTTTGAAAACATATTTTTAACATAATAAGAATAAAAAATAAACCAAGAGTTTTTCTCTCTATTGAATAAAAATACATTAAAAGAAGAATTTCATTAAAAGTCAATTTATTTATTTATTTATTTATAAAAAATACATTAAATGTAGAAAGCTGACCAATATTAGTTTGCTTAACCGGATCTGTGCCATAAAAAAAAGTGGGTGGGGGGTGGGGTGAAGAATTATCAAGGACAGACGAGATATGCACATCCGGTACTACAAGAATTATATACGCCAACACAAATCAATGACCGTAACGTTTGTACTTCTGTTCCCAACATCAAGTATAGGAATCATGAAAGAATGTTATCAAGCATATTTGTTTTGTGAAGGAGGGTTTCAGCCGTGTGTTGGAGGTTACCAAGTTTTATTGAAATAAATAGAACAATTGTATTTAATGGAGAGAGTTTGCTTTTTGTTTTTTGTTGTTGTTTTTTTTTGAGGGCGGAGGGGTTATGTTTTATAGTGTATCAATTATTTGTCCTAAGTTATTTAATACTAAAAGAGATAGCATAATAGTGTCATGAAGCTTGAAAATATGGCATAGTTTAAATTCATAATAAAGGATGATAATTCATACCTTTCTCAAGCCAGTCATGTTTGTCTTCATATTCTTTTTAAGCTAGTTTGGTGTAGTCGTTTATGCTGTGGCTTATTGTTTCGTCTTTTTGTCCACAGAATCTACATTTACTATTTTCCTGGGTCTTGCCTATGTTGGCTTTTATGTAATTTATTCTGATCGTGTTGTTATTTTATGCAGTTTTTATTCAATTATTCATGCTTTGGGGATTGTGATATGCTTTTTTTCTTTTTTTTTTTTTTTTTTTATATATGATCGATCCATACCATGGTTATATGTTTTTCTTTGCTTTTTACTTCCGTTTTTTTTTTTTTTTTTTTTTTTACCATTTTTGGTCGATGTATATCATTTATTATTTTCTGGCATCCTTTCTGTTCCTCTAGAGGTAGTCTGCATTTTTTAATAAATTGGTAGATCTCTTTGCGAAGTTGTACAGTTTATTATTATTATTTATTTATTTATTCATTAAGAGCTCTCACGCAGGTCATCATTAGAGATTACTCACTGACAACAACCAGGAGTGTTCCCTAAGGTCTGAGGGACAATAAGTCTCCCCAGATTTCCAATACTCACCACCTTTTTTGATAATCTTTGCAAATGAATATGTGTTATAACAACAGCTATTTACCATTGTTTTCTCGCCATTGACCATTGGTTTTCACTGAAATTTAGGTGGCAATAAGCATCCCCAAAGTCACAGTCCTCTTTGCACTCATCTAATGGAGGTCTGATTAGTGCTTTCTCCAATTGGTTTTTCCATCCTCCTTGATTCTTCTTGACTATTTAGTATGGTGCCAGTCGATTTCAATATTACACTACTTTGTTTTTGAGCGGGGAGGGTTTGATTAACTTACAATTTTGCGGTTTCAGTTTTCTTGGTACTATGTGACATTCCTCTATCTTTTTGTTTTACTTTTGTTGTAGTATTTTATGTTGCCGGTTAACGTTTCAAGCTCATGTGGATTAGTTTCAACATTTAAGGGTTTTCCTTAAAATTTCGGCTCTTGTATGATCTCAGTCTTCCTCTTGATTCCGATTTTTCCTAGTATTTTTTCCCCAAGTTTTTTACGATTATTCCTAGTGCTCCTATTACTGGCATTATACTAATTTTTTTCATGTTGCATATTCCTTTCAGTTCTCTGGCAAATTCCGCATACTTGTTCCGTTTTTCAATCTTTTGGATCTTCACTCTGTGGTCTGCTGGAATGGTAAAATCTATAATTTGGTAATTTCTTTCCTTCTTGTTAATCATTATGACGTCCAGTCTTCTTGCTTGGATGAATCTATCTATTTGTAACTCCATGTTTCAAAGGATTTTGTGGTTTTCATTTTCCAGCACTGTCTCCAGTTTGCATTTGTACCATTTAAAGTGTTTAAAGTGCAGTCATTTGCCGAACTCCCAGTGCACTGCCTCCCCACGCACTCATGTCTATCCTTATATTCCTTTTGGGTTAGTATTTGGCATTCACTTTTTATGTGGTTTTATTGTTTCGTCTCTTTGTCCACAGAGTCTACATTTACTGTATATGTGTTTTATCTATTTTAGCTTTAATATCGTTAGTTCTAAACACCTTGTTCTGTGTAGCTTTCAGTAGAGATTTTGTTTCTCTGTTCTTGTGCCCTTTTCTTAGCCATGTCCAGGTGTTTTCATGATTTTCTTCTCTTGTCATTCTTATAAATCGTTCATATAGCTCTTTCTCTTTCCACTCTCTTTTTGTTTCTGTTTAAATTGTTTCCTGTATTATTTTTCTTGACGGCATCTCTCGCTGCGGTGATCAATCTTTCTGTGTTCTGACTTGTGTACTTTTCCCTTTTCCAAGTCCTTTTTTGTGCCTTCTACACAGTCTTCTATATTTATCAGCCCTCTTCCGCTTTCATTCCTTTTCACATAGAGTCGCTCAGTATCATTTTTCTGATGTAACACATTGTGCATTGTCATTAGTTTCCTCATCTTCTAATCAAGAGGTATTTCTTCTTTGGTCCAGCTTATGAATGGTCCAGAGTACCTTATTAGTGATACTGTTCAAATGTTTACTTCCTTAATTAGATTTCTAGTCTATAGTTTTGTAACTATATGCTTATCTGCTGAATCAATTCATATGTTCTAATGCTTGTGAATCTAGAGTATTTCTTAGATTTCTATATTAATTATACAATAAAATGTTTGTGATCTTTCTCTCTTTTGTTTTCATTTTCTTATCGGTTTGTTTTTCCCGGGGATGGGGCATTCTACCAGATGCCAAACATTTTCCCATTAGTTTAGTTACTCCAATCGAGAGATCTTTTAAAGATTCTAACCGTCCCTTTAATTGCTATTGTTTGTATTTCTTTTGCACTTGGTTCACCGGGTATATTCGCCAGATAGTTTTTGAAATTCTTTTTCATTAGCCCGGTTGCTCCTATAATGACTGGTATGATTGATACCTTCTTGAAAGATCAAGTGACTTTTAAGAATCGTTCTATTTCTAACTTGCTGTAATCAGCCTTTATAGCCATGATAATTGTGTGCCTCTTCATTTGTTGTGTAAGCATATGTGCTGCGATTGATATAAAAAAATGTACAGTCAAATAATATTTCTGCTATAGTAAAAATAACACTTGTCCTCAAATACATGACATGTAACAGACATGATTACAAACAGCAGCAGCAGCAGCAGCAGCGACACTTTGAAATTTACTAGTTTAAATACCTTTGGTTTATAAGCTTGCTGCTGATTGGTGCAAGTATTCAATTTCCCTTCTGGCTCGTCCAATCAGAGGCCATTTCTCAGGTGAGCTGAGAATGTGACAGAGTTAATAAAAAGGGGTTAAACACATGACAACTTTCTCTTTCCTTTTGCTGAACACGGTACAGAAAACAACTTCACATGGCTCGGACGAACTCACAACTGAGTCATAGGTATGGGGCTTGACTTAAACAGGGAGATATGTAATTTATCATGGTTACCACCAGAGTCTGACTTCAACACCTACAGAGCCATAAACTCTTTCCTGCCCAAATAGGACCTCCTAACCTTTTTGTCTTCGTCTATACTCATGAACTTCTATTGCTAACACTCTTTTCTTTTCTTTTCTGTTCCTCCTTTACTTTACGAAGATAATAAACAGGGCTCTACATTGCGAGTGAAACAGTCGCATTTGTGGGTGATTTTTCAAAGTGGCGACTAGAAATAATGAAACACTTATCTTTTGGCGATTGTATTTCTTTCATTGACAATCCTTCACTACTGAGTGAATATCTTTTCAATTTTTTTTTTTTTATATGTAAAACAAACTAAGTTAAATTATTTAAACAAAAAGTTTAATAGAACAATGTACTCTTTTGTTATTTTACGAAGGCTGTTAAACAAAAACATCTGAAGAAATTAGAATGTTTATACCTTCAAGTATCAACATAAAATTTGTTGTATATTTACACTTATTAAAAAAAAAACACAGAAAAATCTTTATGAGGTACACACTCGTCATAGAACGATGATGTCATATTCTAAAAATCATGTGGGTTTGGCTAGTAACTTTTCTATTTGGCTAGTAAACGAAAATATTTAGTTGTCAAAGGTCAACTAAAGATACATTTGTCTATAGAGCCCTGATAAATGAAGTTGCTTTTAAATGTTAAAATGAGACGCATATATCACATTTTGCAGGTCTGTTTATTAGTGTGACACGTCGTGTGCATAAACTGTTGTGTGACGTCATGTCATTTGTGCATCTCTTTTCTTTTGATGTTTGATTGGCATATCAAAGGGCGGCCTCTATCTTTGTTGTCTTATCTCACAACGTTACTAGACTTCTCTTGCTTCTTTCATATATTTATAAAAGAAATTGAATGGCTTGAGGTAATAGCAGGAACATATTATTGTTTGTACCGTGACATATGATACTGTACATGTAACTGCACAGGTTATATATATATACTAGCATTTCAGCCTGGCGTTGCCCGGGTGTTTGGAGGTGTATGTTGAGCAAAAAAAAAAAAGTGGTCAATTTTTTTAACTTTGACCCCTATTATGACCTCTTAACATTTATCGTTTTGGGCTTAAATCAGGTTATTAAGTTAGATCTATGTCCAAGGAACCTATATCTAACATTTCAAGTGTTTAGACCCAAAATTGGTAGAGTAGTTTGGTAGAGTTTTCAAAGGTCAAATCATTGAACTTTGACCCCATAACAGCCAAATTTCTGGCCGAAACCGGATTACAAAGATTTTCCCAAATCTCAGTACCCTGTATTTCAAATTTCGAGTCTGTAGACTGAAAATTGAGAGAGATATTGTGTAGGGAAATGTACACACACACACACACACACACACACACACACACACACACACACAGGCACTTTGATTTATATATATATATATATATATATATATATATATATATATATATATATATATATATATTAGCATTTCAGCCCGGTGTTGGTCGGGTGTTTGGATGCGTGTGTTGAGCAAAAAAAAAAAGTGGTAGTAGGAAGCCAGGCTCGAACCCGTACCGCGAAGGAGGAAAAGGAAAAGAACAGGGAAAAAACCTGACGTCTTTGATATTACGACCACCGCCAAACCAGAAGTGACGTAAGTTTTAATTAAGGCTAGACAATCGAAAAGAGAGAATGACTTTCGGCAATATCAGCGAAAAAAGCGAGACCTCCCTGTAGAAAAGTGCCCAGTTGAAGGTGAAGATATTAATGTTTTTAGCCAATTTTTCGATATTTGTCGTCTGAAAGGTCGAACATCAAAACGATACTGATCTTAGTAAAATCCGTCGCCTCTGTGAAAACATGCAAACATACATACATACATACATTTATATATTGGTAACTAAAAGTTTTCGACTCAAACCGATTAAAAAGCTTGCCCTATCTCTGAATACCCTTTATGTAAAATTTCAAATGTTTAGACCAAAGATTTTCTGCGTAATTTGGTAGAAACCGCAGAGGTAAAATGATTTTTAACTTTGACCCCTATTATGACCTCTTAACACTTATTGTTTTGGGCTTCAATCAAGTTATTAAGTTAGATTCATGTCACATGAATCTATATCTAAAATTTCAAGTGTTTAGACCCAAAATTGTCGATGGAGTTTGGTAGGGTTTTCAAAGGTCAAATCGTTGAACTTGGACCCCCTTAACAGCCGAATTTCTGGCCGAACACGGATTACAAAGATTTTCCCAAATCTCAGTACCCTGTATATCAAATTTCGAGTCTGTAGGCTTAAAACTGACAGAGTTATTGCGTAGGGAAATGCACACAGACACACAGACAGGCACACAGACAGACACACAGACACGTTCACTTATATATATACTAGCATTTCAGCCTGGCGTTGCCCGGGTGTTTTGAGGTGTATGTTCGCAAAAAAACAAAAAAAAAACGGTCAATTTTTTTTAACTTTGGCCCCTATTGTGACCCCTTAACATTTATTGTTTTGGGCTTCAATCAAGTTATTAAGTTAGATCCATGTCCAATAAACGTATATCTAAAATTTCAAGTGTTTAGACCCAAAATTGTCGGAGGAGTTTGGTAGAGTACTCAAAGGTCAAATCGTTGAACTTTGACCCCTTAACAGCCAAATTTCTCGCCGAACACGGATTACAAAGATTTTCCCTAATCTCAGTACCCTGTATATCAAATTTCGAGTCTGTAAACTGAAAATTGACAGAGTAATTGCGTAGGAAAATGTACACAGACAGACACACAGACACACATACACGTTCACTTTTATAGCAGCAATTAAAATATATACATACTAGCATGTGTGCCCGGCGTTACCCGGGAGTTTTGAGGTATATGCTGAGCAAAAAAAAAGACAAAAGAAAACGGTCAATTTTTGTAACTTTGACCCTATTATGACACCTTAACATTTATTGTTTTGGGCTCAAATAAGGTAATTAAGTTAGATCCATGTCAAAGGAATCTATATCTAAAATTTCAAGTGTTTAGACGCAAAATTGTCAGAGGAGTTTGGTAGAGTTTTCAAAGGTCAAATCGTTGAACTTGGACCACTTAACAGGCAAATTTCTGGCCGAAAACGGATCACATAGATTTTTCCAAATCTCAGTACCCTGTATATCAAATTTCGAGTCTGTAGGCTTCAAATTGACAGAGTTATTGCGTAAGGAAATGCACACAGACACACACCCACACAGCCACTTTCACTTTTATATATATATATATATATATATATATATATATATATATATATATATATATATATATTAGGAGGTATATTTGGTTAAAAATAAAAAAAAAACAAGGAACAAAGTTCTCAATACATTAATAGAGTTAAATATGTTTTTTATTATTATTTCAACCTTGGGTGTATCAACTTGATTCATTACAATATTTTTTTAACTTAAACCATCTGAAGATATGAACGAACGGGTAATCTTTATCCCGTTTATTGAAACAACTTGTAATGAATTAAGTTAATACACCCGATGTTAAAATAACAATAAAAAACACTATATATATATATATATATATATATATATATATATATATATATATATATATATATATATATACACACACACGCTGACGAGAGGTAGTAATCTTGAAACACAGATTATGTTTTAAAAATAAATAAGAAACATATTATATACGTCCAAATAAATTATGGGCGACTTTCTAAGTAAATAAAAATGAGCTTCGAGGCGAAGCCGCTATTTAAACATATTTATCATTAAAAAAATCAATAAGAAATATATATATATATATATATATATATATATATATATATATATATATATATATATATAGTAATTTATAAAATATATATGGCGATTAATCTACACTGAATATTCGGCGTTTCATCCACTCTAGGATTCCTCAGGCTTATGCGCGAATTCTGTGGTTGTTTATCGTTTTTATATGGTCCTCTTCTATTGAGGATTTAGTTAGCCAATCAGCATGCTAGTATCCACCGCGACCCTTCCTATCAGCCAATGGGCATGCATTTTATCGAACAAAGTATCTGTTTTAAAACTAGGTTAGTGGTTTAAGGCAGACATTTTTTTTTAGAACTAAACCAGTGGGAAAATACTACCGAAGCAATCACCTGGTTTAAAAATATAGAAAACAAAGATAAATGTACGGTTATACAGTTTGACATCATAGACTTTTATCCCTCGATATCCGAAGAACTTTTTAACATTGCCCTAGAATTTGCCGAGGCATACACTGATATATCCTCGGAAGAGATCAACATCATTAAAAAATGTAGAAAATCAGTTCTAATAAATAACAATAACCAATGGATAAAAACCAAAATGAAAAATTCGTTTGATTTGGCAATGGGTGACAGGGATTCTGCAGAGGCATCAGATCTTGTGGGATTATTCATTCTATATACCCTCACAAGCATATTCGATACTACAGATATCGGCCTATATAGAGATTACGGACTAGCTATATTAAAAAACTCCAACAAAGTCAAGGGAGAAAACTTTGAGAAAATCATACACAAGGAAATGAAAAAACTAGGCCTAAAAGCAGACATATCAGCTAACATAAAAATAACAAACTTCCTGGACGTCATGTTAAACTTAGATAAAAACACATATGAACCATACTTAAAAGATAACGCTACTCCAATTTACGTAAACCCTAAGTCCAATCACCCACCATCAATTATAAAACACATTCCTAACTCGATCGTAAGTAGACTCAGTAATAACTCAAGCGATGAAAATGCATTTAACAGGTCAACCAATATCTACGAAACAGCCCTAAAAAATAGTGGATACAAAAATATCGATATCAAATATAAGCAACAAAACACCAATAACTATAATAAAATTAAAAATAGAAGAAAAAGAACTATAATTTGGTATACGGCCTCATACAATCAAATGTTAAAAACAAAACTTGGCAAGAAATTTCTAGATCTTATTGAAAAACACTTTCCCGCAACCAACCTCTTACATAAAATCTTTAATAAAAATACCTTAAAGTTATCCTACAGTTGTTGCGAAAATTTAGAGGTGATAATTAAAGCACATAACAAAATACTAAATAAAAACAATGAAAACAATAACAAAATAAACAATAAAAAAAGTAGACACCATGACAAAAATAAAACTAACACTAGCAGAAATAATAATAATAATAATAATAATAATAATAATAATAATAATAATAACAACAAACCAACCCCGGACAAGAACAACCATACTATAAATAAAAATACGAATAACAAACAAGATAAATGCAACTGTAGATACCGCATACACCTCAAAACACTCGGGCAATGCCGGGCACCCATGCTAGTATATATATATAATGTATATAATGCATATATGTATATAATATAGACACCGCACACTTTGCCCAGTCCAAAATAAAAGTCTAACAAAAAGCGTAGTTTATCAGGCAACAATATTTGCGAAAGAAAACCTGAATAACAAGAAATATTATGTAGGCATGACTTCCTTAGATTTCAAAACCCGATACTATGACCACAAAAGTACATTCAACAATAAAAAACACCGTATAAAAACAACACTAGCGAATAAATACTGGGAACTCAAAGAAAGCGGACATCCGCCGGTAGTCGAATGGAAAATAATAAGACAAGCTACCACGCGTAGGCATTTAGATGACCCATATAAATTATGCCTTCATGAAAAATTTGCTATCCTGTACTTTAAAGAACCCCAAAATCTATTAAACTGTAGAAGAGAATAGCAAATAACTGTGTTCACAAAATAAAATTTACTCTAGGATAGCGATACAAAATAGTTTTAAAACTAACAAAAACAATAGAAAATAAACGAATAAATAAATTAAATAAACATGAATATACATAAACGATCACACATATATGTATGTATATATATATGTATGTATATATGTGCATATATGTATGTACACATATGTATATTTATATATAAACTAACAAAAAAAAATGTCTGCCTTAAACCACTAACCTAGTTTTAAAACAGATCCTTTGTTCGATAAAATGCATGCCCATTGGCTGATAGGAACTAACTGTACTGACATGCAGAAGTTCAAGTGTAACGTGAACCAACATCTTGCTGCCCAAATCCCAACATAGTGCCCCAGTAGTTGCTGCCCCTCATAGTAGTCCCCTACACGAAAGTGGCAATGTGCCTTGTTTGGGCATATATAATAAAAAATAAATAAATAATACTTTGATAAGTACTGTTTTAACTTAAATAGGGATGATATAATAAAATTGTGGGGTCTGCGTTCGTGTCTGACCTCCATAGAATAGAAATGGGCACAAACTTTAATAAAGACTTTTCATATCTATCTGCGTAAGTATACTTTGATAATTATGTTTCAGTTTGAAGAAATATGGTATAATAAAATTATGGGATGTTCGTTCACGCCTGATCTCCATAGAATGGAAATATGTCACAAAATTTAACAAGGTTTTTTTTAATATTGTGTGAACAGGTATGATATAATAAATTATGGGGTTTACCTATTTTATTTTTACTTTCATCATATTTTGCTTTGGTTTTGATGCCCACAAATTCGAAGCTATCTCTTTACAACCCTTCCTTTTCATAACCTATCATACTTTCATAAATCAGAGTCCATTTTCTGTAGGCTGTTTTTGAACCCAGTCAACGATGGGTACTTTTGCTAGTATATATATATATATATATATATATATATATATATATATATATATATATATATATATATATATATAGGTGATTATAATGGATCCATTCGAACACCATAAGTACAGCAGCTTTGTAAATAAATTCTTTTCCTTTTTGGAGACAAAGACAGGTGATACAGGTAAGGGAGACATTTTTTTATTATTATTACATGGATAGATTAGCCTAATGAATCTGGAACAAAAAACTAGATCTAATATCCGGAACTTTTTGTTTTTGTGTTTAAGAGAGGTGGTGTTTGATCAACACTGCTAGGGAGTCATGATTTAATATGCTGTTTTGTTTTAATCCCCGAAACAATGTTTCATAGTAAACAACTAATGATTCCTAAAATAACATTAGGATTAGGATTATGAGTGAAAGCAAATAGATTGCAAGAAATTAATTGTTTTACTGGCAAAATAATTTTCCAAAGGACAAAATTTTTTTTTTTAGTATAACCTTAAAGGCTGAAAAAATTCCAAGATTATATATATATAAATGCTCCCTATCTTGGATTGAGCATATTGGGAAATGATATAAAACTGCCATTAGCATATTAAGCGACGCTCTTTGTGTAAACAAATTGAACGGAGGCATTTGGACGATGTAAAAACATTGTTAATTCATTACCCTCACAGCAGCAGCCATACAGCGCAATTGTGAGAAGCCTTGACTGTCATTTATGCGGTCGGGTTTCGATTCTGGCTTGAGGCAGTTGCCTGTCTAGCCGCACTGATGAGCTGTGAAACAGTGAAACAGTACTGTATGTGGATGACTATATATATATATATATATATATATATATATATATATATATATATATATTAGGAGGTATATTTGGTAAAAAAAAAACAGGGGGAAAAAGTGCACACGTAAGTAGAGCTAAATAGGTTTTTATTTTTCAACCTCAGGGATTTTTACTTAAATCATTACAAATTGTTTCGATATTTTTTATTGCCCTATCTATCGAAACAATTTGTAATGATTTAAGTAAAAATCTCTGAGGTTGAAAAATAATATATATGTGTGTGTGTGTGTGTGTGTGTGTGTGTGTGTGTGTGTGTGTGTGTGTGTGTGTGTGTGTCCAGTCACACAGGAAGGATTTAATAAATAAAATGATGAGTTACAGCTATCTGTTAGTGACATTTTTAAATACTATAACATCTTACTCTAGAAGTATTCATGCTTAAAAATAAATAATACTATATAAAATACCATAACATCTTATATATATATATATATATATATATATATATATATATATATATTTCTCTTCCATTTTGTCAGCATGAATACTTCTAGAGTAAGATGTTATTGTATTTAAAAAAGTCACTTACAGATAGCTGTAACTCCTGTGCGTCATGAGTAAGTTGCTGGAATCTGTGTTAAATAGAGAAGTAATCAACCATCTTAGCAAAAATAACCTTCTTAGTGACACGCAATATGGTTTTCGTTCTGCTAGATCTACAGCAGATGTGCTTACAGTTATATCTCATAGGATTAGCGAATCTCTCGACGGAGGCTACCTTTCTAGGGCAATTGCTCTTGACATATCAAAGGCCTTTGATAGAGTATGGCATAAAGGTTTACTTCACAAGATCTCCAGCTATGGTATAGCTGGAAATGTCTTCTCAATTATTAAATCATTTCTCTCTGATAGGTTCATAAGAGTAGTGGTTGATGGGCAGAAATCAGAAGCTCTTAGTATTAATGCTGGAGTCCCTCAGGGGTCCATCCTGTGCCCTACTCTCTTCCTGATCTACATTAATGATCTTCCAAATCACATCTTTACATCATTCATAGACATCTATGTTGATGACACTACTATCTATGGTAGCACATCTAAGACCGTAAACGACCAAGTTCTCTCTGATTCTCTCTCCTCTGATCTTGAGCAAGTGGTACAATGGGGAAAGAGGTGGCTTGTTACTTTTAATGCATCTAAGACCAAGCTTTTATCTTTACATCATCAACGCTCTGATCCCCATCTGTCGTCAATTGAAATGAATGGCTCTCGTCTTGAGGAGGCCTCATGTTTTGACAAGCTTCTGGGCTTGACCATTACTCCTGATCTTAAATGGTACACATACATTAAATCCGTTGCCAAGACCGCTGGAAAAATGGTGGGATCCTTCTATTGATCCAGTAGATATCTGACTGCTGATGCAATTCTCTATCTATATAAGAGCCAGGTACGTCCAAGGATGGAGTACTGTTGCCACATCTGGGCAGGAGCTGCTAGAAAGGACTTATCCTGCCTTCATAGAGTTCAAAATAGACTTCGTACCCTTGTGGGAGATGTCCTTTTCTCTTCCCTGCAACCTCTTTCTCACAGAAAAGATGTTGCGAGTTTATCTCTGCTTTATCGTTATTTTCATGGCAGGTGCTCGACTGAGCTCCATTCTATGGTCCCTCCTCGCCAAACTTTCACAAGAAACACCCGTCTAGCAGAAAACACTATCACTAGTTTCCCCCATTCTTTATCTATGCCTAAACCTAAGCGTATATTCTATGAGCAAAGCTTCTTTCTTAGAACTGCACGCCTATGGAATTGTCTGTAGTTTTTCTGCTTTCCAGCTGACTACAATATGGTTGTCTTCAAGTCTAACGTAAACAAGTTTTTGATGAGCCGTTCCATATAAGTTAACAAATTTACAGAATTTCCATTACTAACGGTTACTATATTGTACAATTTCTACTGTACACTCTTTAACCCTTATCCTCGAATGGCCTCTTGGCCTTGATAAGTGGTGATGCCTATGTAATATATATATCCTTTTCCATTTTGTGAATATGGCTTTAGGAAGGGAAATAAAGGAAGAAAGAAAAGGAAAGGGTGAAGCAGAGCAGGAAGAGAAGAAAAGACAGTAGCTTAACATACAAATAATATTTTTCACTTTCTCTTTACAGCATCTACTACTTCGGAAATACATAATTTATTAAATAAATCATGAAATTTTTTTAATTCAAATTAAACGGTAGTTGCAGCGTTAGGTAATTAAAAAAGATTAATAGGCTCCCTTTTTTTATAAAGAGTAGTCTCCTAGCATCATAGAATTTGAGGGTGGTGGGTGGAGGCAATAGCATGAGCTCACGGTACTGGTCTTGGTTTCAAATCCTGGAGGGAACCAAGTGTGGCAATATGTATATGTGTACACGTGTTACCTTATTCGTATAACACCAAAAATCTTCTTTCCTGAACATTCTCACATCCTTACGAACTTTGAACACTTTGTTTGTTTTTACTGTCTCGTTAAGTTTGTTTCTTTAAATAAATGATTGAGAAATCAATCATTTTAAAATTTAAACACATATTGTTTGTCTGGTTCCTTCTCGCTACCATACGCTTATGCATTTTATTAAACTGGTGTCAGAAGCGTGCGGCGGGAGGAAAACTCAGACGAATTTACCTATACAAAATCCAATATTTATTTAACTACAGCTTCCCAAACGGACTCTCGGCAGCTGACGGATCCTGTAAATAAAGTCGATAAATCAACCACGCATATCCACGGACTTCCTTAAGAAATAACGACACTGGTCTCTCAAAATTACCGATTATTTTTTGCGAATAATCGCTCAAAAGTCAAAAATTAAACAACTCTGTCTTCTACGAATCGAACGCCAATGACAGTCAATCAGCACCAAAAATCACATGTGACCTCCTTCGGATTAACAGTCCATGCAGATGACACATTGAGCAAACTGCGAAACTAACAGAATTCTACCTACATTACCAGGAGTCTTACGGTCCTTGGAATACGTCACCGTCCACGCCATCGACAATACAGCAAATACATCGCCATCAACAACACAACAAATACGTCACTGTCGTCATCGCCATCAACAACACAGCAAATACGTCACCCTCATCATCGCCATCAACAACACAGTAAATACGTCGCCGTCACCGCCATTGTCAGACCAATATAAACCGCATCGTGAACTTCGCCCCATCAACAACCGGTAGCCACCACCACCCCTATTGCCAAGACCAGCATTTCCACCGGAAAACCAAACCACCGATCATCGCGGGTCAATCCCCAGCAGCTCCACCGGAACACCACCGGTCATCACGGGTCAATCCACAGCATCCCCATCGGTCATCGCGGGTCAATCCCCACCAGCATATGATCAAAGTCACCACGGCAGCAGTTACAACCATTACCGAAGCAACAGCAACCGCTACATCCGCAGTAACAGGCGCCACGACGTAGATACCCCATATCTGACGTATAGATCCACGCCTACTTCACATTCCTATCAAAGATCTCAGCAAGAAAGACAAGGGGACAATTCCCTGCACGTCTCAGAGACTTTATTATGTGAATATGATCAAGATCTGGGGGAGCATTGTTATAGTCGCATATCCCTCAATATTCACATGAATAAACCAGAAAAGCAGCAGCGGCTGCGCGGCAACAACAATGGCGACAATAAGAAAAATCTGTTCGTCGAGTCAACACAAATGAACTCAATAAACACACATGACAACTCCAAATCCCATTTCTTTAGATACACACATAATTAGAATAACTCAAACTTTACTTCAACAAAGAAAACCGCCAGAGAAAGCCGCACAGCAAAAGACAAAACCAAAATACAAAACACGAACACAACAGCAAACGCAACTCCTAAGCATATAAACACCAATATATAATTCACATAACAATCCAACCGTACAACACCGACTAGATTACATTCACAATTTTATTAGCTTCAAATCGATATAACACATGCATACATACACAAAACAGGCGGTTCACTACAACAAATTATAGCACGATAAACAAACACAATTAAGATAGCAAAATATAAGTTAATTATCAATTTGCCCTTTGTCTTCACCTACGTCCGCAACACCACTATAAAAACAGTAGCCGTCGCGACAAAAAGTCAGTCGAGCCCAGAGACAGTCAGTCAACCAGCATGGGATAATTATCGGCTCCCTCCGACCCCCCACCCCCCACGTTAAACCCAAACATCAACTGCGAGAATTAACACTCACATTCTCATTTCATCCTGAATCATACTAGCGCCCAACTTTTCTCTCCTAAGAAGTTACAAACATTAACTTTACACTAAAAACCTTCTTTCCTGAACATTCTCACATCCTTACGAACTTTGAACACTTTGTTTGTTTTTACTGTCTCGTTAAGTTTGTTTCTTTAAATAAACGATTGAGAAATCAATCATTTTAAAACGTAACACATATTGTTTGTCTGGTTCCTTCTCGCCACCATACGCTCATGCATTTTATAACATATGTCACTCACTGTTCGATCGCTATCGACTCTCTCCCTCTCTGATCCTTGTGCTGTGTTTCTATATTGAAATTCTTTCAATTGGAATGCTCATTATTTTCAGTTGATATTCCAACCCAGGTTAGAATGTAGGATGATCGTTTAGGTTTTAGGTCAGGACTCGAACTCTCGATAGGATTAACGTCACCAGATCACCAATCGGCCGATATCTGGCAATATATGCACACACATCCGATATTTTCCAGCGTTGCCCTGACACAATATTCACCATATGTATGGGCGTGTGTTATAACGTGTCTGAGTGATGAAATTGGATTGATTGGTGAGAAAAATAAATGAAGAAAATGGAAGTCACAGTTGTAACAAGTCGTATCGAATTCTTCATTCATCGTCTTCTACTGATAGTTAGAGGACAGGAACAGGGCGAATTTTCATTAGTTTGAACTGTGGTATCGTTTTCCCAGTTCTAATAAACAACGGTGAGGGGTGTCGTGTGTTCTTTTCTCGGGGTGGGGGATACATTTTTTAAATAGTTATTGCAGTCTCAAATCGCCGCTCCTACAATGTTAACAAACTCGAATCTCTGTCAGCAAAAAACTGACACTCCTAAAAACATGTCACGGTCACGCTTGCTAAAAATAGCAACAACTTCTTCTTCAACAATTGTAGTGGTACTCAGGTCTCATAAGATCCATTTTTTTTTTCACCACAAACAAAATAAAATAAAATTTAAAAAATCAAACATGTGAAATAAACAGTGTTTATTTATACAAAAATAACAAGTAATAAACGAATCATTTTTTAATGTCCAAAAGGTGTGTCTGGATAGACAGTTCTTGCAAATGTGAAAGTTGTTGAGACTGTTCGGTGTTTTCACAAGAAAAAGCAGGGAGTGTCCGTTTTCTCAGCGAGAAAACAGGCTTAATTTTTGTGTGTGCTAGGAGAAATAAAGAAGAAGGTAAATGTCCTTGCATGCAGGTGTGTGTGCACACGTGCATGTAGATAAGTGCTTCTCCGTGCGTGCATGTGGATAATTGTGTTTTGTCATGCTGGCGGAAAAATACGTAGCAAATGAATCATTGATGTGAATAGAGAAGTGAGCAAAGAGCGGTGAGCGAGGAGTGAGTAATGCAGAGTATGGAGCGCCGAGTGAGAATGAGTGAGTGAGTGAATTCGTTTAAGTATTTGTCAATCAGCTCCCAGGCGATGTGAGCAAAAAGGTTTTGAAAATTAAATCTTTCTCTGGCTGAGAAGTGCACTCTTTTGTCACATGGTATGCTTTCAACTACGTCTCGACAATGGGTTAAAAATAAAAAATAAAATAGTGGTAAATGTCACAGTAACATTTATTGGGTGGGTTATCAAAAAGGCTGGTGTTTTTATAGTCATAAAGCGGACGTAGAAAGAAGCAAAGAAAGTTTTTTTAATCGCTGGCTTGAATTTGCTTTTTGATTGTGTTTGTTTTTATGCTATAATGTGTTGTAGTGAATCGTCTGTTTGGTGTATGTATGCATGTGTTATATCGATTTGAAGCTAATAAAATTGTGAATGTAATCTAGTCAGTGTTGTACGGTTGCAGTGTTTCATGCAATATATATTCGTGTTTATATGCTGTGGGAGTTGCATTTACTGCGATGTTTGTGTTTTGTATTTTGGTTTTTCTTTTTCTGTGCAGCTTTCTCTGGTGGTTTTCTTTGTTGAAGTGAGGTGCGAGCTATTCTAATGATGTGTGTATCTAAAGAAATGGGATTTGAAGTTGTCGTGTGTATTTATTGTGTTCATTTGCGTTGTATCGATGAACGGCTTTGTCTTAGCGTCGCCATTATTGTCGCTGTCGCTGCCCCTGCTGGTTTCCGATTTATTCATGTAAATATGGAGGGATATACAATATAACAGTTTCAAACAATATTTTGTATAATTTTGAATTCATTGTCGAGACTTCATAGACACCATTCGGCCATTTTTTTCTTGTGCTTGTGTAACGCTCGACATTGTTTGTTTTTCGAACGGAATAAACATTTAAAATAAGTAAAAGCACTAAAAACTTTTGCAGCTAGGTAGAAGAGTAATTTATCTTGCCTTTGGTAACATTTATTTGTTTTTCTGATTTGAGATACTGCACAGCCATTTTTTAATGTGCTCGTGTAACACTCGATATTGCTTGTTTTTTTTTTTTTAACTTAATAAACATTTAAAAATAAGTATAAACACTAAAAAATTATTCAACTCGGCAGAAGAGTAACTTATCTTGCCTTTGGTAACATTTATTTGTTATTGTATTTGTTTTTTGACCGCTTTTTCGGATCTCTGTGGATTGTAAAACAACCCTGTCTTTTTTATATATATATATAAGTTTACAACTTTTTAGATCAGGATCGATCATTTGTATCATTTAGATTTTTCCAGACTACTATTCTCATTTTGAGTGTTATTTTCACTCTTTTGGAAGTTGAAGGTTCAATCCTCTGTGCGGGCGTCACTCGAAATACAATTGCAGTTTACTTAGGACTTCTATCCAGCCATGGCAGATGAAACAAGAGCATGCTACCCCCCCTCCGTGGATTAAATAAAGGGTTCTGATCAAAAAATCCGTGCAGATTCCTGAGTTCGACAGAAAGATTTCCGAGTTCAACAAAATACATGTGAAGAAGGTCGGAGGTTACATCGACTCTATATCTGTGCCTAAATCAAAACACGGATTCCATGAACAAAGCTTCTTTCTTAGAACTACACGCCTGTGGAACTCTGTTCCGTCTGCCTGCTTCCCACCGAACTACAACTTTGATGTCTTCAAGTCCAACGTTAGCAAGTTCCTAATGAACCACCCCCTTAAGTAAACACTTCATCAAATCTCCACACTAACGTAATGTACTTGCAATAACCCTTATCCCTGAGTGGCTTCCGGGCCTTGATAAGTGGTGATCACTGTGTTAAAAAAAAAAAAAAAAAGAAACGTTGTGAAAATAACACTCAAGATGAGAACAGTAGTCTGAAGAATCCAAAGAATACAAAGTTTACAATTATCAAATTTCTGTATGGCAGATGTGGCATACTTTCTGTTGAAATGGGAACGGAACTAAGTAATTCTATCTATTTGTATTGTCATAACACCAAGCAGGGAGTATAAAGTAATGGTTATAGCTGATACCATAGACGAAGAATCTTTTTTTTTTTTTTTTACATGGGGGTCACCACTTATCAAGGCCCGGAGGCCACTCAGGGATAAGGGTCATTGCGTGTACAGTAATCAATGAGATAGTATTGTAGTAATCATTAGTATTGGAGATTTGATAGAGTGTCCGACTTAAGGGGGCGGTTTGTCAGGAATTTGTTTATGTTGGATTTGAAGACATCCAAGTTGTAGGCAAACGGAAGAGAGTTCCACAGTCGAGCACTTCTGAGAAAAGAGCTCTGCTTATGGAATCTACGTTTGGATTTAGGCACAGATAAAGAGTGGGGAAAATTATTGACAGTAGTTTCAGCCAGACGGGTGTTTCTCATGAAAGATTGGCGAAGGGGGACAAGAGATTAGAGCTCAGACGAGCACTTGCTATGGAAATAATGATAAAGACAGGCTCGCAACGTCTCTTCTGTGGGAGAGAGGCTTTTATACAGGAGTGGAACTTTTTACAACCAATATTTAAGATCTTTAAAATCGCGTATGTATTGTGTAAATTAAAAATATTTGTAATATTTCAGTGTGAAAATACCTCATGCACGAAAATCTACTTAAAACGCGCCCATAGGCAAGCACCCAAATAAACTATGAGTTTGTATTACTTTACACATAGATTCGAAAAAGTTGTCAAAAAACAAATATGTAGCAAATAAATGTTATCAAAAGCAAGATAAGTTACTTTTCTAACTGGATAATTTTTTAGTGTTTTTATTTAATGTAACATGTTTATTCAGACAGTGTTTACCAATGTATTGGAAAATTTTAAATGGTGCTGGACTCTGCTGAACTCGGAAAGTTTGGAAAAATGAGTTAAAAATTAAAGAATATACAAAATACTATTAAAAACCTACCAAATACATGTCAGCCTATGTCACGGTAACATATATTGAGCGAGTTTCAACCAGTATTTTGTATATTTTTTATTTTTAACTCATTTTCCAAACCTTACCGTGTCCAGCAGAAAGTTCGGCGCCATTTTTAATTTTCCAATACATCGTTACACACTGTAGGTTTTTCAAGCTGAATAAACATGTTACATTAAATAAAAACACTAAAAAATTATTCAGTTAGGTAGAAAAGTAACTTATCTTGCTTTTGATCACATTTATTTGCTATATATTTGTTTTTTGACAACTTTTTCGAATCTATGTGTATAGTAATACAAACCCATAGTTTGTTTGGGTGCATGTCACAGTAGTGAACACATCCAAAAATTACGAAGAACGATAAGGTAAAAATGAATTATTAATGAAAATAGTTTTTGGAGACAATCAGCGGAAATAGAGTTTTGTAACAAAAGGGAGGTAAATCTTTTCTGAAAATTGAAAATCTTTGGCCAATCTAGCAAAACTTAATTTTTGCTAATTGTCTTTGAAAACTGTTTTCATTAATAGCTAATTTTTCATCGTATCGTTTTTTTTGTGATTTTTGGATATCTTCATTACTGTGACATGACAATTTAGTAGATATCATTGGTTTCACTTTAAATTCAATATGATGTTTTGTCCCGCATTCTAGAGCCAGTGTGCTTATTGCCAGATGGAAACATTTCACCTCTGTATGTTTTTTTGTTTTTTTTTTTTTACATAGGCATCACAACTTATCAAGGCCCAGAGACCACTCGAGTATAAGAGTTAAGAGTGTACATTAGTCAATTTGGCAATATAGTAATCGTTAGTAATGGAAATTCGGTAAATTTGTTAACAAGTGGAACAGCTCATCAGAAACTTGTTTACGTTGGACTTGAAGACAATCAGATTGTAGTCAGCTGGAAAGCAAGAAAACGGAAGACAGTTCCACAGGCGTGCAGTTCTAAGAAAGAAGCTTTGTTCATGGAATCTATGTTTAGGTTTAGGCACAGATAAAGAGGGGGGGGAATTATTGATAGTTTTTTCAGCTAGACGAGTGTTTCTTGTGAAAGTTTGGCAAGGGGGGACCATAGATTGAAGCTCAGTTGAGCACTTGCCATGAAAATAACGATAAACGCAGAGACAAACTCGCAACATCTCTTCTATGAGATAGAGGTTGCAGGGAAGAGAAAAGGACCTCCTACGAGACTACGAAGTCTATTTTGAACTCTATCAAGGCAGGACAAGTCCTTTCTAGAAGCTACTGCCCAGATGTGGCAACAGTACTCCATCCTTGGACGTATCTGGCTCTAATATAGATAGAGAATTGCATCAGCAGTGAGATATCTACTGGATCGATGTTTCAATAACACTAAACAATAAGCAGAGATAACAAAGAACAACTCATCCCCCACGCCCAAAAAGCCCAAATCAGTCGACGATCAGTGAACTGCATTGAAAACAACCAGCAGAATTTAATGAGGGGCAGTGATACAGAACATGTATTCCATACAAGTAAGATGGAACATCTCTCATTTTTTCAACAATAGCTACCAATCGTTCAATGTATTAGCTGAATCAAGCGCCGCCATAAACATTTTGAAGCAACTTTCAAGTACTTAAGACCAACACCCCATCTCCGACCCACAAAAACTTTGATATCTGGATTTGTTGTCAAGGAAACCACTCCAGTTCTAAGAGACCCATCGTAAGACAGCTATAATGTAAATCTCACCTGCCTATTTAAATGTATGTATGTATGAATGTATGTATGTATGTGTGTTTGCCCAAAACTTTCGGATTTTCACAAGATCGGTATCATTTTGAATTTGACTCTTCAGACGATAAATATAAAAAAAATTGGTTAAAAACAACGATCTAGCCTTAATTTAAACTTTCGCCACTTCCGGCTTGGTGATGGACGCAGTGGCAAGACATCACATTTTTCTTTTTTCACGTTCTTTTCCTCCTTCATGGTACGGGTTTGAGCTTGCCTGCCTGCCTACTACCACTTTTTGTTTTTTTTATTTTTTGCTCAACACACACCTCCACACACCCAGACAACGCCGGGCACCCAGGCTAATTAAAAAAATAAATTGGAATTTTCTATTTATAAACATGGGTAATAAGAACTGACCTTTTTAGTACTGACCAGGCTCAATGTTGCTTAACTTTGGTGATAGTGTGATCATAAAAATTATGTATAATTAATCACAGAATTCTAAATTCTGGTTAATATAATCATACAAGATACCATCTACTTTGTCATAGAACACATACTAATTTATTATTGTACTTTCTCTCAATCAAAATGATTCAACGAACATCTTCCGTAGGGGATAAACTTGATTTTAAATTTAGTAAAAACGACGTTTTCAATTACAAATCTTGAACAATGAATGCTGCAATACACAGCAAACGTTTCGGATGTCTGCAAAACTCATTTAGAAAATTTTATTTGAGAAGAGGTCTGGAAAGTGGAAAGATAACATTGCAGTCTCTAATATTGTTTTTCCTTTTTTGGTTTTTGAATTTGAAATCTGCTATCCTTTGATCTCATTGGCTGAGATTTTGTGGAGTGACTGCTGAGATGCTGCGTGGTGCACATGGATCTGTGAGTGGCAAAAAACAAACAAAAAAAAGAATGTGATAATAATTAAAAAAATTTTTTTTTTTTTTAATACTTTAATTCATTCCAAACAAGACACATTTACCACTGAGACATAAGAGGTTACTGTAAATTTGGAGCTATTTATGATATTCCTTCATTCTTCTGCCACATGTGACTTCTTGTTACGGTCATGATGTCACCCACATCTCTAACATGATCGTCTTTTCTAATATGCTCTCTCTCCTATTTATAGTCTTTTCTTTTTCCTTACTGTGACGTCATTTCGCACATGGCTCGGTATTTGCACATAACTGCCATAAGTGTATCTGTGCTCTGTTACAATTGTACAACAAGATGTTTGTTCACATTACATTTACACTTTTGCAAGTTGGTACAGTCAAGGAAACAGTGAGCAGAGGGAATTCCAAAGTCTAGCAGTTTAAGGAAAGAAGTTATTAGAGTAGAAAGCGAGGACTTCAACAATGAAGGGGTGGGATTTAACTGATTGTGGGTATTTACGTCAATGGAGCACCAGATAATCAGAGCAGCAAGTATATTAGAACACATTCTACTGAAGTACTTGTAAGAAAAAAAAAAAAAAGCACAGGAATGCAATATTGTGGTGATGGGACAGGGGTTGAAGCTTAACAGATAGTGTGGGACCTATTAGATTAGAGATTCTTTTTGAATTCTTTCTAAAAGGGAGAGATCCATGGTTGATGCACCAACCCAGATGTGAGAATAATACTCCATGCATAGAAAAATGGTGGCTTTGTAGATATATAGAATACTAGCAGGTGTGAGAAATTTTCTAGCATGGTAGAGAGAGCCTGTAGAGATATACCAGTTTAGAAGTTTCATGCATACCGAACACACGGACACAATGCACAACACTTTCAATTTCAAGACACATACGATTATCGCCCCTGTTGCATGTTGCAGCCAGTAGATGACAATATCAATTTTCTCTCTCTCTCTCTCTCTCTCTCTCTCTCTCTCTCTCTCTCTCTCTCTCTCTTTTATTGAATAGCAAGCGACTAAGACACATGCGTCATGTGCTCCAAGTGTGTTTTACACACACAACCGATTCTATGAGATGAGCTTTCGTGTACTATCCTGCTTTATCACGGTAAGCCCAAACATTGTAAATCATGAACAAAGTCTACAATCATGAAGTACTTCAGTAACAACTTTAAATAATATATTTTATCTAAGTCCACACTTGATTAGCAAAGATCACAACACACATGCACACATATATCTTATGCATTTTTCACCAAAAGTTATTGTCTGTAAAAAAATGTATAAATATTCTTTCTTGTTTAAATAAAGTCTACTATTGTATATAAGTAAACTCAATATCTATTTTCATTCATTTTTGTCATTGAACACGCAAGATTATTGCAACAAGCCTATCTTCTTTGCGGCAGCCTTGGCAGTATCTTCCATATATTTGTTTCAATTTATGTTATTTGCGAACGTTAGGCCAAGGAGCTTGAATGTTGAAATCTTGGGAAGGGTACTCTTGGCCATAGCAATTGGTTATTGGAAAGGTTTCTCATAATTGTTAAAGGTAAGGAGCTTTGTCTTAGTAGCATCAAATGTTACTATTATTAACTCATTCGACTACAGACTGAAGGGCGTCTTTTAAGGAATCAACTGTTTAATCCACATGTTGAGAATAGGGTGTGGTGTCATAGTCAAATATACCCATCTCGAATACAATTTCATCAGGGAGGTCTTTTATGAAGATCAGGAATAATAAATGTACAATGATCGACTCCTGGGATACATCCACATTGCGATGTCTCCGTTCAGTCTCAAGAGACAATGGACACTCCTGTAAGGGTAGCTGCACATGTAATTATGAGGCAAGGGTTGTGCAATCCTGAACCACATCTCTCTTGAATCAGCACTGCTTGGGTTCAGTGGCAAGGAGAGGCTTAAAACTGACTGGAAACAATGCTGAGATAAGCGGAGAGCACATACAGCACCTGAAAGTCCCAAATGGTCACTCATTTTAGTACTGACCAGGCTCAACATTGCTTAATGGGAAGTGGTATGTCAACGCGATTATGCTGTATTAGTGTTATGTTTTTGGGATGTATGCCCATTGACGACAAATTGGATTTTTTTCCCCCTTTGGTTTGGGAGAATTTGATTAGGGGAGGGTGCGGCTCAACAAGAACTTGTTTACATTGGACTTGAGGATGACCAAATTGTAGTCAACTGGCAAAGCAGGCCAGCAGAACAGAGTTCCACAGCTGGACAGTTCTAGCATTAGTATTAATTTTTTATGAGAAAGCCTTCATGCTAGATTTTGTCAAAGGCTTTTTATATATTAAGTGCTACCACCCTAGCTTCAACTGCTTTCTCCAGTATATATGCATTCAGAGAAGACCGTTAGGGTATCCACAATAAAACGGGATTGCTTAAATCCATACTGATAGTCAGAAATAAGTTTAACATTAACTAGCTGGTGGACCATCGCTAGATTGATTAATGAGTCATAGATTTTAACAACTAGTCGGAGGAAACTGATAGAGCGATAATTTTGCAGATCAGTTCTTTCACCAGAATTTTCGAACACTGGTATCACTGGGGCAATTTTTCAGCTATCAGGAAAGCAAGATCTGGCAACTCATTTGTTGTAAAGGGAGGGCAGATGTTATATATTAGAACTCCCGGGCATCGTCGAGTAACCTAACAAGGCACTGCGATTGTCAATTTGATTGAATATAAATATTCAATAGAGAAGATATTATTGAAATGTTGGAAAAATAAAGTTGCAATGGGTTTTACTAAATATGTACGACTAAAAATGATGTACGATCATTGTACGACTAAATTTCCACTGCTGAGTGCTACTGATTAAAGCAACTTCGATGCAGGCGGTCGACTGGGTCTGCCAGCGTCAAATATCATAAAGCAATCATGTAATAAGCAATAAAACGAATTTATTCAGAAGTTTCGAATGGTTATTTTTGGCAAATACTTTCTTTTTTTTTTTTAAGTCCATACCTAAAAAGATATTTACTAAAGAAAACTCCCGATTTTTATTAAATATTCCCTCTTACACGAACAATATACTAAGTCCGTCAGTGCAAAAAATGTTATTAAAATAAACAATAAAACGACTTAGTCACAGTCGCGATTATTTTTGGCAAATTCTTACAATTTTTAATGTCTTGATTAAACTGTACAAGTACCCTTTATTATTGAAATAAAAACAAAATGAATTTAGTCAGAGTCACAACTTTCAGCCAAGAGTTTTTTGTTTTTTTTTAGGTTTTTTTTTACAAATTAAATTTCACAAGTGACCTTTTTTTTTTACAAATTAAATTTCACAAGTGACCTTTTTTTTTTTTTTTAATTTGGTAACTCAATAGCAATGTAACACTGGAAAATCTTTTTAAAAATGTAAAATAAATCCCTGAAAACTGAAGCAATGTTTCCAATCCCGTGTGCCTCTTTTGGGGAAACTAGTTTTCCCCACATTTAAAACATTGGTATCTAACTGCTTTCGTGGGGAGGCAAATAAATAACTATTATTTAAAAAAAAATTATTTTCAGTTTTTTACTTTTCTTTTTTTTTTGTCCTTTAAATAATATTGCATAAAGTTCCATTTTATGATAACGCGACTCTGATTCATTTCTCAAAAAAAAAAAAAAAAGGAAAAAAGAAAAAAAGATCAATGTGCGGTGCTTGTTCAATCTACGTGAGGAGGTTGAAAATAAGAAAATGAAGTTCGGAATTACCACCCCAACCTCCCAATGTTAAGAATGGCTTTTGAAATAAACACCCCTAACCTCCCCATGTTAAGAACGGCTTAACACAAACTATATTCTAAAACTTTAAAACGAAAATTTATAACAAAATTTTAAGTATCTCGCAACACATAAATAGTTGTATTTCTATTTTGTTTACTTTCTGTCTTAAAAGAGAGAATATTTTTTTAAAAATAGTTTATTTTTTGCAAATATCTTAAGGTATGAAGCTAAAATATATATTTGCCAAAAATAACCTTGACCGAAACTTGAGTAAATTCATTTTATTGTTTATTTTAATAATACAAAAGACTTTTACAATATTTTGCGCTGACAAACCCAGTAGCAAGTTCTTGTAAAACTTGCTTTAATAATAAAACAGCAGCAGGAGCAAATAAGCGTACATAATTAGTCGTAAAATTTTAGTAAACCCCCTTATGTATCATCAAACCCCGGTACGACTAATTGTCCGATTCAGCTGCTGCTGACTCAAGCAACTTTACACATTGTTTCTATATGACAAACAGCAGTCATACAATGTTCGGGAATAATTTGGCCATACATCTATAAATATAAAAGCGAAAATGTATGTATGTATGTATGTATGTATGTATGAATGTATGTATGTATGTGTGTATGTATGTATATATGAATGTATGTATGTATGTATGTATGTATGAATGTATGTATGTATGTATGTATGTATGTGTGTATGTATGTATGTATGTATGTATGTATGCATGTATGAACAGGGCGAATGAACTCTTTTTCTGGGTCAACGGCCAACTAGCACCGTGTATATTTGTGTGTGTGTGTGTGTGTGTGTGTGTGTGTGTGTGTGTGTGTATGTGTATTGGGGTGGAGAGGGCTCCCGTAAGCCGTGGTGAAGGCAACCTTTCTAGGAGAAGCAAATCTCTGATTTAAAAAACCATAAAGCGGGAGACCAGTACCCGCATTAAGCTGGCATGCAGTTTAATTTGTTGCTGGCTATCTTGCTTTTGCTTGTTGCTGGATCTCAACATTTTGAACCGAGAGAGAGACTTAGCTGTCGTACAAAGCTAAGACTCTGTAACATCATATTTGTATAGATACTCCCTCAGGCATTTGGGCTCATGGATTTTAAATGTCTGAGGGAGTGGCACTCGTCTGACAAGACGTTGCAATCATCATGCATCATGTATGTATGTATGTATGTATGTATGTGTGTTTGCTTTTTCTGTGTGTCTACAAAAGGCTTTTTTCAGAGAAGCGGTCGCTCGCGTCACAACTTTTTAAAACTTTTTATATCACATGTAAATCGTAATATCTCACAGTTAACAATGAAGCTCGCCTGTCTATTTAATTTGCTCGATTTCGGGAAGATAAATATTCAACATTTGTCGCTCACCACATGTGGGTTAGTCTTTTCCCTATAACATCTTGGGGGAAAAAAAAAAGCGTTCAGCAGCAAATGAAATCCCGCAGTCAAACTTGACCTCATTAACTCATTAAAACGGGCCCCTGCTAAATCCAAGTATTTAAATAAATTCAAACGTGTTTCCGTTAGCATCTCGCGGTGGGGCAATAGTTAACGTTACACTTTTTTCGATCCTCACGCTTACTTTTTTTTTTTTAACCCCCCCCCCTGGAGTTTCCACACAGACCTCCAAACACCCGGGCAACGCCGGGTACCCCTCGCTAGTATTTAGTAAAACTGAGTTGTAATAGATTATTACCTAGTCAAATGTTTAAGCAAAATGAACAAGTTTGGAATTTTAGAAAATAATAACAAATAGAATTTAGTATGGAAACAGTAATCTTAAAGTTAGTGACCTAAATAGGATAGCTATATATATATAACACAGGGACCAGAGCAGCAGTGTATTTTTCTTAGTACTATCGCAGGAATATTATTAGGCCCACATGCTTTGGAATTGTAAAGTTCTTTATGATATCCTTCATATAGAAAGAGGTGATAATCAGATCACCAAGTGTGTCTGTTATCCACAATGTGAAATTTGGGAGGGAAGGGTTTATGGAGTCCAAGGTGGAGTTCAGCTTTATCAATTGCCATACAAACGATATCATCATGGCTGGACAGTGAAGGAATTGTTTTTTGCCTATTTATTCAACACACTATTATAAATTTTTCAAAAATCGCTAGTTCCTAATATCTTGCAACTCGATGTGTTTTCTCGTCATCTAGATATACCTTTTATTAACTGTGTTTCTTATACTCTTACAATGATTTTTTGATGCTATAAATGTCTGTCTATTTGTAGTTATGACGGCTGAATAAGCAAAAGTGCTTGCTGCCTAAGAGCAATAGCAGGTGCACAGATCCAAATGAACGATTGGCGAGAGTGAAGCTTGTTATAGAATTTCTACATAAGGACATGTGCTTCTATATTAACCCTAGTAAGTTTCTGTCCAAACGTTTCGGAAGAAGATCGACTTGTGAGATTCTACTATTTATCTAAAAAAATTTTATCCTTAAAAAAAAAAAAAAACATGTTTCCTGTTAAAAGTTTCAGTGTGAAGATTCAGAATTTTCTTGAAAAAAATTCAAAGTAATTTATAGAACAACTTTCTTTAGTTAAAGTATCAACAAAGGGTGTAATTTTTTCACTCCAAAAGAAGAAAGAAGCAGAGGATTTCTTTTTTAATACTAAAAAGTATTTGTAAATTTGTGTCTGGACAACGTGATTAATAAACAAAACCCGGCTGGAAAACATACGTAATTGCCTGATTAACCCTTCCCTTCCTCTCATCTTTTCATTTCGTTGTTTGTTTCTCTCTCTCTCTCTCTCTCTCTCTCTCTCTCTCTCTCTCTCTCTCTCCTCTCGCTCTCTCTCTCTGCACTTTCACTTTCATTTTACCACTGAAATTCACTGACAATGTAAGGCAAGAGTTTTAAAATTGAGTAAAACTGATTTGCATAATTAATGACATTTAAATATTTTCCTTTAGAGGAGACAACATGTCACAAAACTGATCTGTTTGGGAAGGAGGTAGCCCATATGCCACAGAACTGGTCTATTTTGGAAAAGGAAACAGGGAACATATCACAGAATTGATCTATTTTGGAAAAAGACAAGATACATGTAACAGAACTGGTCAGTTTGGGAAGGAAACATGCCGCATGTTACAAAACTGATTTGTATGGGAACGAGAATGGTCTATTTGGGAACCAGACAAGCCATTTGTCATAGAACTGATCTTTTTGGGAAGGAGTAGGCCACATGTCACATTACTGATCTGTTTGGGAAAAAGACAGGTCACATATCACAAAACTGGTCTGTTTGAAAATGAGACAAGCCACATGTCACAGAACTGATCTGTTTGGGAAGAAGACAAGCCACATGTCACAGACACATGTAACGTGACAGACCATATATCACAGAACTGATCTTTTTGGGAAGGAGCACAGAACTGAACTTTTGGGGAAGGAAACAGGCCACATGTCACAGGATTTGTCTGGACGAAATAGGAGCAGTTGACAACGATGTTGTGACTTTGGAGATTAAACTGAAAATGGGAAAAACAACGATGTTGTGACTTTGGAGATTAAACTGAAAATGGGAAAAGAGAAAATGAATTTTTGAATTACGTCTTTGATACAAAGGAACACATGGCTTATTCAAATGATTTTCTGCTCTTTATTATGTTATTGTGAACTTTATTTTTTAAATGTTTTAATCAAAACGAAATTGCATGACACACAATAATTACTGTGTCTATGAGAAATTTGAATCTGATTTTGGAACTTTTGTGGAATCAATTGCTAATTCAAAAGTAATTTCTTACTATAATTAAAATTTATAACCAAATCCAAGTATTACAGTTCGTTTGCTCTCATAAACCAAAGATAAGCAGAATTTCTTGGAGGAGCCACTAATTTACAAAAAAAAAAAAAAAATCGGAAAACCTGTATGATTTATTTTATTTGAAGTGTTTATGACTTTATTGTTACTAATAGTAAAAGAATAATAACTGACTTATTTACAAAAAAGTGGAAATTAATCTTAATCACTTTAATTTTGTGATCGAATTATTTGGGGAAATAGTAATTTTTTAAAAAAATGTTTGTTGTCATATTTGATGCTAATCGCTTATTCGTAAAGAACAAATAATGATGTGTAATTAAGGTTAAGGCATTAAACACATGCATGAAGATATGCTTGAACTCATATGGTTTCCTTCATATATTTATTTTTAAGTACTTAAGGGAGACAAGTCAGCATAATTATTCACAATAACGTCCCTTTAATCTTTCTTGGTGAGTGAGGGGGAAAATGTCTCCACTCTAATAGTTTTCTTAGTTGGAACAAATATTAAAAAAAAAAAAATATATTAATCTTGAAGTAAAATAAAATACAGTAGAACCCCGGGATACGGTGGATATGTTTTTTTTTTTTTCAGGTTACAATATGGAATACAATGTTTTTCCTGCCCCTGGTTACGGTATTTGCCTCGCTTTACGGTGTTATTTATAATGTTATTTGATTATACACATGTGTATTATATACTGTACTGTATTTTGTTACTAATTTTAATACCGTATCCCGGGGTTCTACTGTATATTTGTACTAAACTGTTGTATTCAATGGAGTTGGGGCTTGTACCATTTAAAATTATTTACATAAAAAGAAACAACAACAAAAAAATCTATCTCTTCAACTGTGACAGTGACTCTCTCTCCAAGAAGTAGGGATACCACAGGAAACACAAGAATAATGTTTTGTAGAAAAATGCCTAAGCTTTTTTTTGGGGGGGGGGGCACCATGTAAGATTTTCCTACCATATATATGTTAAAAAATATGCGGGACAAATTAAAGCACAACAACTGCTCCTGCTGATTCTCTATTTGTGTGATTTGAGCACATCAGTTGAGAAAACTTTGATGACAGACAATCAGGTGCAACCACTTTGTAGTGACCACTACATATGGCTGGAACAAATCTTCAGTAGAGACATTTTCATAGCAATCACTGTTTCAACACCCACATATATCAGAATGCGCAAGCACACAACATTGCGATTTGCCCATCCGCACACATGCAAT
Source organism: Euprymna scolopes (assembly GCF_053919585.1). Classification (NCBI taxonomy): domain Eukaryota; kingdom Metazoa; phylum Mollusca; class Cephalopoda; order Sepiida; family Sepiolidae; genus Euprymna; species Euprymna scolopes. The sequence goes on from NC_136482.1 coordinate 171,075,045, forward strand.
AAAGGAACTATGTTGCATTCCATGCACAGTAATACAGCAAACAGGCTGGAATATTCCAGAACGTCTCTATATAACGATTCACCCACGAAAATCAAATCAGTTTCTCTTCAGATTTCTCCAGCCCAACATGTGTCAATGAAACTCCGTCAAAAGGGAGACGTTACCCCCCCCTCTTGTCTTGACTTTATGCGTGCTACAGACAAAATCAAACTAGTTTTTCTCTTCAACACCCATTGTGAAAAATCATTACACCGAACGGGAACTTAAATCTAATTTTCAACAATGTTACTTTGAACTACTATTTTCTTATGAGATGAACACACACGCATTTCGCTTACATGGTTTAATGACTATTTTCCCCTCAGAAAATAACCATATTCAAACCACGTGTGTCACTTGGTTCATAAAAATCAGTAATCTGAAACTTCATGCCATTTTCACAAGATCCTCATTTACCTAAGTTTGTATAATGAACACTTGTTACAAGAAAACACTAACATTGGAACGATTTGAATTAGTATCTCTCTAACACATAAATAAATGTTATTTCATATCAATACAGCGATCTCGAGTTCTTTGTCAAGTGTTGTTATTTTCTGGAGTTATTCATATTTTTATTTTATATATGTGAGGATGTGATTTTGTGAAAACCTTCTGTTAATTGGATATCTCGTTAAATTTACCTTTAATGGTCCCATGGATACTCTACTACTTGCGACTGCACTTGTAACCCCAGTCTTAAAAATTGATAGATCCCAATTATGAATTGATGGATGCCGACTCATACTCTTAGAAGTTAGTGAATCTATGGTCAGTACCCACAATAGGTGACTCAATACCAACTCATCCTACAACTTATTGCTGCTGATTCTGTATTCAAACAATCTCAGCACATGAACAACAAAACGGATTTAGTCATAATATTCATCCATAAAAATTATATAAAATCAAGAGTTTGTTTTTGGTAACATCCCAAAAGATATTTGCCAAAAATAAACACTCGATTTATTTTTAAGCCTGGAAAAAAAAGAAAAAAAAAAAAAGAGAACCTTTCTGAGATTCTTATGTAAAATAAATAAATAAATAAATAAAATTCTGAAGCGAAATAAAATATATTTCTACTAATAAAAGAAAAAAAGCGAAAAAATAAATAGGCTAGTTCGAATCAAGTATCAATATGTCAAACTGCTTGCTATTTGGTTTGATTTATAACTGTATGTGTTTGATTTCATTTGTCTATTTAAATCAATCTGTTTTTATTTTAAATTAAAATTAGATGCTTGAATTTTTTTTTAAATACTAGTAAAAACATGGTACTTGGAAAAAAATCACGACTTAGTGATTGATTGTCCAAATCAATAATCCGACATCTTAAATGATAACTTTATTTGTGCTTGCTGATTTGTTCTGCCATTTCTTCGATTAGGCATGGAAGTTATTAATTAGTTAAAAACCTTTACTGAAGTAATCGTTCCAGTGGTTTGGTACATAAATCAGTTACTACAGCGTTGTTTCCTTGGGTTGGGTGTGAAACTTTTATCAGACAGTGTGGTTGTTTGGGAAGAAGTAATTGGTTTTAGTTAGCGAAGTAATGGAATAAACGAAACGAAAAGAAAGAAACAAAGAACTTTGTATCCCCCGCCTCCACCACACTCTTCTTTACGCTTTCGAAACGAGACCGTCTTCACCTTCTTCAAGTACCCCTGCTTCTTTTTCTACTCATCCATTCCAACCTTTCCTTTCTTCATCTTCTTACACAAGAAATGTTCTATTTACATAAAAAAAACTGCACCCACACACACACACACATACACACACATGTCTATGCGCATACATATGCATACCTAATGCTTACTTATATTTATACATATATATATATCCCAGTGTTGGTGTGGTCGCTCGTCCGGGGAGTTACCGATTCCTGACATAGGTACGCACAGCAGCCAACACGTAAGTCAAAAACAAAAAAGCAAAACAAACAAACAAAAAAATCAAACAAAAAAAAAAAAAATTAAGATTTAACCTAGGTAAATGTTTCGGGTTCTTACAGACAATTTCACCTACATTTTATTTGTGGTTTTAGCAATTTTCTTCAATTTGACGAGGTGTAAGAGTTTGAACGATTTGGTATTGCTATGCATGTGACCAAGCATACAAAATTAAGAAAATAAATAAATATGGGCAATCCAAGCGAAACCAAGTAAGCATAAATGGAACTTGAAAAGACCCCCCCCCCCCAAAAAAAATTTTTTTTTTTCTCTCTTGTATTGAACTTCATTTAATTTGAAGAAAAGAACGGGGTGACTATTCACAGAGTTGTGGCAATTGTACAAACAACTTGTGCATAAGTTCCAATTTTTTATATGAGATTTGATTAAACATTTTTTTCGGTCGCCCAAATTCCATTTTGAAAATTTACTGTTTAGTAAAGCATGCAACCCGGTTACGTTCCGTTATTAATCTTTAAATGCAAACATTTGGTTCAATCGTAGCATAGGACAATCTTGCTTACTTTATTTGCCTTTCGCCAACATTTTTGGATAGGATTAAATTTAAATTCTTAAATATACTTACCTTTTATTTTTAAACGTACATTTCAACTATGGTGCCAAAAAAATTCACGATTACAGCCATTATTATTATTATTATTATTATTATTATTATTATTATTATTATTATTATTATTATTATTATTTTAAATTACCAACTGGTATATTCATTTTTTTTTTAATTCATTAAAACTTGATTTTGTGTAAAAAGAGTTCACAGTTTATTTTATTGTGACAAAAGTTTTATTGTTTTATTTTTTTTTGTATACAAATATTTTTCAAGAAATAAAAATATTTTTGATCTAAGAAAAAGCAACAAAATAGATTAACACCAACGATAAAAAAAAAAATAAAATAAATAAAAATAATGAATTAAATTACAACAATCAATTTTATTCACAATTCCAAGCAAAATTAGGCGAGGTATTCCAATAATCACTATGCTACAATTGAACGGAGCATTTTCTCATCAAACTTAAGAGAAATCCTTTATTAAGTAATAATAATTAGCAGGATTTTGTATTAACATTAATTAATCAAAACAAACAAAATAACATTGATTAATTATTATATAGACTTTTGTTTTAAAACTGTTTGTTACAGTGCTTATAAGATTCCTTTAAAATGGTTTTGGTTAAAAACTCCGCAAAAGATCAGGTGACAAAAGTCTATATAAGAGAAATGAAGTATGGATGCACAAACGTGCAACAAGTATTTCGCTGTGATGCAAATAAAAGGGTTTTAAAAAAATGCAATTCGCAAAAACAAGTAAAATTAAAATATGAAATTTGATTTTGATTTTAAACATTCAATACATCTTTATTGCATGAAAATGGAATGTAGGAATTTTAATCATGATACAATTATCACTCACTGTTATTTTACTTTTTTTTTTTAATTAAAAGAAAACAATAAAATAAGAACAATAAATTGATGAGAAAAAATTTGGTAAAACTATACAAACACCGTGACAGCGAATTAACCCTACCCCTAACCCTAACCCTAAACCCTAACCCTAACCCTAATCCTAACCCTAACCCTAACGCTGTCACGGTGTTTGTATAATAATACCAAAAATTTAAAGGTTTGTTTTACAATTCAGAGAGGCAGTAGGCACTAAAAAGTAGTAAAAAAAAACAACAAAAACAAATATATAACAAATAAATGTTATCAAAGGCAAGATAAGTTACTCTTCTACCTATCTGCAAAATTTTTTTTAGTGGTTTTACTCACTTTAAAACATTTAGTCTCTTCGAAAATCATACAGTGTTTATCGATAGTGCAAACAAGAAAAATGGCGGTGCGATGCGCTCTGCGTGCGGCGGTGCTGACCCTTAAATATGTAAAGTTTGTATATACCGTTAGAAACCAACCCAATATTATTGTGACATATATTGGGTGAGCTTTGAGCAGTATTTTGTATAATTTTTTTAGTTTTAACTCCTTTTCGAAACTTCACATATTTAAGGGTCACCTCGCCGTCATTTTTCTAGTTCGCGCCTATCGATAAACACTATGATTTTCGAACCGATTAAACGTTTTAAAGTAAGTAAAACCACTAAAACTTTTCCAGATAGGTAGAAGAGTAACTTATCTTGCCATTGATAACATTTATTTGTTATATATTTATTTTTTTTACCACTTTTTCGTACCTCTGTGGATTGTAAAACAAACCAAAAATTTAAAAAAAAGAAAAGAAACTAAAACCCTTAAGCGCGAAATTGCGCATATATCTTTTGCACATTCAATCTATAGAAGAAACGAAATATAACTTTGTTCGTCTAATCCGCATCCTTCTACTTAGTTTTTAAACTTTAAATAGATGTTCATTTGTATTATAGAATTTATTCATGAGCAGTTTAGATTTTTAATTTAATTAATTATTATTATTTTTTTTTTCTTTGGTGATAACCGATAAGTTCTCTTCAGGGAGAAGCGTTTTTACCATTTAAGTACAGAAACCACCCGTAACTTTAGCTTCCTTTTTCTTATCTACTATAAAAAAAAAAAAAAAAAAAAAAAAAAAAAAGGCGGGGGGTCGACGTAGAGGACGTAACATCGTATCGTAAATAATTTTTCTGTTTGTTTTTATGCCTTTTTTTTGCGTGTGTGTTTTTGTTTTGTATCGTTTTTTTTGTTTTTTTTGCTTTTTTTTTTTCGCGCATTTTATTTTCATAATATGAAAGAATATATTCTAATATCCAATTTAGCTTTAGAAGCGCTTTCGCGAATTAACAACCTCAAAGACGCATATGCGAGAAAAAAAAAGGAAAAAAAAAGTAACTTTATCGACCTTTTGGCAAAGATCAAAGTAAAATTTAATATCTCAAAGTGTAGTATCTGTTCAGACAGATACTGCAAGCAAAGACCATATGTGGGGGCGACCCCAAATATAAGACCTTGGTCAATGTAGGGGCAACCCTTCATACCAATTGTCACTATCCAGCTCCCCTACTCCCCGGGGAGTTGGTCCCCATTTCCCCTTCACTCCTCACTTTAAAAATCGGCCTTGTGCCTAATTTGCTCAGTGGGGGAGCAAATAAATACCTCAAAGTGTAGTATCTGTTCTTCAGATGCTGCTGCACTTCAATTTCTTTTTCTCTTTCGGTGGAGGAGGAGAAATCCTTCACGACTAAGACAATTTTTCTATTTTTGTACCTTTTCTCCACGTTAAAAAACGACTCTGGTGTCTAACTCTGTCCCGTGGGGAGGCATAGTAAATAGGTACTAATAATAGACTTTCAGTACGAATTGATGCATGCATTTCAATAAATTGCGGCAATATGAATTAATTATTTGATCATCATCAGTTTCACGTGGGATTGGGACTTGAAATAAAGTTATTGTTTATTTTTGTTATTTCTTTTACCAACAAAATAGAATTAAAGTATTATTTATTTCTAACCTACAGAAGTATTTTTCCAGCATTTTCATAAGTTAAAAAAAAAAAAGAAGAAAAGAAGGAAAATGATTTGCAATGTATACGTTTTGGGTAATGTCACTAAATAGAGTTTGCGGGTGATGTGAGGAAAATAAAGATTAAAAAGGTTTCTTATTTCAAACATTATTACATGAGGAATCATTTCCAGTAAAATTACCAATATATAAACTAGAGAAATGCACGATTAAAATGTGTAAACATTTTTTTTAATCGTGTAAGAATCAAGATGGATGTCATCAGCAATTTCGTAAGCATGAAGCAGCCTTGACCTTGCGATCAAAAACCAAAATCGAGTGAAACGGAACGAAATACAAGAAAAGAAGAAAAAAAAACATCAAAAATAATTTAAACAACTTTTAAACAATTTTTATTTGGATTTTTTTTTCTAATTTAAAATGACAAATAATTTAAATAACTTTTAAACAACATTTGATTTTAAACAACTTAATTCCACGTATCGTTTGACCCCCCCCATTTTGCTATCCTCTTCTGACAACCCCTTGCAGTCAAACGGAAATATGGCTGTAGTAAAAGGGGTGTTTTCGTGACGTGACAGATTAGTTTCGTTAATAGCTTGTCGAGCCTTTGAAACTCGCATTTCGTTGACGGTGTAGATATTTTGGCAATGTCGTTAAATATGGTATGCAGGTGATATAAGAAAAATAAGGTATTAAAAATGTTTCTTATCTTAAATATTTTACATGAGAAGTCATTTCAAGTAAAAATTTAATTTATTTTAGTAATTTATAAACTAGAGAAATGCACGATTAAAATGTGTAAACAGTTCAATCGTGTATGAATCAAGATGTCATCAACAATTTCGTAAGTATGACACAGCCTTGACCTTGCGACCAAAAACCTAAATGAAGTGAAACGGAACGAACGATGCAAATCTGACTAGTCGGAATAGAACAATTTAAACAACTCTTATTTTTACTTATGTAGAATAAGTGCAAGAAAAAAAAAACATGGAAAATAATTTAAACGGTACTTGTACAGTTTAATCAAGACATTAAAAATAAAATTATCGAAAAAAAGATTATATTGTACGTATCCGTTTTGGACTGAAGATCGAAAAAATCCATTTAATTTGATCGAGTAGTTTTTTTTTTGTTTTTGTTTTTTTTTTACAGCGGAAAAACACGTTTTTTTGAGAGCGCGTGGAAGTCAGCCATTATAGAATTTGTTAAAACACGTAATGGGGAGATAACTCCAGTTAAAGCGCCGACACTCCCTCCCCATCTTTAATACTAGCTTTTCTTCCTAAAAATCGAACCTTTTGCTCGGTATCATAACAAATTGTTTTTTTGCTGTAAAAAAAAAAAAAAAAAAAAAAAACTACTTGATGAAATTAAGTGAATTTTTTTTTTCTGAGAACTTCGTTCCATAACGGATACGTGTAATATAACCTTTTTTTTTCGATATTTTCATTTTTTTTTTAATGTCTGGATTAAACTGTACAAGTACCTAAACAACATTTAAATAATTTTTATTTTAAATTAATTTTTATATATAATAATTTAGGATGACAAATAATTTAAACAACTTTTGGTACTTGTACAGCTTAATCAAGACATTAAAAAAAATGGAAATATCGAAAAAAAAAGTTTAAATTGTACGTATCTGTTATGGAATGAAGTTCTCCGAAAAAAATTTTCACTTAATTTTTCATCAAGTAGATTTTTTTTTTTTTTTTTTTTTTTTACAGCGAAAAAACAATTTGTTATGATACCGAGCAAAAAGGTTCGATTTGTAGGAAGAAAAGCTAGTATTAAAGATGGGGAGGGAGTGTCGGTGCTTTACATGGAGTTATCTCCCTGTGGCGTTTCTAAACTCCAAACAAAAATTAAAAAACAAAACAAGATGTCTGCCTTCAACGCGCTGTCATAAAAACGTGTTTTTCCGCTGTAAAAAAACTACTCGATCAAATTAAGTGAAATTTTTTTTTCGGAGAACTTCAGTTCAAAACGGATACATACAATATAACCTTTTTTTTTTTTTTTTTTTTTCGATATTTTCATTTTTTGATGTCTTGATTAAACGGTACAAGTACCCAACTTTTAAACAACTTTTTAAAAATATTTTTTTTTTAAATTTCAAATGACAAATTATATAAAATGAATGCAGGCGGTGCAACAAAGGATTTCACCGCATTTATTTCTGTCCACTCACTCTCTCCACATAAATTTATAAAGATACGAACTAAACAATAAAAATTGTTTAAGTTGTTTAAATTATTTTTCATGTTTTTTTTTGTTTGTTTTTTTTTCTTGCATTCACTCAAGTTGGATCAATTTTTACGACGTGCCTCAGTATATTATAAGCACCCCAACCTAACCTCCCCATGTTAAGGACGGCTTTCGAGGTTGGGCGGCGGGGGGGGGTTATTCCGAAAGCCGTTCTTAACATGGGGAGGTTGGGGTGCTTATAATACGCTGGGGTACGTCGTAAAAATTGACCAAAAGTTGTTTAAATTGTCATGTTCGGATGAGTTAAAATGAAAGTTGTTTAAACTGTCATGTTCCGACTAGTCAGCTTTGCCTCGGTTCATTCTGAAAAAAAATGTTGTTTAAAAGTTGTTTAGATTATTTGTTATTCTAAATTATTTTGATCGCAAGGTCAAGGTTGCGTCATGCTTATGAAATTACTGGTGACATCCATCTTGATTCTTACACGATTGAAATGTTTCCACATTATAAATTTATTGTTTACACATTATAAATTATTTATAGCTAAAAGTAATTATGGAAAATTGAGGGAAATGGGATTTTATCTAGATGTGAACATCTTCAAGATTGCGAATACAGGGCAAATACTTATCTCCCTTTTCGCTACTTAAATGGCTGACATACTGTTTTATATCACAGCGACTTTTTTCTTTTTACTAAAAACACAATAGCAGTTGTTCTACTCATTGAATTTTCGTAATTTTTGGATATATTACTATTTTCAACATGACAAGTAAGTAATGTTGCTTTTGCTTTAAACCGCATGCTTAAAAATCAGTTTATCGACTCCATCTTAACAAGCACCGATTTGGTCAAGTCATCGTAAAGCTGAAATCTTCAATTTAACCTAAACTTTATTAATTTCTTGTTGACACGTGGTTAAGCAAGTCATAAACATTAATATATATATATATATATATATATATATATATATATATATATATATACTAGCAGTATTACCCAACCTTGGTCGGGGGTTAATTTAATGCTATTTTTATGCATCGTCTGTATCTTTGGTAAATTCAATATTTTTTTTTTTTGTAATCCTAAAACTATTTTAGTAAATTTTGATTATATTGACACCTTACTGATCAATGTAGCTTCCACATAGTGAATGCAATGTGCCAGCAACAATCTAATTTCTCTGATTTGTCCCCTTAGCAGCTATTCTTCCAGCGCAAAACCAACAACTTTGGCAAGGTTTTGGAAGCCATGACTTCTTTAACCGTATGCGAAAGAAACCACAGGATCAACATCGACTATCTATTCATTGTAAGAATTTATGTAGTTGTAGCTGTATAGTTCTACAATTAGTCAACTATGGCAAAAAAAATTCCTTACCTTATGTTGCCGGGCATACTACTTGTGCTTGGTTGTTGAGGCCTATGTTTTGTTAAACCGACATCTAAGAAACTTCTGAATCACATTTTCACTAAATATGTGTGTAAACTGTTTGCAATTTCTTCAGGATCAGTTGCTTGTTCAATGGACGTTCAAAAACAGAAAAATAATTTACTGTTGCACTGCTAAAATTTTATTCCGCAGCCAACACAATTGTTTAGGGTTGCTTATAATGAATCTAATTATGCAGAGTTTGCAACGAAATAAAGACGAAATAATTATAAGGACCGAATGCTTCTGAATACATTTAAAGGTATTCTAGGTTTTGCCAAATTCACATTTTTACTCTGTTTATTCGGTTTCAATTTCTCTTTCCCACAGAGGTTACTGTCTAAATACATGTAACTGTTTTTATTTTGTTACAAAAAAGACTTCAGGTTAGTGAACTCTGTACTGGGCACTGGCAAAGTTGAAAAGGGGAATAAACACGGTTAATAGAGAGGAGAAATTGAGGTGTAAAATTGTTGATAAATTATAAAACCTCTTTGAAAACAACATTTTTAGCAAATGTTTTGGGAGAAAACACAAATAGTTTGGATTGTGAGCCTACACGTGAGGCGGCTACCGTGAGAAAAACATTGCCCCTGTAAATGAATGTCTGCAATGTCAAAGGTTTGGCCCTGTGATTTGTTGATGGACATCGTGAGCCACAGTTTCAAAGGGAACTGCGATCGCTTGCAGTAGATGCCCAGGTCTGGATTTGATGGATATAGGGGTATCCTCGGAATTAGCACTGTCTCTCCTTTTCCGCAGCCAGTCAATATTTTGGCCTCGATAATATTGGGTGACAGGGACGGGTGCCGTTACATTGCTTTGGTGGTATGAGGTTACGAATAACCATTATAGGAGCTCCAACCTTAAGTCGGAGCATGTGGGGTGGCAGGCCAGGTCGTTCTAGGGTGTTTAGCATCTCCACCGTGTAATCAGCCAGATCAACAGTGTCAGATGTGTGGTCAATGGACTTATAGACACGTTCCCCTCCCGGGATGAGTTTCAAAAGTTTGTGGTTAATGGCATTGATAGAGGCGTTTTTTGAATCGCTTTCGTGATGAGCCAATCAAAGTTCCTGTAGTTTTTCTGAATGTTCTCGAAAACTGCCTGATATAAGTAGGTTAGGGTTAGGGTTGATATAAGTAGGTTGATGACAGTTGATATGTGTTCAACATTTATGTAATCCTCACTGTCTGCGGGAGTACGTCCTTCACCAAGTTCCAGAAGTGCAGTAGAGAAATTAGCAGCATCCGGGTTGCAGATAAGGTGAACACGCATATTTGTTGTGAGGTTTAAATGTTGAACTTGATCCCACAGTATCGACGATTTCAGGCATGCCTGAACAGCGTCAGTGCGTGTCCCTTTTGAGACAACAGGAAGTGTTTGTCGGAAATCTCCACACGGCAGAACTGTTAATCCACCCATGATGTTGTCGCAGTTGCGTAAATCTTAAAGGGTCCTGTTCAATGCTTCCACTTTGTGTACTATAAGTTTGCATCTGCAGAACAAAATTTTGTACGCCATCGTGCATTCATTCCATATGATAAGTTTGCATCTGCGAAACAAAACAGCTTTATCTGAATATTTTTCAATGTTGCATGTTGGGAATTCAGTTTGTATGTAGTTGATGGGCAATTTTCAAGCTGAATGTGCCATTCTGCCACCAGGGAGTAAAGTTGCAGTGATTCCAGAGGTTGCAACAACTATAGCAACAGCTTCACTTAGTCGCACATAGGCAAGTATTAATTAGGTGACAAAGATTTTTCCTGTGCCACCAGGGGCATCCAAGAAAAATATCCCTCCACGGTTCTGTTGAACATTGTCAGTGATCATATGATAAATGTTCCGTTGTTCGGGCGACAATTCAGGCTCATTCTCAGCAATGTATGCAGTAAGTTGTGTGGCTGAGTAGCATATTTCACGCAGTAAATTTAGGCTCAAACGATTCCCTTCATGGCGGATGGGAACATACGATGTTAAAGTGGAACCACTAATTTCCAAAAGGAGGTTTTTGAGGCAAATTAGCCCTTCATTATAAATCACCTTGGAATAGTCTTGCTCCACTGACGTATACTCAAGTTGGGCTCTTCTGGAAATGTCTTCGGTCATGAAGTTACGAAATTTCATCCATAGGTGTTTTGGATTGCTCAAGTCGCACCATACTATTATAATCGCAAAGAGCGACCGTAGAGCATGGAGAGATTTGAATAGACTTCCCTCTGTCATGGCGGCATCCCGCTGAGAATCGTTTTCAAGTAGTCCCACTGGGAGGATGCATCACGGAAGGTTTCACACAGGATGTCATCCACATTTTTTATGTCGTCAAAACTTATGGAGCCACAGACTTTGTGAAGAAGAAGATGAAGATGGAAGCACTCATGTTGACTCGATCGGACTGTGTAAACTCGCCTGAGACAGGAATCATGTTTAACCCCTGGGAAGCCATCGACAGGGTCTCCACACTTCCTGTGAGTCCACTGTTTGTTATTCCAGGTGTAGTAAGAAGGGATCTGTGGATACAGAAACGTCTTTGCAAACTCATCATGGCCGCATAGTTTGAAGAAGGCAGTAAGCGTAGTTTCTGGTGGATGCCCCACCACCTGATTAGCAGTGCCGCTGGAAAAGTAAACTCTTTGCCCATTTTCAACGTGAACAGTGACTTGTATAACTGCAGGGTATCTTTGGTGCAAGGGAAATGAGTAAAAATGCAATACACCTTCTCTGCAACACAGGAAACATCCAATGACGTGAGCAGACGGCTCGTCCCGAGAACCGTCGCGCTGAACAGCAAACGCTGCAGCATCACTGCCCTTGTTGATGTATTTGCAGATATATTTAATGGATTTCACTGAGTGACAGAACTCTACATTGATGTGTGATTGGGACATTTTCGTCATCAGGGGGCAGTACGGTACTATCCATCGATTATCAACAGTGCTCTGACCGACTATCATCGTATGGCCCCCATCATCTGGACTCCGTCGCCTGTAAAGCGGATAACCATCACCTCCCATTTGTGTTGCAGTGACAAATCTCCATGGGTAGCCGCAAGCGCACACCGCATTCTTTTTACAGCATGATTGAGCTTTCTGGTCAGGACCGCAGGGTCTATGAACCATCATTGCTTTGACAATTTTGTAAAGCTGTGGATCCAATCCAGAATCGGGAATCTCGGCTGAGATAATTTTGTCAATATTAGTGGATTAAATCCGTTCACAAAGCCAGATTAAGATATAGGCATGCAGAAGGCATCTTTTTTGCCACTCTGCAGTGAACATGTGGCATCTTACCTGGCCGTAGACTTCACCCTTGACCATAAGGTCCATAAGTTTGCACAATTTAAGCCGGAAGACACTGAAAGGCTCCTATACATTCGGGTTCACCAAAAACAGCTTCTGTACGATAGCATGAGAAATGAAACTGACCCTAACACTGTTGGAAAACTGACAATTTTTCCATCCACATACATCGGTGGGCTACGTTATATGCACGCCCGCATACAAAATGCAATGACATATATCCGCTATTATGGCTGACCAGATTTGTTTTTATATAAAAATAAACAAAAACCTATCTCTACAACTGTGGCAGTTACTCTCGCTCTCCAAGAGGGGACAGCACAGGAAACACAAGGATAATATTTTGTAGAAAAATGCATTGGAGTGGGGGGGGGGGTCGTCATATAAGATTTTTCGGCGCTTCTACAGAATTGGGATAAGATTTTCGGAAATCGTAAAACTGAATTTCACATGAAAACAATAGTATCTACGTATTTCTCGTATTTTTAAGATGATTATATCCAAAAATTAAGAAAATCGATAAGTTAGAAATTTTTTTTTTTTTTATTAAAGAAAATAAAAAGTAGAATTTGATCAAAACAATCGTAAAACACAGGAGAGTTCAACAGGGAGGTAATTTTCCATTCGAATTAAACAAAGATGGCAGCAATTTTTTCACTTGCTAACATGATTAAAGTTGTCTTTTTAATAATTCAGTAATATTCAGGTAATTTCGAATGCATAATTTGGAAGCTACCATTGTAACTTATTAGAATTGACAAAAAAATAAACAGTTGAAACCATTGTTTTTTATCTGAAAACTCCATTTATCGACTACAAAATCTCATCCCAATAATGTAGAAGCCCCGATTTTTCAATCATAAATATGTTAAAAATGGCGATTTTACTATTTATGCATGACAAAGGCATGTGACAACTGCTTGCACTGATTCTCCATTTGTGCGATTTAAGCACGTTAGTCGAGAAACCTATAATGACAGACAACCGGGCATAATCACTTGTTGCCGTTGATTGTATATTCGAGTAATCTCGGCACGTAAACAACAAAACGGATTTAGTCACAATAATATGAAATCAAGAGTTTGTCAAAAGATATTTGCAAAAAATAAACTCAATTTATTTTTAAGCCTGCAAGTAAGATTTTCCAATCAATTTAGCCTGAAAAAAAAAATGAATTTTTTTCTGGGATTCTTATGTAAAAAAAACAAAAAAAACAGAAGGAATCAATTTTACACAGTATGACAGGATGTTTTGTTTGTTTGTTTGTTTATTTGTTTCATTAAAAATTTTGATATAAAAAAAATAATAAATCGCATGAATAAAGAATCAATAGGAGCAGTTGTTGTACGTTAATTTGTAATACATAAATAATAAACCCTAAAACCTACATGGGGGGTGTAGTTGAGGTTATACTTCATAGAAACAAAACGATGAGAAGCCGAACTAATTGGAAGCTCCCCAAAACCGATTGTTGTATAGGCTGAGCCAAAAGTTTTCTTATTCCTTACTAAAGAGTAACACACATAGAGGAACAAGTAATGCAGTAATGCTGTTCTGTATAAATGCCATCATCTTTGTGACACAAATGAGGCGATTTGTGTGATATTTTATGCAGTGTTGCCAACTGAGATTTTCAAGATCTCCTAGATTGGAAAAGAAAATCTCGAAAACTGCTAGAAATGGAGCAACCTGTCATGAAAAAATTTCAATATAAAGGGTGTTCATTTTGTAGAGGCAGCAAACTTTAAATTAAAATAAATCACAGAAATTTATTTTTATTATACAAATATGTGGTTATTCCAAAAATTAGTTCTTGACATTTATAATTTAAATACAATTTTGTGCGCATGGCTCTAGTGGCTTGTGTGTATGGCATAATCTAGAGGTCTGATTACCACAGACTCTATGCATTAAATTAGCCTAACTTTTAGCAATAACACGTCAAATGTTGTCTTCCAAGTACTCAATTGTGTCATCTCAGCAGAGAGATGGGGCTTTAAATATCACCAAAGAAAATAATCCAAATTGCACGAACGAGGTGGTCAGTTGACATGCCCATTTCATGAAATTATTTATTTATCAAATGTTTCTCTCTGTATTTCAAAATAAATTTGTGCAATTTGCAAACGCTGCTCAGGTTTCGGTCTCTTCGTGATGAATTGCCAAACCCAGCTGAACTCCAAATAACCGATAGTTGCCAAATCTGCAATTAAAGAAAATAAGAATTGTCAATTTAAAATTTAAAAAAATATTCTGTGCTTTATATACACACTTTTTTTTGTTTTTAAAATTTTTAATATTATTTAAATTTTTCACCTTTTATTTGTCACCTTAATGTGATTTTTTTTTCCACAAGTGAATAGAACTTGGTCGAGGGAATGTGGCATGGTTTACCTTATTTTTGTTAGTGTGGGTAAAGCTGTGAGTAGCAATTGGTTTCTCTTCACCTGACTCTTACTGGTATGTAGGGATGTGTGTGTGAGATGAAGAAGGCTGGTATGTGAATCATTGAAGTGTTCCTTTTTGGCTCTCGCAACCAAAGACACCCAGGAGGGACATTGAGTATATGTACTTGGGGTCCTGTTTAAAGTCCTGCTTATTTCCTTGTTTTTAAAAGAGTTTCTAAGTTCACATTGGCTTATTATTTTCACATAGACTTGTTACTTTTTGGGAGTTTCATTGGTTGAAAATACTTTGAGTTCACACGCTCCTGTGAAAACTTACTTGCTCTTCAGAGTGAAGAAGAAAGCAAATTCCAACAAAGTGGAGAAAGAAGGAATGCTGCAATTAAAGCCATTTGCTTTTTATTGTTTGTAGGAATCATTTTGCAATTCAGTCACCTTTATTTTATTATTAGGAGATTACACACAAGGTCAACTGTGGGTTTAATGAAAATGTTTCTATGGAACAAATTTGATTTGTTATCCACTTAGGCACACATCCTTCCCTACCTGCGATTTGCCTTATCATATAGTTACAACATTAGTAAATGAATGTTTGCTATTAAAAATTCAGGGAATGTGAAAAGGCATCATGACCGTTTTCCATCTTATGTTTGAGATGTGTTACTGGTAGATACTTGTTAATGTCGGTGAACTCCAAAATCATCTCCTTTTTCGCTATATGCAATGTGAAATTACATGTGTGGTTGGCAAATGAAATCTCATTATTTTACTGAAAAAAAACCCCATTAATTTACTATTATATTCCCTCTACTGAACTAGGAAACTTCACATACTTGCCAGTATCCTATATCTCTACAAGGCCACCATTCATCTATCCATGCCTGGAGTATTGCTATCACATCTGGGCTGGTGCATCAACCACTAGTTTCTTTTTCTTTGGACATGACCCCCAAAACGAGTTTTTAGGTTCTACACTAGAATGAGGTCAAAAATATAGATGGTTACATTTAATGCTACTAAGACAAAACTCCTTTCCTTTAACAATTATTTCTAAGAAATCTTTTCAACCACTGATTTCCATGGCTAATAGCACCTTATCTGAGTTCAACTTTTAAATAGCTTGGACTAATATTTACAGATAACATGAATTAAGAAATATATAGGAGGCACTGTAGGTCTACTGATGCGACGGTTGGATTCCTCTATCAGTCTACAGCGTTTCTCGTACTTGCCAATATGCTGTATCTCTACAAGGCCTCCATCCATCCATCCATCGATGCATAGAGTATTGTTGTCACATCTGGACCGGTGCACCATCAACTAATCTCTCCCTCTTAGGCAGGGTCCAAAAAAATCTCTAATCTAATTAGATGCTCCACTGTCTACCAAGATCCACCCCTGTCCCATCGTCACAATGTTACAACCCTGTGCTTATTTTACAAGTGCTTCAATGGAATGTGCTCTGACGAACTTGTTTCTCTTGTGCCCCCTTGACATGAATAAACTCAACAAACCCAACAATTAGTTAAATCCCATCCGTTCACTGTGGAGGTACCCAGATGCCAGAGGAATCTCTACTCTGATAGTTTCTTTATTTGAACTGATAGCGTTTGGAGTTCCTCCCATGATCCCTATTTCCTTGACTATACCGGCATTCAGAAATTAAATGTAATGTAAACAAACATCTTGCTGCATAATTCCCAACTTAGCATGCTCCTATAAATCTAATCCTTAATCTACAGTAGCCCCTTAGATTTCATTGGGATGAATTAAAGTAAAAATAACAGGAAAAAAAACCCAAAACAAAACGATCTAACAAGAAGACTGATTTTATGAATTTGATGCGTGTTTCTCTATTGTTATTTTTTTTTATAATAGTAACACGACTTTGGAAACACCTTGTACATATAAAAGGTACACTTAAACAGGGTTGCAGACTTCCTAGCAAAACTGCACTTTAAGGATGTTGCATTTTAAAGAATTAGTTTTTTGTTTTTGTTTTTTTTTCCTAGGCATATCATTTTTCTAATCACAAAAAGATAAAATCTCACTTCAATGCAAATAAAAATGTGCAGTTGATTTTTTTATTTATTTATTTTTTTTTTTTCAAAGTTTATGTTTTACTTTGTACGAATGATCAAGTTGCCATGTTTTTTTTTTTCGAAATCAAGATGTGTTCTCATTCATCTTCATTGGTTCATATGGAAGAGTATGACTGCCTACTGAGCCAGATAAGATGCCATGACAATGACCAACTACACACCCATGAAACAGTAAAACAGAGCAATGTACAAACAGAAGACAATAGTCTCATGTGTTATATCTGCAGTCCTGATTTTTAGAAATAAATCAGGACTGTTCGGCTAGCTGCGTGTCCAAGACAGAGAATTTAAATGACGACTAGACACTATCCTTGAGTGTCTAAGGTCTCTCTGTACAGGGGTTTGTCACATGAGGATATTTTTCCTACAAGTAAACCATCACTATACAATATTCCTTCGCTATCCATGGCAGTTACGTTCTTTATACACCCATGAATAATGAAAACTGTGAATATAGGATGCAGTTTTAAAACGTCTACGCATAAGATACGGTACTAAATGCTCCCCAAACATTTTCAGAAAGTATACAGTTGAGTATTAAAACACTGAACATTTTTTTTTTTTTTTTTTGCCTGCTTTGACCTGGTTGCTGTCTGGTGTGTATATCCTTCAAACTAATTAATGTTTGTTTGTATTTTTTATTTTTAGTTTGAAATTCTTCAAAACTTGCTGGCAAACAAAATCTTCAGATTTTAGAGAAAAAAAAAACGTTAGTAGCTAGATCCAAAATTTACCTACTATAATCCAAACGAAATTTCAAGATCTAGCAGGAAAACTGCTAAATTGGCAACATTGTTTACCGAGCATTCATTTTTATGACGTTATGATCCTAGCCCAGTATACTGGCACACAGTGCAATAGGCTAAGAGTCTTACCTGTAAATATGCGGGGCTGCAAATGGTGAACTGCGGACATGTGAGGGTATATTGTATATTCAAAATAATGTAGTATTTAAATAAAATCCCCTTAAATATGGCTCCTCTACACTGGTTTATACAAAGAATGATGCACCTTTTCTAAGTGATGTTGCCTATAATAACAGCATTAAGCTGGATATGTCACCAGACTAGATGAATTCCTGTCCTGGTATCCGGTGAGATGGAGAGACTATAAGAAAGATATGTCATGTGGTCCATGGCCTTGTTAGAGGCCGTTTTGGAGCATCTTTATATATAGCTAAGAACCATACTGACATTTAATATGAATTTGGATAAAAAGTCAATGTTTTAATGTCATGTTTATTTATATATATATATATACTTTTTTATTTGTTTTTACATGAGCAGTAATATGTTGCTACACAGCCATGAGCATGTTTCCGTCAGCTAGTTTTTAGTAACTGGAGACCTCTTTAGGCAATACAGCTTATTTGAAAGCCAAGTTTGCAATGAAAATATCAGGTCATCTACGTAGTTAATATCAGGAGTGGATGTTGTTAAAAAAAAATAGAGAAAAGGGAAAAGATATGGTTGCATGAAAACAAAACTAAGGGGATGTGGATTAAGACATCTCTCTCTCTCTCTCTCTCTCTCTCTATATATATATATATATATATATATATATATATAGAGAGAGAGAGAGAGAGAGAGAGAGAGAGAGAGAGAGAGAGGCCCCGCATAGCTATATATATATATATATATATAGAGAGAGAGAGAGAGAGGCCCCACACTTCCGCTCCATCTTCTAGCATGCTTTGAATCGATCTGTTACGCCTACCATTTGAAAAGGGAATTTTTCCGAAATTAATAGTGGAATTTGTCGCAGACATAACAAGTAAGACATTTTACCAATACAACTGAATAAATATATGTATGTACTTATTGATTTGTAAATCGCCACTTGTTCTCGTCTTCTCTTACCAACAACGACTATATTTCATTCCTCGCATTGTGACAGCCTTCTAAATCTCTACTATATATATATATATATATATATATATATATATATATATATATATATATATAGAAAGAGAGACAGAGAGAGACAGAATAAATGACAAAAAGTTATATTCCAAAATTCATGATGTTGACCATCTTATAATTTATTCCTTTAATTCAGTTGACTTATGCAATTCTTGACAGTATCTGTTTCGTAGCAAAAAATCAATCACTTAATTATTATATAAAGGTATTTGCAGCTTCTCTTCCAATTTTCGGGTTTTAATCATGTCAAATCACACTTCATTTCCTTTTGACGGATTGATTGTTGCTATTTCTTCTGATGAGTTAAGGGCATAATAGATTCACTGATTGATATAATAATTAAGTGATTGATTTTGCGCTACGAAACAGATACTGTCAAGAATTGCATAAATCAACTGAATTGAAGGAATAAATTATAAGATGGTCAACATCATGAATTTTGGAATATAACTTTTTGTCATTTATTCTCTATATTGCTCTGTAATTGCATTAAGCTTCTTAAATAAGGATTGATATATATTATAAGAAAATATATTTCTACAGAAATATATATATATATATATATATATATAGAGAGAGAGAGAGAGATTGACATATATATATATATATATATATATATATATATATATATATATATACATAAATAAATGACAAAAGTCTATATTCCAAATTTCAAGATGTTGAATACCTTTACATTTGATTTAAGTATGTTGAGATGCACAATTCTTGACAGCATTTGTTTCATAGCCCAGAAAAATTGAAAAATAATTGCAACTTCTTTTCCAATTTCAGATTTTGAAATCAAGCCCATATGGCTTTATTTTCTGTTAAAGTTTATAAGTTATTTTTCTTCTGATGAGTTAAGGGTGGAATAAATTAAAAAATCGACATAATAATTACATGAATGATTCTGTGCCATGAAACAGGCACTGTCAACAATTGTGCATTCTAACATACTAAAAGAAATAACAGGTAAGATGGTCAACATCTTGAAATTTGGAATATAGACTTTTGTTATTTATTTGTATATGCTCTGTAGTGACATTGAGCTTCATAAACTAAAGGACTAGTATAAATAAAAGGTGAAATATAATTAAGTAAACATATTTTTCCCATAAACACACACACACACACACACACATACACACACACATATATATATATATATATATATATATATATATTACCTTTTATTTCTTTTAGTATGTTAAAATGCACAGTTCTTGACAGTGCCTGTTTATTGAGCAATTCTTATTTGGCTGGGATTGTCTTATATATAAAAATATTATCTCTCAAAAATATTTGTAAGACTTGATACCATGAGATTCAATAATCTGTGACCCAGTTCATCTCATTAAAATTTTTTTTTAATTTACAAAATTAAAAGAAAAAATTATTGTAACAATTATATATATATATACATATAGGCATGCATAATAAATGAAACATTGAAATAATAAGAGTCGCCAGGTAAAAAATGCTACCTATAAAAAGAATTTTATGCATGAAAAATGAGAAATATGAAAGTTTATAAGAAAACATTTTCTATAAGGAATAAAAGCATAAACGTTTCTTTCATGTTAGTAAATATTTAACAGTGTTTGCATGAAGAAGTTGAGTGAGTATTAATTACAAGTCAAAATGTTCATTGTATGAATATCTGCAGAAACGCAACAGTTAAACCAAGAGCAGTAAACGTTGAAATCCTATAAAATAAAATGATATAAGCCAGAAACGAAATAATAACTATGTGCAATAATATTTTAGCATACATGAATTTCATTGTATACTCTCTATTTTTTAAAAATTTTCTTATTCTGTTCATGTTGGAGATGGGTCATCCTACCGAATGTCAGACATTGATCAGCTATTACAGACACTCCAACCTAGAGATCTGCCTAAGATTCAAACCGTCTCTTTAAGTGCAATTGTTTGTATTTTTCTTGCAGTTGGTTCACGAGGTATATTTGCCAGGTGGTTTTCGAAATTAATTTCCATGATCCCAGTTGTTCCTATAATTACCGGAATGATGGAGATCTTCCTAAGATTCCAGTTTCTTTTTATGTCATACATAAGACCTTGCTATTTACTTATCTTCTCCTTCTCAACTCTGTTTAAACCAGTATCATTAGGTACTCTGACTTCAACTTGGGTTGCTACTTTCTCCCTCTTGTCTCATTAGTATGTGTACCTATGAGAAGCAGAAAGTTCTGATCTTGTCTGTTGTGATGACTGTAGTAATTTTGTGATGTTGCGAATGAGAGAAAGACAATAATATATGTAAGCATAATCTCCTGTGTATGAGTGAGGCTTCATGTGTCATTCTGGTCTGGTTTGTTGTGATGATCATAGTAGTTTGCTGTTAGCCATCGGCCTTCAGCTGGAGATACATCTGACTGACTACTGAGTGCTCACTCTCTAACTAAATTTCGCTTTGTCGTTTGTTTTCTTGGAGAATTGACTGGCTTTAAAATTATTGTTTTTCAAGTGGGAACATTATCCACCTGTTAACTGTGTGCTGATATTTTTTTTCCCAACCGGGTTTCTTGAGAAAAATCTGAGCTTAGATTACCTTCTACCAATTCTCAGTGTATGGTTTTATGGTGCAAGTCTATAAATGGTCCACAAGTAATCTTTTTTACTATAAAAATCTGAAAAAATTCTTTATAATTTACGTACTTGTCACTGCATGAAGATATCATATTCCAAAAATTACGTAAATCGATCAAGTAGTTTTTTTTTATTTAAGAAAATCAAAT
This sequence comes from Euprymna scolopes, assembly GCF_053919585.1. Taxonomy (NCBI): domain Eukaryota; kingdom Metazoa; phylum Mollusca; class Cephalopoda; order Sepiida; family Sepiolidae; genus Euprymna; species Euprymna scolopes. Next base: position 171,096,642 of record NC_136482.1, read on the forward strand.
ATTATGAGACATTTTATCGAAGAAAAACTTAACGCCATCTTGTTTTTGAATGATACACTGCTAGCGACACCTATTGGAAATGTTTGGAATATAAGATCGGTAAGGGCCAGACAATCGACTTTCTATGCTCTAGAAAAATAAAATTGAAAATTAAGACATCTATAAGTTTTTGAGGATGTTGAAAACGAAAATAACGTTTAAAATTCCAGCAAACGAGTGGTTTCCAAGATATGAAGAAATATTTTATGTAAATTGAGCACATACACGTTGACGCTCCTCCAACAAAAAATCGGCAAATGTGTATTTCAGCGGCGTAAATTCAAGTTTTACACTAGTGGTGGCCATAAAGTGGGTGATCATTATACGTTAAATTATTTTTTTTTATAGAAAAGTGATCCCCCACTTTCTTTAAACTAACATTTCTTCATATCTTGGAAACTACTCCTTTGCTGGAATTTTTCGATAAAACCTTTTATTATTTTAAAGTTTGGTCTTTGTTCCTTTTATTGAAAAAAAAAATTAGGGTTTAAATTACATTATTCATATTGTTATAAGCTTCGAAAGATAGCAAGTCTACATAATCACTCCTTTTTTAATGGTGATTCTGGCACTCCTAGTGATTGAATCATACTGTTGAAGTTGGTAATTGACATTTGTTCTAAAGGTAATGCCTCCTATTTTTTTTAACTAAAAAAATTGAAGAGCTACTAAGAGGAGAGCGGTACCATTAAAACGAGTAATTTTTTGTGCCCCAGAATTTATTTTTCTACGTAGTTACCACCATTCTCAATGCAATTTTGCCAGGAATTCAATGATGTATCTCTACTGATGCACGTTCATGACAGGGGTTGCTTTCTTAGAGTCTTACACCATCAATGTCTGCAACAGAGAGATGAAACTTTCAGGTCATGAATGCTTAAGTTCAGTCATCATAACAATGCAATTTGAAACCTCCTCTAATCCATTCAGGCAGAATAAACAAATAGGAGGTATTATTTTTTGGACACCTCGTATGCGGCTCTATTGTCTGACATTGTCATTTCTTTTCACCGCATTTCACTTATCATTTTATTTGTTTAACTAAGATGAATAAAACTGTTTTCATGAAGAAAAAGAACACAAGGAGACGTTTGCAGAGTTTTTTCAAGGTTTTATTTGGAGAGACTGGACATAGAAGAGAGAGAGACTAATGTTATTGTAGCTAGTTATTTATTTCTTAACATTGCCTTTCTAACTTTTTTTTTTTTTTTTTTACACAGTGATCACCACTTATCAAGGCCCGGAAGCCACTCAGGATAAGGGTTATTGCAAGTACATTACGTTAGTGTGGAGATTTGATGAAGTGTTTACTTAAGGGGGCGGTTCATTAGGAATTTGCTAACGTTGGACTTGAACACATCCAAGTTGTAGTCCGGTGGGAAGCAGGCAGACGGAACAGAGTTCCACAGGCGTGCAGTTCTAAGAAAGAAGCTTTGTTCATGGAATCCGCGTTTTGATTCAGGCACAGATATAGAGTGGGGGAAATTTTTCACAGTGGATTCAGCTAGACGGGTGTTTTTCGTGAAAGATTGGCGAGGGGGGACCAGAGATTGGAGTTCAGACGAGAACCTGCCATGGAAATAACGATAAAACAAGGATAGGCTCGCAACGTCTCTTCTGTGAGAGAGAGGTTGCAGGGTAGAGAAAAGGGCATCCCCCACTAAGCCACGAAGTCTATTTTGTACTCTGTCAAGGCAGGATAGGCTGTTTTTAGCAGCTCTTGCCCAGATATGGCAACAGTATTCCATCCTTGGACGTACTTGGCTTTTATATAGATAGAGAATTGCATCAATAGTGAGATATCTTCTGGAGCGGTAGAAGGATCCCACCATCTTTCCAGCGACCTTGGCAACAGACTTGATGTACGTGTTCCATTTCAGATCAGGAGTAAAGGTCAAACCCAGAAGCTTGTCAAAACACGGGGCCTCACCCAGACGAGAGCCATCCATCACAATTGATGCTAGATGGGGATCAGAGCGTTGATGATGTAAGGATAGGAGTTTGGTTTTGGATGCATTAAAGGTAACCAGCCACATCTTCCCCCATTTAACCATGCGCTCGAGATCAGAGGAGAGAGAATCAGAGAGAACATTGTCATTTACAGCCTTTGATGTGTTGCCGTAGATGGTCGTGTCATCAGCATAGATGTCAACGAATGATTTAAGTATGTGTTTAGGGAGGTCATTGATGTAGATCAGGAAGAGAGTTGGGCCCAGGATTGACCCCTGAGGGACTCCAGCATTTATATTGCAGGCCTCCGATTTTTGTCCATCTACCACTATTATGAGCCTATCGGAGAGAAATGATTTAATGATTGAGAAAACATTTCCAGTTATACCGAAGCTGGAAATCTTGTGAAGTAGACCCTTATGCCATACCTTGTCGAAGGCCTTTGATATTTCAAGAGCAATTGCCCTAGAAAGGAAGCCTTTGTCAAGAGATTCACTAATCCTGTGGGATATAACTGTCAGCACATCTGCGGTAGATCTTGCAGAGTGGAAACCATATTGTGTGTCACTAAGAAGGTCATTCCTGCTGAAGTGGTTGACTATTTCTCTATTTAATATGGATTCCAGCAACTTACTCATAACACACAGGAGACTTATTGGTCTGTACTGAGAGGGAAATGACTTATCACCTGAATTCTTAAATACAGGGCAAACTGATAAGGTCTTCCAGGGAGTCGGAAAGCACTTCTCCTTAAGGCAGCGCTTAAATAGTTTCGTAAGTATGGGAGCAAGTTCTGGTTGAAGCTTTTTTAACACTATAATTGGGATGCCATCAGGGCCAGTTGCTTTACTGGAATCTAGGTTCTTGATTAGCTTGGCGACCTCATGCACGGATATTTGTATGTTACCTAGCTTGTTCTGTGTTATAGGAGGAAATATGGGGAGTTGATGGCCTTCGTCGCATAGGGTAGAATTAGCTGCAAAGTTCTTTGCAAATAATTTGGCCTTGTCTGACGCTGACGAGATGACCTCTGGTCCATTGATAATGGTTAGGATAGAACGCACACTTCTGTTCAAGATCCTATTTGTTATTTGCTAAAACTGGTGGGAACCAAGCCACTGATCAGCTACCTTGGATTTAACAGACTGGGCATATAGTTCTCTTGCATTTTTTATTACTCTTTTACAGTGGTTGCTGGCAGTCCTGAAATGAGTGAAGCAGACAGGCAGACATCAAAGTAATATTCGATTTAGATTACAGGTTTCCTGCATTATTGGCGATGTCTCGTTTGCATAGCTTCTTGGTGAGACTGATTTGAAAACCTTAGTTTTTCTCTCCACTCAAACACATGACATCACTCTTCGTTGTCTCCTATTTTTGTCTATGGTGTTTGATCTCTTTCCCCTGGCTCAACTTTATGTCACTCCATCTTTTATTCAAGCCCAGGAATTATTCTATTTTACAGATCTGGGTTATTATGCACTCAGTGTGACCCTGGTCAAAATTCACACTAGCTAACTTCATTATTACCAATATAGGATTCCTAATACGTAACATGTGGTTGATGAGAAAATTTTCATAGTAATATCTTTTATGCAACCCAATGTGGCTTGAGTGAAAACTTGAAAGATGCATTTTGATAGGCTTATTAAGGTTGGTGAGGAGAAAGAATTTTAAGATTTGTTCTTGTCATGCACCTGTTGGTTGCAAACATTACTTTAAAAAAAAGAAGGAAAGTCATCTCATCTATAAATATAAAAGCGAAAATGTGTGTGTATGTATGTTCGCATTTTGTGTATGCCTGCAAAAGGCTTTTTTTCTGGGGTAGGGGCGATAGGTCGGCTCACTCCTTCTTAAAACTTTTTATATGCTATCTAAATCATAATATCTACGACTTAAGAATGGTGGTCGCACCTGTCTTTAATTTGCCTGACTTTTATGTGCTATTTTCGACATTTTTTTTTTGATTGCCTGTATGGATTCGGCTTTTTCGTATAAAAGCGAAACTAATTTGAAGCTGGCAGCATTGTTCCTGGCGATCGCGTCGGGAACGTCCAAAAGCAATCAGCTTTGATCAATGCTGAGTTTCTCCTTGTATCAGACAATTGCTATTCAATTTGGACAATCCCCTTTTTATGGGGAGCGTGTTTCCTCCCAACATCTTGGGAAAACAAAAAAAAAACAAAAAAAATCTGCCCCGCAGTAAATAAAAAAACTGCCCTGTAGTGAAAGTTAACTCTGCTACTAATATTTTACCTCATTAAGTCATTAAGTGCGGGCACTTGCCAGTTCTTAATACTTAAATAAATTCAAACATGTTTCAGTTACTATTTCTTGCTGGCCGAGCGGTTAACGTCTCATGTTTTTTTTCACACTTTATTTTCCAACTTCACCTCAAGGCTTTGGGTTCGATCCTTCCTACTTACCTACCAAAACTTTTTTTGCCCCCCCCCCGCAATACAAACACCCAGACAACGCTTGGTACCCCCGCTAGTCTATAATATAAATCTCAGTCATCTGTGTGTGTGTGTGTGTGTGTGTGTGTGTGTTTGTGTGTCTGCTAAAAACCTTTGTCATCCACATCAAACAGACATGAACCTCATACTGTTGGAAAGAGTGATCTCTTGGACACATAATATCGAAAAATTAGAAAAAATCATCAATTACTTCATGTAAAAATGTTGTTTTGTTGAAGGGAAGGTCGGGTAAAATCTTGTTAATCACGCATGCACGAACAGTCGATTCTGTTTCATGGAGAAAGTTGAGAGATGAGAGAAAAAAAAAATGCTACATGCTGAGTGTGAACTTACATAACTGAAGTTTGTAAACAAACACATTATTGATTGGACCATGATGACACAGATGTTATGACGATGCAAATTTAGCTTTTTAAAATTGGTAATTCCTGATGATTTTGAGGGTTTGCATGGAGGAAATGGATATGGAGGTAAGAATGCAAAAGAAGAAAGAATTTTAGAATTTTGTAATGGACATGTTTGTTGTTAATACCTTTTTTAAGAAAAAGGAAAACCATCTTCTTATGTATGAACCTGGTACTGTTGTATAGTCTGTCTCTCTGTTTATCGCTAACGTATGTATAATCATTTTTGCTGCACTTCTACAAAGGTATGTGCTGCTAATTGAATATATACACTCTAGCTTGTTCCAGCTGTTTGGCAATCAAACACAGAGACGGTTTCATAACAAAACTGTTTTTTTTTTTATTTAATTATTATTTTGTCTACAGTGGTTGTTGGGTGTATCTAGCAAGGGTAAAAGGTAAAGTTGAGGTTGACAAGCTAATGACAACAATCGTGCATTTTTCTTCATCTCTCACTCTCTGTGTTTATTGTTCGTTGAACCTTTTGTTTTTATTGACAAATTCTTTTTTTTGTTTCATTAGAGGTCAATATGTCTGTCAAAGTCTTACATGGTATTTTCTTTGTTTCATCAGAGGTCAATATGTGTGTCAAAGTCTGACATGGTATTTTCTTTGGTGCATCAGAGGTCAATATGTGTGTCAAAGTCCAACATAGTATTTTCTTTGATGCATCAGAGGTCACTATATGTGTCAAAGTTTGGCATAGTATTTTCTTTGTTTCATCAGAGGTCAATATGTGTCAAAGTTCGACATGGTATTTTCTTTGTTCTCTGCTAACCTGGAATTTGTGTGTATGTATATTTTCCAAAGTCCTTTATCCAACAGTACAACAAAAACTCAATTGAATTATCTGATGGTTGGGAAAAAAGGACAGAAAGTTCTTGAGTCATGTGTATCAAAGAGAAGTGGAAACGATGGAGAGAGTGGAGAAAATGTTTAGTGAACAAGGATTTATATGTGGCAGGTGACAAAGAGGACAACAAGAAGAGTATTACATACTGAGCCAAGATGAAGGTTAAGATTTCCAGGTAGATTACAAAGAGATGTCCATAAGAATGAATTATTCAGGATTGCTTTTCAGATGGCAAAGGCTATGGTAAACTTTGTCTTGTGGCTTTTTAGCTCTTGGTCGCAAAATCAACAGAGATTAGACCGTTCCTGTAATAAATTCACACACACAAAGTTCCTTTTATATATAATAGTAAATAGTTGAACAGATGGCAAAAACTAATATGACCTGTTCCTTGTTGATTGTAGTGTAAGAGCTGTTCCTATGCAGTTCTGGGAGGTTCATCTTCTCAGGCTTTGCCTTCTCTCTTTAAGAAAGGGTTAGTTCATTGCTAATCGGCATCTTTGCTGGGGAATGCTGATAGAGCTGTACAGGTAATTTTTGCAGGGTCAGATTGCTTCTAATCTGGATCACTTACTTTTCAATCCCATTTTCCAACCCCTGTGTCGCATTTTTCATGACTGGAACGAAATAAATACTGACTAATATGGACATTGTTGGAAAAAGGTGCATTTAAAAATGGCAGTGCAGTGCCAGCAACACAAGAGGGATGCTCAAAAAATGCTATTATGAAAAATTGTTGAATACAGAATTTCTATAGGATTAAGAAAAGCTTGGGGTTGCTGATATAGTTTTTGGTCCAGCTGCAAGAATTGAGAAATAATGGTATGAGACGCTGTGAATAAGATGAATGGGAGTTGAGCCTGAAGGACCCTTAGGTCTTGGAGCATAAATGTTGAAAGCTATTGGTGAAACAGGCATTGAGATGATTCTAGACTCAGTGGATCGGATCATAAAAGAAGAGGTGTTCAGAGAGACCAAGATCTTAATATAACTGTGAGCTGTTACGAAGGTAAAGGAGAAGTACTAGATCGATGGTTCTCAACTAGGGTCCATGTGGATCCCCATGTTACATGTAACGTTACTATAGGGCTCGGTTTTCCTTCAAAATAAACTGTTGATATCTGTCCTTCAATTTTCTTTTTTTATTAATAAAAAATAAAATAAGCAATAGGGATTCATCAAAATGCATAAAAATCAAAAGAAATCCATGTGTAAAAAATAATAAAAAAATTGAAACAATTGCACTAGATAGGGGTAATTGCAGAGACTTGGTTGAAAATAGTTGAGAGAATAATTGAACAGCAAATAAGAAGTCAGATTATCTTGGTGAGAAGAAGAACATATTTTGCTTTTCTGAATTTAGATAAAGTTTTTGACAGAGTGCCAAGAGATGTTGTCTGGTAGGCTTTGCATAAATTAGAGGTAAAAAGATGGTAGGTAAAAGGTTGGTTGGTTGGTTGTTTTTGTTTTACGGCATATCAACCCTTTTCGGGTTATTTAATGCCGAATCCAAAGATTTTGAAGAAAATTTTTTTTAAAAGAATATATTTGTTGTTTTCACGTCTGTTTCTATTTAACCCATAGTTAGGACCCTAACAGGTACTACCACTCCGGGTCAGAGTGGACGTGGGAGCAATGGTAATTAAAGGGTGGCTCCACACTCCCCAAAGCCCACAAGCTGGGGCCTCACCACTGGATATAGTTTAAAGTCGTATCCAGGACCCCCATTGAGGGACTTTTACCCTCTGCAGGGGGGCAGTCGGCGTATTCTAATGCCCCACCGACAGGGCCAGGTAGGTAAAAAGGTACAAAGTCATGTTAGAATTGACAACACATTTAGTGGCAGCTTTAATGTTAGAAGGGGTACAGTAAGGTTCTGTATTGAGTGTAGGGGTGGCACAGCTGCTTGTCGGGTTTGTCGAAGGTATTTATGTTGTGGAGGTACAAGGCGTTGTAATTCGTATAGTTGGTACAATGGATATGTAATGCAAGTCTTAAAGGCAGGCTTAGATATGATGACCTTAAAGGAAGATTAAATCTGGAAACACACTCAGGTACAAATCAAGTTTTTATGGTATCTATAAGAAAGTTTAGTGTTTAGAACAGTTGATTTGGTTACATTGAAAAAAATTTATGAGTGTTCTTGGCTTCGTAGGTGTAGAAGTGTTGATGTAACAGGGTCACTTGGTAGGGAAAAGTTAAGGAAAATATTGGGCAAAATGATAAGGATAGATTTAAGAGAATAAAGGGATAAATATGCTCCAACGAACTATAAGCCCTTGTACCCCCTCGACATAAATACCCCCGACAAACCCGACAAGCAGCAAAATCCCACCCCTATGCAGTAGAGATCCCCAGATGCCAGAAAGCCTTCTACTCTAATAGTTTCCTCCCTCAAACTGCTAGATTTTGGAATTCCCTTCCTGGTTCCTACTTCCCTGACTGTACTGACATGCAGAAGTTCAAGTGTAAGGTAAATAGACAACTCGCTGCTAAATTCCCCACATATTATCCCTGCAGTTATGTCCCAGATAGTAGCCCCCTACATCAAAGTGGCACCGAGCCTTGTTTGGGGTGAAAAGGTAATAATAATAAAAAAAAATAATAAAGACCTGGCCAGAGATAAGTTAGTTTGGAAGTCCATTACTAAGAGCTATCATACCAGCTGGCTTTAAACTGATGATGGTGGTGGTGGTGGTGATTGTTTCTGAATCCTTTAGATAAAAATAGATCATTTGGTAATCCAAAATATTGAATTATTCTTGTTTTACTTGTTATTTTCAAAACTTTTTTTTTTTTACATGGGGTCGCCACTTATCAAGGCCCAGAGGCCACTCGAGGATAAGGGTCAATGGGTATACATTAGCCATTGTGATTTTAGTGTAGTAGACATTAGTGGAAATTTCGTAACTTGGATTACTTAGGGGACGGTTCAATAAGAACTTGTTCACGTTGAAGACAATCATATTGTAGTCAGCTGGAAAGCAGGCAAACGGAATAGAGTTCCACAGGCAAGCAGTTCATGATGGTCATGGAATCTACATTTAGGTGTAGGCACAGATAAAGAGTGTGGATACATCTTTTAGAACTTAGGAACTTATATAGAATTTTGAACTTAAACCTATATTTAAATTGTTATACCATGGGCTTGTCGCATAATGATAGTTTCAAAATTCAAAGTAAAAATTTAAAGATTTCTATGTTCTGAAGAAGATCAGAGGTTACATCATTCGAAGCATTGTGAAACGAACAACTAAGATAAGTATGGTAGTCCAAATTATCCAAATAATTATCGTTTGTTATCGAAATGGGCTGACATTTATGATTATTAAAATTAAACTATTTAAAAAATAATAAGTTTATTATTTTGTGTAATATACATGGCCGTTACTCTTTACTTTAGTAATTCATAAAAATAAAACTGGAAAGAAATAAATAAAAATCCAGGTCGGCATTTTTTCTTTTTTTAACAAAACGTTTTTATTACCGTTACTTTTGGGACCACTTAAAAAGTCTCTTCACCTGTCCATTTTAGTCTTGCATCCATTTCTCTTTCTTCTGACCACATGCTGGGCACAGCCGGTCCATTCTCATCTTCGCTTTTCACGTCCATCTCCTTTGATGCTGACTTTGTTCATCCCCCAAGCATGTGGTGCATTTTTTCTCCTTTTTTTCACCCCTTTTTTTTCTTGTGCACACTTCCTAATTTGCATACTTTTTTTTTCAGTTACTGCTGCTGCTAATCTCTTTGCAGCCAGCAATCCTTTGCTGCTGCTGATATTTTCCCACATGATTATATGCTCATATGTTACAATATGAGCCAGCATCATTAGCCACATTGATTTTGAGTTCTGAATTATGGCGCATCAAAAATAATTTTGATGTGAGGATATTTTTAATTTTTTTAAATGCCTTCTGGTATTCTATCGTTCAGGCCCAAACTACTTCCTTTTTGTAATAGTTCATTCAAAGGAATTCACATTTCTCTTTGTTTAGAATGATAATCATAATGATTTACTGGTCTTCCACTATCTTTGTATATAATTATAATAGGAATAATCATAATGAACAAGTCAAACAATCTTTTGGGCACAGACTGGATGGAAAAATTTCAATTATAGAATATATATCTATAAACTCTGTCAAAATATTGGAACTTTATGTGTTGAAGCAGAGAAACTAAAAAAAAAAATTAAATCTTTTCAGAATTTTTCTCTGACTGTAAGCACATCGGAAAGTTTGAAATTCAGATTGAAATCTATATAAATTTTCAGCTAGATTTGCCCAGTAGTTTTGGAGAAAAAATGAAATGGACAGACAAAGAGGCAGCAGCAAAGGATGGCCAGCATGCGAAGAAATTAGCAGCAACAGTAGTTGAAAAACTGCATATCTAAATTAGGAAGTGATACAAGAAGAAGAAGAAGAAGAAAAAGGAGAAACATGTGCTCGGAGAGAAACAGAGTTGGATTGAAGAGAGTGGATGTATAAAGATGTAGGCGAGAAATAGCTGGCTACAGCTGGCCTGAGGTGGGAGAAACAAAGTTGGCGTCGAAGGGAATGGACATGTAAAATGAAGGTAGGAAATGGCTGACTGCGGCCGGCATGCAGTCGAATGAAATAGAAACACATGTTAGATAAAATGGTCTTGTAAGTAAGGTAATAAAAACTTAGGTAAAAAGAGAAAAAAATGCCAACTTGGATTTTTTATTTATTTCCTCTTGTTTGTATGTAACGGCAACGTTACAGGAAGATGAATTTGAATTAAAACCAAGTATTCAAACCAGTTTTTAAGAGAAAAAAATTACATCATTAAATTAGATTGATTAGGAATTAAATAGACTCTAAAAAATGGGAGTAATATCAAAAGTAAAGTACCGCGAGTAGACAATCTACATAAAACAAAAAATATAAAGGTCAGTTTGTGTTGACTTCGCCACAGGATTTAATCATGCATTAAAGGATTACTATTTGGGAATTCTAGGCATTGTATGTGCTCTCCGCTTATCTCGGCATTTGTTTCCAGTCGTCCTTCACTCGACACTGGTATTGAACAATGTTGACTCAGGAGACGTGTGGTTGGAGATTGTGCACCTCCTGCCACAAAAATTTCATGCGCAGGCACCCCTAAGTGGGTTTCAATAGTCTGTCAAAGACTGAAGCAGCCTGATAGTTAAAGGATTACCATCTCTATAAATAAAAACCAAACTCCTATCTTTACATCATCAATGCTCTGATCCTCATCTGGCATCAATTGAAATGGATGGCTCTCATCTAGGAGAAGCCCCACGTTTTGACAAGCTTCTGGGTTTGTCCTTTACTCCCGATCTGAAATGGAGCACATACATCAAGTCTGTTGCCAAGGTCGCTGGAAAGATGGTGGAATCCTTCTACCGCTCCAGAAGATATCTCACTACTGATGCAATTCTCTATCTATATAAAAGCCAAGTACGTCCAAGGATGGAATACTGTTGCCATATCTGGGCAGGAGCTGCTAAAAACAGCCTATCCTGCCTTGACAGAGTACAAAATAGACTTTGTGGCTTAGTGGGGATGCCCTTTTCTCTACCCTGCAACCTCTCTCCCACAGAAGAGACATTGCGAGCCTGTCCTTGTTTTATCGTTATTTCCATGGCAGGTGCTCGTCTGAACTCCAATCTCTGGTCCCCCCTCGCTAATCTTTCATGAAAAACACCCGTCTAACTGAATCCACTGTGAAAAATTTTTCCCACTCTTTATCTGTGCCTAAATCAAAACGTAGATTCCATAAACAAAGCTTCTTTCTTTAGAACTGCACGCCTGTGGAACTCTGTTCCGTCTGCCTGCTTCCCACCTGACTACAACCTGGATGTCTTCAAGTCCAACGTTAACAAATTCCTAATGAACCACCCCCTTAAGTAAACACTTCATTAAGTCCCCACACTAACGTACTGTACTTGCAATAACCCTTATCCCTGAGTGGCTTCCGGGCCTTGATAAGTGGTGACCACCGTGTAAAAAAAAAAAATTCCTATTAATGCCTGACTGTGCATCAAACAGATACCATAATACTTAGTTCGATGTGCTTTATCATAACAAAAAATCTACATGAAATTTCAGCTAGATTTGCCCATATCATTTCTCTTCATTAAGAATATAAAATTAGAAGAGAAATGAAACTCAAAATCTTATTTTTTTTTTTGCAAAGGGGTTACAACATATTAAGGCCTGAAAGCCACTCGAGGAGAAGGATTAATGTGTATATTATAATCATTGGGATGGTTCTGTAATAATCGTTTGTAGCAAAAATTTGGTATAATTAGATTATTTACAAGTACGGTTTAATAAGAACTTGTTTACATTGGACTTGAAGACGATATTGTAGTAAGCTTGAAAGCAAACTAGTGAATAGAGTCCCACAGGTGGCAGTTCTAGGAAAGAAGCTTTGTTCATGGAATCCACGTTTAGATTTAGGCACCGATAGAGAGTGTGTGAAATTTATTGATAGTGATTTTGACTAGACGAGGGTTTTTGTGAAATATTGGTGAGGGGGGACCATAGATTGGAGCTCAGTCGAACACTTGCCATTAAAATAGCGATAGAGCAGAGACAGGCTTGCAACATCTCTTCTGTGGGAAAGAGGTTGCAGAGAAGAGAAAAGGGCATTACCTACTAGATTACGAAGTCTGTTTTGAACTCTGTCTTGTCTAACACCAGTTATTTTAGGTGAACATTTATTTTAAACAATTCATTAAACATAAGCTGCTATTTTACCCATATAGTTATTTTTTTTTAAATGACACTGTTGGCTTTGATGCTGAGGGAAAATATTCGGCATTGGAAGCAACTTCTAATTCTGTGTATTTTTTTTTTATATAGATAACGAAAACCAAGGCATTAAGAATAAAAGAATAGTTTTACTTTAATTTGTAATTCAAAGTTGAACAGACAGAACACATTACACAGCAACATAGATCAAACAGCAAATGTATGCAAGGTACAAAGTCCTATATTATATGTACAAAAACTATGATGACATTGTAATCGCATATAAACTGTGTATAGAATGGAATGATAAATTTGTCGCTCTGAAGAAAACAACACTACAGCTTTATTTTAAAACTTTTATTGAAAAAATCAATTCAGGTAACTTGATTATGTAGTACAGCTGACATCTATTCAATGTAGTCGCCTTCAATCTCAATCACTACCTCGATAAGGATCCAGAATTAGGAGCATGCCTTTTCCACAAGCGCCAGCAAGAGCTTAGCGAATACTCAGTAGATGACGGTGATCAGACTGTCTTTGGTATTGTGGGAGGTCATGTTGGTGATGTTCTTGATGTATGACCAAACGAAGTAGTCCAGCGTGTTCAGGACGTGGAAGGAGGGGGGGCAGTGAGAAAAGGGTACAAAGTCGTGACACTCTTTCTGAAACCAAGCCTGGGTTTCTTTGGACTTGTGGGTTAGCGCAGAGTCCTGCTGCCACATCCAGGATCTGCCAGCAGCCACCTGATTGCACCGAGGGATCACCACACTCTTCAGCACATCCAGGTACACTTTGGTGTTGACTTTCAAACCGACTTCGAAGATGTGAGGTGGCATGATATGGCCCTCACTTGAAACCACACCAAAGACCATAACCATGGCCAGAAACTTTGTTGGGCTGTGCCCTCAAGCGTTAAACTGTCCGGATTTGAATTTTGAGGGTGCTGGCAATGGTCTTGTTGTCATAACTTGGATCAGTAGAGAGCATGCGTTCCTATTTACAATGCCTCCCCATGGGACAGAGTTAGATACGAGGGTCGAGAGCATGAGTTGTACAACGCCATATCTCCAATCTCGTTCATTGAACATTGACATGATAGAAGGGTCCTATCACGCTAGGGATTTGTAGACAACTGGCCAACTAGTAGATGGTGTGTAACAAAAAAAAGAAAACTGGTTTTCATCAAATAGAAATGGAATCATATCGTCTCTTCTAGGGTGACATTTTTATCATTCCAGCTTGAATTTGTCTTCTCTCGCTAAACCAACCCAATATTTTTAGATTTTTAAATTTAAATGTTCTTGTATAAGATGCTCTATCAGTCAGTCTGTCGTACTTTAGCTTACATAGGCTTTTCACTTGTAAATATGTCGATTGAATTGATGCATCCGTAGTGAAACTGATATGAAACAATGAATTGTTCACCATCATCGATGATAACAGCAGCCCCCCCCCCTGTTTTTTGTTTTTGTTTTTCTTTCTTTATGGAAATCGCTCCAGACAAAGTATGAAGTCACTTGATGTATGGAGCTAAAAAAAAAAATACTACTTCAAAGTAAAAAAAAATACTTTACTTCAAAGTAAAAAAAAAAAATAACAAAAAAAATTAGTTAGATACTGATCCACAAAACAGCAATTCTTCCCTCTTTGTCAGAAACATCGTTCATGGAATGTGAGTTCTAAAGGACAAAATAATGCAAACGAGGCTGCCGAAAGTAATCCTAATGTTCACTTTCTACTTTCCAGTTGAAATGCTACTGATTTTTGTATTGTATCTGCGGTAAAAAAGGGGAACAGGGAACGAGTGATTGATTGGTTTTGAATAAGCAGTTGTAGGTAGACATGCACGACAAGAAAATGAGCTGTGTTTCTGAATTTTGAGATGAGGATAATTTATACTATTTAACTTGTCTGGATTATTGTTCTCATCCAACGTTTTAGCTGATGTAACCTCCAACTTTCTTCAAATAATCTTTCTGTCAGGCTCAGGAATCTGTATGGAATTTCGAATGGAACCCTTCATTTAATCCACAGGCTCCACAAGGATCTGTTGCATAATGAATAAAGTATTAAATAAAATTCAGTTCTAAGCGACACTTTTCTGGAGGTTGAAAGTTCAATCCTCAGTATGGGTGATAGTAAAAAATATAATTGCGAATTATTTAAGACTTGTACACAGTGATGGTTGACGGAATGACAGCATGCTACCTCCGTGGATTAAATAAAGTGACTGTTAAAAATTCCGTACAGATTCCCTTTCTATTTAACCCATAGTTGGGACCCTAACAGGTACTACCACTCCAGGTCAAAGTGGACCTGGGAGCAATGACAATTAAAGGGTGGCTTCACACTCCCCAAAGCCCACAAGCTGGGGCCTCACCATCGGATATAGTTTAAATTCATATCCAGGACCGGAGATCTTGTGAAGTAGACCTTTATGCCATACTCTATCAAAGGCCTTTGATATGTCAAGAGCAACTGCCCCAGAAAGGAAGCCTCCGTCAAGAGATTTGTTAATCCTATGAGATATAACCATAAGCATATCTGTAGATGTAGCAGAACGGAAACCATAAACAGATGTAGACAGAGATTCAAAACAATGACGTCATGTCCAGTTATGCAAATGACTAATTTTGTTAACTAATTAATGAAATTTGCGGCTCAATATAAGCAAGCATATTTTGTCTATTCAAACAATTAGTTTGACGATTAGTCTGTTACTCAGTTCTAGTTGATTTCCATTGTAAGATAGCTCTCTATTGCAATAACCAGTGTTTATTGAAGGCAGTGTCCATTGAAAACTTGGGAGCTTCTTCATTATAATAGTGAAATTCGAAAACCAAAATATTGAATTTCAAGCAAAACTAATAGTATCTACTTAATTGCCATGTCCCAGTAATTACCATATCCAAAACTTACAACCCCCCCCCAAATAAAAACCGATCAGGTAGAAAATCAATTATTAATAACAGTTTTTGAAGACAATTAGCGAAAATTAAGTTTTGCTAAATTGGCCTAAGATTTCAGAAAATAATGAGCTCCTTTCCTATGATTCAAACTCTCTGGTTTCTTTTTCAGCAAAACTCATTTCTTGCTAATTGTCTTGAAAAATTATTTTCATTAATAATTAATTTTCTACCTTATCGCTTTTCATAATTTTTTGGAAATGTTCATTACTGCAACATGACAATTAAGCAAATACCATTGGTTTTGTAATGTAGTGAAGGAGGAGGATTTTTTGTCTGTTGCATGTATATCTCATTATGTGTGTCTCTTTGTATCTATGTATGTAATCAGAGTACATCTAGTGTGCGTGCATATATATATACACGATATAGTTCATCATACCCTTTTTTTTCTGTTATCTTGGTCTTCTGGGATCGATTCTTCCTGTCACTGCTCTTTTCTGGTATAGATCACTATTTTATCTACAAGTGAATTGGGGGGAACCCTTGCATTGTTGACTCAAGCTTTTTTGTGTTTCTTTTTCCGACACAGTTTTGCACCAAATCTCGACATATCTGTTCTGTCCAAAATCGGAAACCAGACTGACTGGCATGCAAGAGAAAAGATATCTTCCTCTCTTTCTATCATGCTCTCCCTCTTTCTTTCTTTCTTTCTTTCTTTCCACTTTTTCTTTCACATGAACTAGAATGACCTATTTCAGGTGCTATCATTGACCCCGGCTACAGAGTTTGACATACATCAGCCTTAACCCTGGAACTCTTTTTGTACTAACCAACCTTCATGGCAAAATCACAATTTTCAACATGCCGGCATAACCCGGGATAGATGATATATCAATTCTACTTGAAATTCAATATTTCAATTTTCGAATTTCGTTCTAATAATGAAGAAACACCAAAACATGTAGTTGTTCATCTGTTAAAGTTTACATTTGCTAAAGGCTGGTTCTGTTCGCTGTCCTATTGCAATTAGAGTACTATCAGTGCGTTGATTCAGTTTTGTTTACTACAATTTTAAATGCATCCAAACATCTGTATAAGAGGCTTTGTCGGCTGGTCCGTCACACTTTAGTTTGAAATAGCATTTTTGTTGGTCTGTCACATTTAAGTGGGAAACAGCATTTTTTACCAATCTGTAATGTTCAAGTATGAAATCCCACATCATGGCTTGGCTTCGTGAACGAAGATTTAGGAAGGGGTTTGTCCACATTTTCTGCAGACATGCTAGTGGCTGATGAGTCCAATGCAGGATAAACATCCTTACCCGCAACAGCTGCAGGTTAGGGTCTGATCTGGTTTGGGGCTGGGACCAGTTGGTGCTTTTTCTCCTGCATCTTCTATCCTCCAGACAAGTCCACCGAGTGTTCTCGAAGGAGAAGATTGCTTGATGGATGGTGTGCCACCAAACATCTTTGTCTGCTGTAAGAGTTGACCACTGGCGGTAGTCGATGTGACAGGCACTAAGAGATTTCTTCAGACAGTCTTTGTACCATTCCTTTGGAGATGTTTTGTGGTGGTAGCCAGTGGAAAGTTTGCCATACAAGGTGATTTTGGGAAGGTGGTGGTCTTTCATCTTGGAGATGTAGTCAACCCCGCGAAATTGTGATTTCAGCAGCATGGCTTCAATTCTACTGATTTTGGCCTGTTCGAGCACTTCAAGGTTGGTGACGAAGTCACTCCAGTGAATGTTAAAGCTGGTATGAAGGCAGTGTTGGTGGCGATGATACATGACCCATGACTTTGAGCCATACAAAAGGGTAGTCAATACGACAGCTCTGTACACACTGACCTTGATAGACTTCTCCAGGTGATTGCTGCTCCACACTTGCTGATACAGTTTACCAAAAGCACCGTTGGCTTTGGCCAGCCTGTTCTCCACCTCCTTGTCTATCCTGGCAACCGATGATATGGTGCATATGCAGCAACATATTACTGTTTGTGTAAAAACAAACAAAGTGTATACCCTTCTCTACTTCAGTATTGAGCACTCTTGTATTAACCTCATTAAACTTCATTGGTTACTTAACCTCTGGAAAACAATCAATAACCTCAGATTATATATATACAGTAGAACCCTGGGATACGGCATTAATCCGTTCCGGAGTTGGGATCATAAAGTGAAATCACTGTATAGTAAGGCCTAAGCAAAGTTTTATTCAGTACATATTAAAAATTAATAACAAAATACAGTACAGTATATAATACACATGTATATAATTAAATAACATTATAAATAACACCATTAGCCGGGGAAAATACCGTAACCAGGGGCCAGAAGAACATCGTAACATGAAAAAACTGTATCCCGGGGCCACCATATCAAGGGTTCTACTGTTTATATATATATTTAGGGAAATAGGTTTATTCATTACATCTCCCCTTTTATTGGTACCAATCCTTTAATTTATGAAGCGCAATGTAACTACAGAACATATAACAAATAAATGACAAAGGTCTACATTCCAAATTTAAAGATGTTGACCATCTTATGACTTTGCACGAGGAAACAGGTGCTGTCAAGAATTGTAAATGTCAGCCTAAAGGAAATAAATTGTCAGATGGTCAACATTTGGAATATAAACTTTTGTCATTTATTTGATATATATATATATATATATATATATATATATATATATAAGGGGGTGGTCACCAACAATGAGTATTTTTTAACATTATTTTATTATTCAATGAAAAACCAAAACACGGAATAATAAAATAATGTTAAAACATACACATTGTTGGTGACCACCCCTTATTTAAATATACATCTTTCTCTCGTTGGAATTTCTTAACCCATTTCATATAAATATATATATATATATATATATATATATATATATATATATATATATATATATAATTTATAAAATGTATATGGCAATTAAGCTACACAGAATATTCCACGTTTCATCCACGCTAAGATTCATCAGGCTTATATATATATATATATATATATATATATATATATATATATATATAGTTTTAAATGACTCCAACGTAATAACAATACCCTTTTCTTCTTCTTTAAAACAGTGTAGGTAGTCAAATAAACTTTAGAAATCTCAATCCATTTCGATTATAAAGCATAGTTATTAATTTATTTTTAGATTTGATTTTAAATGTAATGTGAACAAACATCTGCTGTTCAATTTCCTAGGAAGAAGTGGTTGATTGGTTGTGAACAGGCGATTGTAGGTAAACATATGGGACAAGAAAATGTTCCTGAATATTTGAGGCAAGGATTGATAGTTTGGATTATATGGACTACTCTTTTTATCTTGAATGTTATTTCTTACAATGTTTCGGTCGATGTAACCTCCGACCTTCTTCAGGTGTATCTTGTTGAACAGTGTAGTTATTCCAATAAACTTTAAGAATTTCAATACATTTCGATTATAAAAAAAATAGTTATTTTATTTTTTGATTTGATTATGCATGTAATGCAAACTGGCATCTCTCTGCTCAACTCCCTACATAGTGCCCTTGAAAATATGGTCCAACATACTATCCCTTTAGTGGCAATATACCTTATTTGAGTTGAATAAAACGACTTTTTTGTTTATTACATAATAACATTACGGGTGTTCAACCATGTCCGCAAAAGCCATGTATACTATTTGGATGTTTTGGCTTTTTTTTTTTAACAAAGGCATCACCACTTATCAAAGCCAAGAGGCCACTCGAGGATAAGGGTTAAAGAGTTTACAGTAGACAATTGGACAATAAAGTAATCTTTAGTAATGGAAATTCGGTAAATTTGTTAACTTATATGGAATGGCTCATCAAAAACTTGTTTACGTTAGACTTGAAGACAACCATATTGTAGTCAGCTCGAAAGCAGGAAAACGGAAGACAATTCCATAGGCATGCAGTTCAAAGAAAGAAGCTTTGTTTATGGAATCTACGTTTAGGTTTAGGCACAGATAAAGAGTGGGGGGAATTATTGATAGTGTTTTCTGCTAGACGAGTGTTCCTTGTGGAAGTTTGGTGAGGCGAGGGGACCATAGATTGGCGCTCAGTCGAGCACTTTCCATGAAAATAACAATAAAGCAGAGACAAACTCACAACATCTCTTCTGTGAGAAAGTGGTTGCAGGGAAGAGAAAAGGACATTCCCTATGAAGCTACTAAGTCTATTTTGAACGCTATCAAGGCTCTCCATTTAAATTATTCTTTGTTGCTTTTTTATAGTTTCTCTAACTTTTGAAAATATGTAATTTAAGAAAATAAAAATAAAATCATTACAGCACCAGATATTCCCAAATGGTCACCCATCTGGTACTGACCAGGCTAAACATTGCTTAACTTTCGTGATCTAACAAGAACTGATGTGTCAATGTGATTATGTCATATGGGAAGACATGTTAATCTAATATAAATTAAATAAAGCGTGTCTTTCTACAAGGGGCGTTCCAAATGTAATGCCTCCTATTTTTTATTCTGCTCGAATAGATCAGAAGGGATTGCAAATTGCATTGCTATGATAACTGAACTTATGCATTCATGACCTGAAAGTTTCATTTCTCTATTGCAGATATTGACGGTGTGAGACTCTAACAAAGCAACCACTGTTATGGACATGCATCAGAAGCCGAGATGCATCATTAAATTCCTGGTAAAAGTACATTAGGACTGGTAGTGACTCGGTAGAAAAATAAATTCTGGAGCACAAAAGATCACTTGTTTTAATGGTAGCACCCCCATCTTTGAAACTCTTCAACTTTTTGAGTTAAAAACCAAAAAAGTAGGAGGCTTTACTTTTGAAGCAACCCTCATATGACAAAGTGTGCTCTGGACACCCATGCACAGCCATCGTTCATTGTTGGCAAAAGTGTATTGAGAATTGTTGTGATTATGTAGAAAAATAAATTTGGGGACAAAAGATCACTCGTTTTAATAGTACCACTCTCGTCTTTGTAGCTCTTCAACTTTTTGAGTTAAAAAATAGGAGGCTTTACTTTTTGAACGACCCTCGTATATGACCTACTGTTTGTCCACTATACTATCTTTGTATTTTGGATCTGGTCTGGCTTCAAAGATGTCTAAGTTTAATTAGATATAACAGAGATGGCCAACCCATGGCCCATCTGCCAACAATAGCATACTGCTTGATTGCAAAATGTATACTGCTTGATTGCAAAATGTATACTGCTTGATTGCAAAATGTATACTGCTTGATTGCAAAATGTATGCTGCTTGATTGCAAAATGTATGCTGCTTGATTGCAAAATGTATACTGCTTGATTGCAAAATGTATACTGCTTGATTGCAAAATGCATACTGCTTGATTGCAAAATGCATACTGTTAATGTAGACATTGGTTACCTCCCTTGCTTCAGTTACATGGTTACCTCCCTTGCTTGTGGTGATATAAATAGGAGTCGGCCATCTTGGTTTAGTGAGTTCGTTCGTACAGTTTAGACAGACTACAAGTGTCTCAACAAATGGTAGCAGAGATATCCCTCTGTGTGCGACAAAACGAAAAAAAAAAAAAAAAAAAATTTTTTTTTTTTGTACAGCTTGTCTGTAGCACTAGACAGATCGGATATCGGATATGGCAACTTCGAACAAACAACCTCCATTGTTGGAGGGGGAGGATGTTTACGAGAACTGGAAAACAAGACGTTGAAATGTGGTCGTTGTTCACGGATCTTTCTGAGGAAAAAAAAGGGCCAGCAGTGTTTTTGACGCTACCACCGAATATTAGAGAATGTGTCCGTGAATTGCCAACAAGTGACATCGGCGGACGAGATGGCTTGAAGATCTTAATAAAGAAACTGGATGACATATATTTAAAGGATGAACACACGCGCGCTTACATGACTTTTAAGGAATTTTACACTTATAAAAGACCGTCAGGTACCAGTATAAATGACTTTCTTGTTCGTTATGAGTTTTTGTACCAAAGATTAAAAAAATTCTACATTATTCTACCGGAAGGAGTGCAGGCTTTTCTTGTTTTGAACGCGGTTAACATATCGGAAGAGAACGAAAAATTAGCGCGGACAACGTGTTCTGTTTTGACGTATCAAAACATGAAGGAATCGATAAAGAAAGTATTTGGTGACATTTATCGTGATGAAAATGTACCGGCAGTGAAATCAGAGCCCGAAATCGTCAACTATAATTATTCTAAACCGGGTAACAACAAAAGGCGTTTTCGTTGAGGACAATCTAATCCATGTGACCGAAGTGGAAACGTGTTGTTGTGTTACAAATGTCAGTCTCCGAACCATCTAATTAGAGAGTGTCCTAGAAATACGCCCAGGTTTACGGAAGCGACAGAACAAATACACATTACGTTGTTCATTCAAGAAAATATTTATTTGAACAGTACAAATGAAAAAATCTCAAATCTTGTAAAGGAAACATTTGGAATGGCAGTCTTGGATTCTGCTTGTACTCGCACACTGGCTGGCGAAGTGTGGCTTGATGTTTATTTAGATACTTTAAATGAAAGTGACCTGCAACTAGTGAAGTATACGAACTCAGACCGGAGTTTTTGTTTTGGTGATGGAGTGGCTGTCACAGCAATTAAAGTTGCTAAATTTCCGGTTACACTCGGAGGTATAAGAGTTTATATCGAAGCAGATATTGTGAAAAACGACTTGCCTCTTCTATTAAGTCACAAATCAATGAAGACAGCAGGAATAGTGCTAGATTTCCGGAAAGATATGTGCTGGATTTTTGATAAATGTATTGAACTAAAGACCACAACTTCAGGGCACTATTGTCTCCCCTTAACAAATAAGTTGTTGGATCATAGTGGTACTAAGAACATTGTATTACATGTTCAGAATTTTGGTCAGTGTTCTTTCACAGAAAAAAAAAAAAAAGCAGAAAAACTTCATCGACAGTTTGCTCATGCCTCGAAGGAAAAACTTGTTTCCTTGGTTAAAAAAAGTGGCAAATTCAATGACAAGGAATTTATAAAGGCGATTGAGGAGGTTTGTGAAAACTGTCAAATTTGCCTTAGATTTAAAAAAGCTCCACTGCGACCGGTTGTGGGATTGCCTCTTGGCAATAGATTTAATCACACAGTTTGCATGGATTTGAAAGAGTTCATCCACAATGAGGTGTGGATACTACATCTCATTGATGCCGCTACCAGGTATTCAGCGGCAACATTGATCAAAACAAAGAAGAAGGAGGAGATCATCAAAAACATCTTTATGATGTGGATTACCTATTTCGGATCTCCTGTTCGTTTTCTGAGTGATAATGGGGGTGAATTCAACAACGAACACTATAGACAGATGAATGAAAAACTCAACATAGAGACCTGTACTACTGCCGCAGAAAGTCCATTCAGCAACGGTACTGTAGAACGTCATAATTTGATAGTTGCTGAGGCAATGAAAAAAACAATTGACGATGAGAAGTGTGAACCTGAAATTGCCTTGGCATGGGCTATTTGTGCAAAAAATGCCCTCCTCAATTACTCTGGACACAGTCCAAATGAACTTGTATTCGGTTTCAATGTAAATACACCCTCAATTCTGACAGACCAGTTACCTGCTATGGAGTCCTCTACTACAAGTGACATGGTGAGAAAAAATTTAAATGCTCTCCATAGTGCAAGGAGAAACTTTTTGGAAGCTGAGTCCAGTGAGAGAATTAGGAGAGCTCTCAGGTCTAATGTCAGAACTTATGCTGATGAAGATTATGCTACCGGAGACCAAATCTATTATCGGAGGCAGGGTTTTAAAGGATGGCATGGTCCAGCAAAAGTGTTAGGCAGAGAAGGCCAGTTTGTCTTAATCAGACATGGCGGAGCATTTTATAGGATGCATCCGTGCCAATTGATGAAAGTGAATAAAAACAACGAAAAAAGAACAAAAAAAGCTGAAATGCTGGGAAACACTACAGAAGGGAAGAATGAATACCTTTCAGTTGAGGAGGAGGAGTTGCAGAATCAAGTGGTAGAAAGTGAAGATATAGACAGAGAAGAAGTTGTTGATAGTTCTACCAGTTTAAGAGATAAGACTGAAAAACCTGGCCGAAATAAGACCATAACTTATAAAATAAATGGAAGTGAGGAGTGGAAGAAAGGAAAGGTTATGTCAGTACAGCCTAAATCAACTGGCAAATATAGTCATTGGATCAATATAGAACCTGAGGATGAAAACGAGGATCAAGTTTGTATCAACTGGAATCATATTGATCATTGGAGAGAAGTGCCCCAATATACTGAACAGGAAAATGTAGTCCTGCTCACCGCTGAACAAGAGCAGTCGAAAGCTGTAATGGATGCCAAGCATAAAGAAATAAAAAACATGAACACCTATGAAGTATTTGAATGTGTGCCATACACAGGTCAAAAAACAATATCCACAAGATGGGTGATTACTGAAAAATTCAAGGATAATCAGAAAACAATGAAAGCTCGCCTTGTAGCACGAGGCTATGAAGAAAATAGTAATCTGAAAACGGACTCCCCAACATGTAGCCGTGAAGCTATGCGAATGGTCATGCTAACCGCATCAATAAAGAATTGGATGCTGCAGACCATAGATTTTACCTCAGCCTTTTTGCAAGGTGGTATTTTAGAGAGAGATGTGTACCTGAGGCCACCATCTGATGTTTGTCCTAAATCTCAAGTGTGGAAATTAAAAAGATGCATCTATGGATTGAATGATGCTCCACGGGCATGGTACAAGAGAGTTACTCAGGCTTTGATTGAATTAAAAGGAGTAGCAAGTGCTTATGATAATGCATTGTTTTTGTGGCATGATATTAAAGGAAATTTGACTGGAATTCTTGCTATGCACGTGGATGATTTTGTTTTCTGTGGAAACACAGAGTTTGAAAGGGATGTGATTGCAACATTGAAAGAAAAATTTAAGGTGGGATCTCATGAAAGTGGAACATTCAAATATGTTGGACTGAATGTTAATCAACAGGAAAATGGGATCACTGTAGAACAAGATCTATATGTATCTTCCATATCTCCAATAGAAATAAGCAAAGGGAGGATACTGAGGAAAAATGATGAACTGAATGAAGAAGAAAAGCATGAGTTGAAGAGACTTGCAGGTCAGATGATGTGGGTTTCAACTCAAACACGCCCTGATATAGCTTTTGATGTGTGTAAAATGAGCAACACTGGAAAGCATCCCAAAGTAAAAGCCTTATTTGAGGCGAATAAAGCCTTATCAAAATTGAAATCCAAGAAGGGTTCTATAACATTTCCAAAATTGGGAAAGCCCTCAGATTTACACATTTTGTGTTATACTGATGCCTCTTATGCCAGTCTGGAAGATGGATCTTCACAGGGTGGTTTTGTTGTCTTTATTGGAGGAAGTACTGACAAAATGGCCCCCATGTGTTGGGCGTCAAAGAAATTGGACAGAGTGACAAAAAGCCCATTGGCCTCAGAGACTCTTGCTCTGAATGAGGGAGCTGATGCTGGTGTTTTGACTGCGGTTATGATACAAGAGGTATTTCAGTTATCTAAATTGCCAGACGTTCTCTGCAAGACAGATAATGCATCACTTGTGGAGACATTGAATTCCAACAATCTGGTAAGCGATCGACGATTGAGAATAGATGTAGCAAGGCTGAAGGAAATGAAGAGTAGAGGGGAGATACAGATAGAATGGATCAAGGGTTGTGATCAGGTCTCTGATTGTTTGACCAAGGCAGGAGCTTCGTCTGAGCTTCTAAGGGACTTGTTAAATCAGAAATAAATTATTCACTTGAGGACAGCAGCAATGTTAATGTAGACATTGGTTACCTCCCTTGCTTCAGTTACATGGTTACCTCCCTTGCTTGTGGTGATATAAATAGGAGTCGGCCATCTTGGTTTAGTTAGTTCGTTCGTACAGTTTAGACAGACTACAAGTGTCTCAACACATACTGCTTGATTGCAAAATGTATGCTGCTTGATTGCAAAATGTATACTGCTTGATTGCAAAATGCATACTGCTTGATTGCAAAATGCATACTGCTTGATTTCAAAATGTATACTGCTTGATTGCAAAATGTATGCTGCTTGATTGCAAAATGTATGCTGCTTGATTGCAAAATGTATACTGCTTGATTGCAAAATGTATACTGCTTGATTGCAAAATGTATACTGCTTGATTGCAAAATGTATGCTGCTTGATTGCAAAAAGTATACTGCTTCATTGCAAAATGTATACTGCTTGATTGCAAAATGTATGCTGCTTGATTGCAAAATGTATGCTGCTTGATTGCAAAATGTATGCTGCTTGATTGCAAAATGTATACTGCTTGATTGCAAAATGTATGCTGCTTGATTTCAAAATGCATACTGCTTGATTTCAAAATGCATACTGCTTGATTGCAAAATGTATGCTGCTTGATTGCAAAATGTATACTGCTTGATTGCAAAATGTATACTGCTTGATTGCAAAATGTATACTGCTTGATTGTAAAATGTATGCTGCTTGATTGCAAAATGTATGCTGCTTGATTGCAAAATGTATACTGCTTGATTGCAAAATGTATACTGCTTGATTGCAAAATGTATACTGCTTGATTACAAAATGTATACTGCTTGATTGCAAAATGTATACTGCTTGATTGCAAAATGTATACTGCTTGATTGTAAAATGTATACTGCTTGATTGCAAAATGTATACTGCTTGATTGCAAAATGTATACTGCTTGATTGCAAAATGTATACTGCTTGATTGCAAAATGTATGCTGCTTGATTGCAAAATGTATGCTGCTTTATTGCAAAATGTATACTGCTTGATTGCAAAATGTATACTGCTTGATTGCAAAATGTATACTGCTTGATTGCAAAATGTATGCTGAAACACAAAAATAATGAAAGAATATTAACTGATTTCTAGAAAAATAAAAATAGAAATAAAAATAGTAATGCTATGAATAAACATATATATATATATATATATATTTTACTTAATAAAATATTCTTTTTGCAAACCAATATGCAAGATATTTAAAACGTAATTGGTCCTGGATATGACCTAAAACTATATCCGATGGTGAGGCCCCACCTTGCGGACCTTTGAGAGTGTGGAGCCACCCTTTAATTGCCATTGCTCTCTGACCCAGAGTGGTAGTACTTGTTAGGGTCTCAACTATGGGTTAAATAGAATCCGACTTAAAAAACAAATATACTCCATTAAAAATCGTTCTTCAAAATAACTAGATTCAGCATTAAATAACCTGAAAAAGGTTGATATGCCGTAAAACAAAAACAACCAACTAAAACATAATTATTTTCATTGATTTTATTCAGTGACATGCAGAGAACGTTTTTTTAAGACAAATGCTCAAGAGAAAACGGCAAAAATATAATAATGGTGCAGCAAAGGCCTATAATACAATCCTATGAAAAGGGCACTTTTAAAACAGGAGTAAAAGGGGCAGGTTTTTTTTTGTTTTTTTTTACATGGGGGTCATCACTTATCAAGGCCCGAAGGCCACTCAGGGATGAGGGTTATTGCGTGTACAGTAATCAATGAGATAGTATTGTAGTAATCATTAGTATTGGGGGTTTTGATAGAGTGTCTTACTTAAGGGGGTGGTTTGTCAGGAGTTTGTTTATGTTGGACTTGAAGACGTCCAAGTTGTAGTCAGGTGGGAAACAGGCAAGCGGCAGAGAGTTCCACTGGCGTGCAATTCTAAGAAAGAAGTTTTGCTCATGGAATCTACGTTTGGATTTAGGCACAGATAAAGAGTGGGGAAAATTATTGTGGTTGCAGGGAAGAGAAAAGGGCATCCCCCACTAAACGACCAAGTCTATTTTGTACTCTGTCAAGGCAGGATAGGCTGTTTTTAGCAGCTCCTGCCCAGATGTGGCAGCAGTACTCCATCCTTGGACGTACTTGGCTTTTATAAAGATAGAGAATTGCTTGGGCACTCCTACTCCCTACCCCCTCTTCACGTCCCTGATTTTATTGATATCAAGAAGCAAACATGGTGGCCTTTTCCTTACAAAAAAACTACATTTTTCAAAAGGCCTCATAGACATATACAACACTTGGAATAACAACTGCTTTATAAACCACCATGCATGCAGTGTTTATAATAATGCGTTAGTGCATAAACACTGATTCGACCAAATGCCCAGCCAACATTACTACTAATTCTGGAGATAATCTGTGGGGGACCCGGTGTGCAGTTAATATACCGGTTGCATAGCTGGATCCCCTCTTTGTAGGTTGCATATATGAACCGGTTACGTGAATAGGCTGCGTGTTCAATAAGCTGGATTGTTGGAGGTCGTCGTTACTAGGACAGCGTAATAAAGAAAACAATCAACAATAATGGCACGTGTTATGAGTACATTTAAGACATTCAAATGAAGCACGCTGAAACAGGATCATATATTTACATATGTACAAGGAATATTTATTTACACAGAAAGGTTACGAACGTTACAGAGTGTTTGTATGTTTATAACTAGCATGCATGTAGATAAACGTTTGTTGCGTGTATGCGTGTGTGAATGTACGTGAGAGTTTGTGGAAGCATACCTTGGAAGTTCATTGTGTGTGTAAGAGTTTGTTTATACGAAACCTATCTTGAGAAAAGATAAACGCTCTGTCAAGGCATGGACGTAACTTGTGTGCCACTCACATTTGAGGTTTGAATTGAAGGCAAACTCGTGCTGTTAGCTCCATGTCTTGAGTGGAAAGAGAAAGAAGACAGAGAAAACGGAAGAGGTAAAAGGGAGCACCACCTGTTGGGCAAAGTGGAGGTTACCACAGGGGCGACAACTGATGCATTGGTTAAAAAATGTATGCATGGATGTGTGTGCGGTTTGCTTAAATACATGCTACATTAAAAAGGCATGTTCCTATAAATCTCGCAATTACAAGATTCTGTATGCCATACAGCCCATATTCTTGAATGAGCAAATATTCTTTAGTTACACACTTTGTAAATGTACATTAAGTTCTGGGACATTGGGTTCTAGCATTGTGGCACTGGGAGCAAGTTGCAGAGCACCTAATATTTGGTAAGGTTGATTGCCTGCAGCAATGTTTCCTGGATCTTTGAATGCTGAATAATGAAAGTTAAGTTGTAGATTCAAACATTTATTCATGATGTTTTTTTTTTTTTTTTTTTTTTTTTTACACAGTGATCACCACTTATCAAGGCCCGGAAGCCACTCAGGGATAAGGGTTATTGCAAGTACATTACGTTAGTGTGGAGATTTGATGAAGTGTTTAATTAAGGGGGCGGTTCATTAGGAATTTGTTAACATTAGACTTGAAGACATCCAAGTTGTAGTCCGGAGGGAAGCAGGCAGACGGAACAGAGTTCCACAGGCGTGCAGTTTCTTAATAAATCTGCCTCTTTCTGCATAATAACAGGGTCAACATTATAGTGAGAACTGTTTGATTTAATTTGTAGGCAGGTGTAACTGTAGACAATTTTATAGAAGAAACTAGCAGGGAGACCCGACGCTGTCTAGGATTGAAGGATGATCAACGAATGTTTCACACTCCCATATTTTTATTGCCATCGAAATCAATGAAATCGCCTATTTTTCAATCAAATCGATTGATTGTCTGCTCTAGTTGGGGACTCATCGCA
Source organism: Euprymna scolopes (assembly GCF_053919585.1). Classification (NCBI taxonomy): domain Eukaryota; kingdom Metazoa; phylum Mollusca; class Cephalopoda; order Sepiida; family Sepiolidae; genus Euprymna; species Euprymna scolopes. The sequence goes on from NC_136482.1 coordinate 171,125,617, forward strand.
GTCCACCAGGAGGAAGCTTTACATACCTCCCCGCAGTGATTTAGTCCACAATACAGTGTAGTCTACATTGCACTGTAGAGAACCTACTGTTGATTCTATAAAATTATGTTTTATATACAATGGCTTGCATTAAAGTTTAAAATACAAAAGTCAAGTATCAGGCTTCAATTGTGTTCTAACCAGAAACATTCATTTCGAATGCGCCCCTGTTATATCAAAGAACCTACTGTTGGTTTTATATGTCGGGCCTTTCAGCTTGTGTGGTACTAAAACTTCTAAAATGCGCTTATGATGTTAGGTTGTGTAAGGTGTTAATTTTGGTGAAAATCGCCTGTTCCTTCTTTCATCGGATTATTTAGATTATCGATTATCCATATTTATCAGAAGGTATTCCGATAGAAAACCTATCTAACAACACTGCCAGGCGTATAATGTACCTTTGTGTGAAATTTCATAAAAATTGATCCAGCTGTTTTCACACACACACACACACAAAGTCCCTTTTATATAATAGTAGATAATAACACCTGACAGGATTTTCGACGTCTTTTTTAAAACTTCATAGAAGTATTTATCATTGATTTATTTTAAGGCTTTATTGATATTATTAAGTTTGTTGCGTGCAGACGGGAAGAGGAACACTTAGCCAAACTGATACTTATTTTTTTGTCAGGGTGTAAAAATAGGAATTGGTAAAACAGTTGCGCATCTCTGAGGAGCAACTGACTTGCTGCTAACAAAATGTCTCTTGACTCTCATCAAAGCAACACGTCTGCGATAAGAAAATATTTCAAAGAAAGACAATCTTGAGGAACATGTAGTAAATTTTAAGCCATGAATGATTAGAAAATGTTTGGCAGGCGATCAACACGTGTGAAACAAAATAAAAAGCAATTTTCTTTTTGTCTCCCGAAGTCGGAAGATAATTGCATTTTTTTTAATAGATAATTTTTCAAAGATGTGGATCTTTGAGATAATAAGGCTTTTCAAATTAAGCTAAAATATCATTAGTGCTGTGGTTAGCAAAAAAAATTTTTTTTTTTTTACAAGGAAGTCACCACTTATCAAGGCCTGAAGGCCAGTCGAGGATAAGGATTAATGTATGTATGGTGGTCACTGAAAAAACAGTGTAGTGATCCTTGATAGTTAAAATTGGGTAGAATTTGATTATTTAAGAGGACGTCTGAACAAGAATTTGTTTACATTGGACTTGAAGACAACCATATTGTAGTCAGCGGGAAAGCAGGCCAACAGAACAGTTTTTCGGGCGGGCAGTTCTAGGAAAGAAACTTTGTTCATGGAATTTGCATTTAGATTTAGGCACAGATAAAGTGTTAGGGAAATTGTTAATAGTGGTTGTAGCTAGACGAGTGTTTTTGGTGAAAGTTTGGCAGGGAGAGCACAGATTGAAGCTCAGATGAGCGCTTGCCATGAAAATAATGATAGAGCATAAACAGGCTTGCGACATCTCTTCGGTGGAAAAGAGTTTGCAGGGAGGAGAAAAGGGCATCACTTACTAGGTTTTGAGGGAGAAACTTGTAGAAATAGAAGAACAAAATCTCATTTCAACATTTAAAACAAGTTTATTGAGTCGTTTTTGTTAATTTGTAAATAAAAGAAAATGAAAGAAAAGGGTGTTAGTAAATGAATACGTCCATGAATGTGGATGAGGACAAAAATAGTTGGAGAGTCCATGCAGTGTTAAATTAAAGTCCCATTAGTACTGAAGAGAGAATACTTCATATATGAAGAATGTTGGTCCATACACAGGTATGGAAATCAGGCCATGTATATGCGTATATGCAGGCATATGTGTGTGTTGTGCATGCACGCATGTGTGCGTGTGTTACATTATTTAGTTTGTGTGTGTCGGTGGTCGCCATGTTGGATTCTAGGGTTTTCTTGTCAAAGGTCTGGAGAGATTTCTATTATGTCCTAAGGGAGAAGTTTGGGGGTTGGTTTGAGCAATGTGGATAACGTTTCATGGGAAAGAGAGAGGAAATAAACTTTGTGCGGTCCCTTTTATAATCTTTGGTTACGTGCTCAGTTGAGAGATGATCTTTAATTGGACAAGTTAGAAAGAAAGGAAGTTAAATACTTGCACCAATCAGTGCTGGGCTTAGAAATTAAGTACAGATTCAAAATCGTAAACTGCTGTTGTGGTCGTTTGGGTGTTATTTTTACAATGTTTCTGTTGGTATGACCTCCAACCTGCTTCACGTGTCAAACACGGGAAATTTTATGGCTCTAAAACGTCATATACTATAATTTTTGCAAAGACCTGTGGCACAATGGATAAAAGTGCTAAGTAGTAATCAGTTCTAAGTGACAGTTGTTCTGTAGGTTGATGGTTAAATCCTCAGTACGGATGATACTAAAGATACAATTACTTAAGACTTTTACTTGGCCATGTCTGAAGAAACAAGAACAATCTACCCCAATGGATTAAATAAAAGGTTCAGTTCAATATTCTATTCCCAAGTTAATTTCTTGTCACAATTACTGGTTCTAATATGCGAGGATCTGCCTTTCTGACACTCAAATGATCAACAGATTTACATCACCCCCTCCCCCCTTTCTTTTCTTTTTTCATCTATTTTTCATCTCTCCCTGCTACCATGATGTAGAATAATCAAAAGAACTGTGTTAGTCAATAACACACAACAACAACAACAACAATAATAATAATAGCAGCAACACTTACCAAGGGTCCAGCTTATGCACAAGACAGACATCAGATTGAGCTGGACTGAGGGCTTGTATTTATGTACAAGCATATCCAATCAGGTGATTCAGCCAATCACAATCCAAGGAATAGACTGGCCCATGTGTGCACAATGGAATCTCCCATTGTGCCATAAATAGTTCTCCTCTTTCATGAGAAGTAACTTTAGTCTTTGTCAAGTTATCCACGACTTGAACGCTGACCGAAAGTCCACTACACAATCCAACACATGACAAAGGGCTCCTCTTCCCTTGAGCTGGTTTCTGAAATCGCAAATGTGTTTTCTTAATTGGCATCAACCACAATAAAACACATCTTGTTTAATTCATTATCAAAGTTTCAACCACAAGAAAGGTTTTTGTTTTTGTAATTTAATTATCAACTCTGTCATCCATAATGATTGGAAGATGTTTAACACGCCTGGATAAAGGCCATTACCTTTTTTATCAAAATGTCAGCTAATTTTTATTTCACAAATCCTCGGGAATTAGTCAATCCAACAAGGTTCTCTTTTCCTTATCAGATTCCATTATCTTTTTATTGTCCAAAATAACTCGAAGGTTTTCTTTGAGAAAAAAACAATCACTTCTTTTTCATGACCCTTACAAGCATTTAACACAGTTCAAACTTTTTGTTTCTTCCCTTTGGGAGGGGGGGCTGTTCTTTTTTTTTTCTTCTTCTTTCCTACTGTCTGAATATCAAAGTTTGTCTCTATAGCTTATCAACCCTTTTAATCCGTCAACATTGTTTTAGGTTTGCGATCAGGTGAATTAGGGGATCAGATGTTGAAACAGATGAAGTGAAAGTTCTCAGCCACTTCTGTGTTTTTCCCAGAAGTCTGACATGGAGATGAGTCCTGACACTCTTTCCACTCAGCACTTGACAACAGTGGACAGCAACTCAGTATAGCCATTTGAACCGAGTATGCAAAGATGTAGGCCACATAACATAGTGTTCACTGGAAAGACACAGATCATCAGAGTTTGAAAGAACTTGGTTTTCATGATATACATGACTGTAGGCTGTTCTTGAGAAGAACTAGAGTGTTTGACCTTATTGAGGAGTTTCTTAGCTTTCATAAGGCGGTTCTCTTTGGCCTTGACAGTGAGAAATTGGCCCTTGCAATTTTTGCATAAAAAGTAACAAAAATCCTTGTGCAGTGCTTTCTTCATAATCTCCACTCTAATGCTTATCTCTCTTATCAAGGTCTGCATTGCTTTTCCTGGATCTTGCCACACCTTTTTTCTGCAGCTTCACAATGAATTTCAAGATGCCTACTACGTTCCTGCTAGCCGCTGCTTCCTCATCTCTATCACAATTCTCCAGTTCACATTTTACAGCAATCAACATAATCAAGGAACACTTAGCTGTAACTAAGATTCCTGAATTCTTTAATCTGGTGTTTATTCCAGTGGTCAAGAATTAGGAAAAGAAGACAAGTTATCGGGTCAGTTCAAGTAAAAAAGTATTATAACTCTAAGGTACACTACTTTGATGTTGATCTCACAGCTATGGCACCTATGCTTTTGGACTTTTAAGTACATTCTTACAATGAGATGATTGGTTAAATCTAAAGTCACGGTGAGGTCATAACTGATATAGCTACACAGGATAGTTAATTCTTACTTTCAATATTCAGACATCTTATTGAAACATCATTGTAATTTCTTTGATGTTTTTTTGATTCATGAATCTGAAACATATGCATTTTTGTGTACCTAGTGCACCAATTTCTATCCTTACCTAGTTTCCACCACTTTATAGCTAATATTTTCTTTTACAAGGGAGTCGCCACTTATCAAGGTATGAAGGCCACTCAAAGATAAAGGTTAATGAGGGTTAATAGAACAACAGCGTAGTAATCGTTAGTGGTGGAAATTGAGCATAATTTGATTATTTAAGGGGACGGCTCAACAAGAACTTACTAGAAAATACAGGAAAAATGGCTCTCCCCCAGCCTTGAGATAAGTAAAATTAATTTATATATTTTTTAAAATTATTCAGATTACTGTTCTCATCTTGGGAGTTATTGTAACAGTGTTTCAATCGATGTAACCCCCGACTTTTTTTAGATGCATCTTATTAAACTTGGGTCATTTTTCTGTCAAACTCGGGAATCTGTATAGAATATTTATTTGTTATTGTTATATATATAGCAGGATGACTATACAGTCTGAACACGTAGATGAAAAAGAAAAAGAAAAGAAATCAGCTGAGATTTAGTTGCTTCCCACCGTCACAAGATATGGCACAACGCCAGAAAGTGTGTGAAACCAGCTTTCTCAAGAGAACACTCAAAAGTAGCCCCTGTGCAGGCCATTGGCAATGACCCCTCTCCTGACAGAGAAAGCACTGCTTGGTTGGTTGGTTGGTTGTTTTTGTTTTACGGCATATCAACCCTTTTCGGGTTATTTAATGCCGAATCCAAAGATTTTGAAGACAAATTTTTTTTAATAGAATATATTTGTTATTTTCACCTCGGTTTCTATTTAACCCATAGTTGGGACCCTAACAGGTACTACCACTCCGGGTCAGAGTGGACCTGGGAGCAATGGTAATTAAAGGGTGGCTCCACACTTCCCAAAGCCCACAAGCTGGGGCCTCACCACTGGATATAGTTTAAGGTCATATCCAGGACCCCCATTGAGGGACTTTTACCCTCTGCAAGGGGGCAGTCGGCGTATTCTAATGCCCCACCGACAGGGCCCCACTGCTTGGGAGGATTGGTTTCTTAGGACCGAGTTGAACCATATCTTATTCCGATAAAAAAGGGCCTAACGGTTCAAGTCAGCCCTTAAATTGTAAAAATGTTGCCAAAATGTTACACTACGCTTTTCTTGTTTTCAGTGTCATTTTCATAACGTTTCAGCTGTGGCCTTCTTCAGGACCACGTTATTGAACTCTGAAATCTGCATGAAATTTCAAATGAAAACCTTTACTTAATCTGTGGAGGTAGCATGCTTTCGTTTCAGCAGCCATGACTGGAAAGAAGTCTTAAGTAATGGACAAAATTTTATTTTGAGTGTTGATTGCGCTGAGAATTGAACCTTCAAAAATTTGGAAGAATGCAACTTATAACTGGATTTGAACAAATACTTTATCCACTATGCCATGAATAATCCAAATAATACAAATTATCAATCCTCATCTAAAAAATTCAGGAACATACTATGCTGTATTATTCTTAAAGCAATTTTGAAATTCTTCCATGGTTGATGTTAAAATGTTTTTGATTAATAATAAGGGTATGACCCGAATGATTTTGACGATCTTATTTATAACTACGGTTAGGACAATCAACCAATGAGAAGCCTCCGACCACATTATAAAAAAATATTGAATTTTGGATGCAAGTCAGTTTGCTGTCAACCTCCATCTTGAAAGGACTGAATCGTGACTGCATTGATTTTTCGCCGCCATCTTTGTTATTAAGAATTACTCAACACTCGAGATCGTGACTGCATTGATTTTTTGCTGATTTGATTTACTACCGCCATCTTTGTTCAACATAATGTCTCTAACAGTTGATAATTACCATTTTAAACAAACAAAAAAGGACAAATTACACACTCTTTCCAGAGAGCTTCACCATATGACTGCGAACAGAAGTTCCGTCTAGGAGGTGATTGTTCCATTATATCAACACGTTTGTGGATTAGCAGGTTATACTGAAATACTTGCGAAGGGCATTTTCAGGGCTGTATTTTTTATTTATTTATTTTTTTTTTTTGGCAGGGAGGTTTTTCCTACTACACAAAATGCCTGGCATTCTCAAATGGTCACCCATCTGGTACTGTCCAGGCTCAACGTCACTTAACTTTGGCGATCTAATGAAACTCAATATGTTAACATAGTTATGCTGTTTTAAATGATTATATACTCAGTTTCTTTGCATTTCAGAAGCACGAAGAAGGCAAGTTTTTTTTTTTTTTTTTTTTTTTTTTGCATTTATCTGATCTGCATTGGATAACGCCTTTTACTTTGAATGTCTTTCTTTCACTTTTGAAAATAATCTCTTCAACGAGTGCTTACAATCTCCATTCCTTCTTATTTCTCTATAAATATTTTCTTTTCTTAAAGAGCAGCAGCAGCAGCAATATCACGAAGAGGAGTAGTAGTAGGAGAAGAAATGTAATGGTAGTATACGTTGCCTAATCAGTTAAAAATAGCTTTTTCTTTTTAATTTGAACTTTTTCACATTTTAAAGAACAAACTGGATGAATTCATAATAAAACAATAAATTTACAAGGACATTTTTGAGGTCTATTTAATGGAACATTAAGAATAATTTAACCTATATATCCATATCATGTATGATGTAAGTTTTTTTTTCTTTTAAAAGTTGATATTGAGTTATTTGTTAATACAATAAGAAATGCTTAAAAAATCAGAGAATCTATATAGCAAATAAATTAAGCTATTATTATTACTACTAATACTATTATTAATATTGTAGTAGTAGTCGTAGTAATATTAGAATAATAGTAATGTGTATTATTAATCATGGTAGTATTAGTATAATAGTAGTAGTAGTAGTGGTGGTGGTTTTGGTGATGTTGCACAGAATAAAGAAGATATAGATTCATGTCACTTTTGCCTGTTGAGTCTAAAACTCCACCCAAAATGTACTAGTCAACAATCAACCTTTCATTCTACTTGTCTCTGACTCTCTCCCTCTCTCTCTCTCTCTCTCTCTCTCTCTCCTAATCTCTTTCTTTATCTCCTTAGTCTCTCTTCCAATTTCATCTATATCTCTATTCCTCCCCCCTCTCTCACTGTCCTACTCTCCCAACCCATCTCATCTCTTTCTCTATATCCTTCTTTCTAATCCTCCCCCCCCTCTCTCTCTCTCTCTCTCTCTCTCTCTCTCTCTCTCTCTCTCTCTCTGTCTTGTCAGCTGGAGATCTGCATGTGTTTAAACACAATCTACATTTAGTTTCTACTTTCATATCTTCCACCAACCGCCCCTCCCCCCTCCAGCATGACATTCAGACAGCATCAAATTACCAAAACTATAAATTGTTTGCCATTGTTTCCTCTGCTAAATATATTGCATAATCCTCTGTCTCTCTTCCAGTAAAAACATGTCACTTGTTTCAATACTTCTTCAGGTGGGCCCTAACACTGAATAATATGCAATCTATAGGGAAATATTAATTAAGTACATTTCTTGCATAAAAGAAATACGAGGGGCGTTCCAAAAATAAAGCTTCCTATTTTTGAAATCAAAAACTAAAACGTCAAAGAGCTACACGGTATGGTACAATTAAAACGAGTGACATTTTTTTGCTCCAGAATTTATTTTTCTACATAGTCACCACCATTCTCAATACACTTTTCCCAGCCTCTTTTGATGCGTTGGTCATAAAAGTCCAGAGCGTGCTTTATAACTCGTATCTCTGTTGCTACTTTGAAATCGACAAACCCATCTTCTAACTATGCTAACATCAACTGCATTGGCTTTGTAAATGTTCTACAGGTGCTGATAAATTTTGATTGGTTCAAATTTTTCTGCATTAAGGAATTCAATGACGCCTCCAAAGTAGAAGGCTTTCTGCCATCTAGGAATCTCTACAGTGAAGGGGTATGATTTTGCTGCTTGTCAGGATAATTGGGGGTATTTACATCAAGGAGGTACAAGTGCTATGAATTCGTAGGAACAGTGTATTTAATTTTATGCTTAATGTATGTATACATGCTTTATTTACTATTTTTATAGTTTGCCATAAACAAGCTATTAATAAATTAAAATTGATTATTAGTAATTTCATGCCATGAAGAAATGTAAGTAAATATCTTACTGATTTCTATGTATAAAATAATTCATTTACTGTCTTTGTAGACAAACTATTAATAAGTGAAATGTCTTTATGTCCCATGTCTTTTTAACTGTCTTGTACTTTTCCATACATGAGATTTTGCTGACATAATGACAGTAAATTTTTGCAACATTTCACATGGTCAGAAAATTAATTAAAATTCCTTACCCACATATTGCTAATCTTGATAAAACAAAATATATCAAACATTCACAATCCTAATCCCTAACCTTAACCTCAACCCTGAATCTAACCATAAACCCTAACTCCTACCTTAACCCCTAACCCTAAACCTAGCCCTAACCATAAACCCTAATCATAAACCCTAACCATAAACCTAAACCTTAAACCCTAACCCTAAATTCTAACCCTAACTCTGAACCAAGACCTAACCTGACTAAAACCTTAACCCTAAACCTTAACTCTAAACTTTAACCCAAATTGGTATTATAAGAACAGTGCATTGTAATTGAGAACAGATTAAGTAAAGAATCTATATATCTATAAAAGTGAAAGTGTGTGTGTGTGTGTGTGTGTGTCTGTCTGTCTGTCTGTCTGTGTACATTTCCCGATGCAATAACTGTCAATTTTCAGTCTATAGACTCGAAATTCGATATACAGAGTATTGAGATTTGAGAAAATCTTTGTAAGCGGTTTTCGGCCAGAAATTTGGCTGTTAAGAGGTCAAAGTTCAACGATTTGACCTTTGAGAACTCTACCAAACTCCTCCGACAATTTTGGGTCTAAACACTTGAAAGTTTAGATATAGTTACCTTGAACATGGATCTAACTTAAGAACTTGATTTGAGTCCAAAACAATAAATGTTAAGGAGTTATAATAGGGGTCAAAGTTTTTAAAAAATTGACCGCTTTCTTTTTTTTTTTTGCTCAACATACACCTCCAAACACCCGGGCAACGCTGGGCTTCCAGGCTAGTATCCAATAAAAGCAGAAACTAAATGTAGATTGTGTTTAAATGTATGCAGATCCCCAGCTGACAGGAGAGAGAGAGAGAGAGAGAGAGAGAGAGAGAGAGAGAGCGAGCGGGGGGGGGGTGTAGAAAGAAGGATATAGAGAACTTGATTAAAGTTTAACTTTAATTTTTCTTGATTTTACAGGTGCACAGCCGACTGCTGGTCTGAATTATTATCTTGTTTGGAAGGTTCTTGGTGCTTCCTAACATCCACAGGCAATGTCATGGCCAGATGTAATGGAAGATATCAATTATGAAGAGAAAAACTTTAAACTGGACGAAGTTAGTCTCAAGCATCCTCTATGGATGACCGAAGGACACTATATCTACCACCTACTTCGAGATGCTCATGGTCATCTGTCATGCCGAACTGATAATAATGGTGAACCAATTTGTTCACCTAGGTAAGTACATGAAACATATGACTCGGCAGAAAAGGAAATAAAATATTAAACATGGAATTTCCAAAACGATTGGTCACATATAGGAGGACCGATTTTCGGTGATTACAGAACTGAGAATCATGAATCTAAAACATAAAAAAAAATTGTTTTCTATTATAGAGTACACAACACAAAAGATGGAGGTTATATAATTAAATTACCAATACGATAGAAGCCTGAGTGTACATTTATGAAACACTTCACCAATAAAAAACTATCTTTTAGAGTTATATGAGATTTGAACTCTGGCATTATTACCATAAAAAGCTACTGCCTTGATACTCTAGACTTTTACTCTAATAGTTCCTTCTCTTGAATTGCTTGACTTTGGAATTCCCTCCCGGTCTCCGGCTTCCCTAAAATATATATTATATATATATATATATATATATATATATATATATATATATTATATATATATATTATATATATTATATATATATATATATTATATATTATATATATATATTATATATATATATATATTATATATTATATATATATATATATTATATATTATATATATATATTATATATATATATATATATATTATATATTATATATATATATTATATATATATATATTATATATTATATATATATATTATATATATATATTATATATTATATATATATATATTATATATATATATATTATATATATATATATTATATATTATATATTATATATATATATATATTATATATATATATTATATATTATATATATATATATATTATATATATATATTATATATATATTATATATTATATATATATATATTATATATATATATTATATATATATTATATATTATATATATATATATTATATATATATATATATATTATATATTATATATATATATATATTATATATATATATTATATATATATTATATATTATATATATATATATTATATATATATATTATATATTATATATATATATATATTATATATATATATATTATATATATATATTATATATATATATTATATATATATATATATATATATATATATTATATACATATATTATATATATATATTATACATATATATATGAACTTTATTGATGATTTTTCCTGTTTAATTATAGTTTATTTTCTAAAAAACAAATCCGACACTATCCTCACCACTAAGAAATATTTAGCTGATATTCCCCCGTACGGTTCAGTAAAATGTATACGCTCAGACAATGGGACTGAATTTACTAGTAAAGACTTTGAACTTCTATTAATTAACCATTGTATTAAACACAAGAAATCTGTGCCGTATTCCCCCTTCCAAAATGGCACCGCTGAAAGGGCATGGCGAACCCTTTTTGAGATGACAAGATGCCTACTTATCGAATCGAAATTAGTGCATAGTTTATGGACATACGCTTTAATGGCAGCAGCATATATCAGAAATAGATCGTTCAATAAGAGACGAGGAAAAACGCCGTATGAAGCATTTTGCAGTGTAAAACCTAAAATGAACAGAATGCATATATTTGGTTCTGATTGTTTTGCATTTATAGAAAACACCAATAAACTAAATGCTAAAAGCAAAAAGGTATTTTCGTAGGTTACGATAAAAACAATCCGGCATATTTAATCTACTTTCCAACCCAAAATGCCATAAAAATGGTTAGATGTGTAAAATTCAATGATACATTAAATTTTAAAAATGGCGATCCAGTGGATGAAAAACGTGAAATATTACCTAGCATCTTAATCGATCACAATGAAAATATTAATAACGACGACAATTACAGTAGAACTTCTGATGAAAATATTAACCAGACATGTCGATACCCAATAAGGGAGCGAAAAAGGCCAGACTTCTTACAAATTGAAAAGATACATGATTACGCCGTGGATTACTGTTACTCGTTGAACAGCACACCGAAAGTTATAATTAGGCGATTAAGTCAAAAAATCACCAAGAATAGGAACAAGCTATGATATCCAAATTGAAAGCTTTATCTGAAAATAACACATAACAATTGTGGCAAAGCCAACAGATGAAAATATAATTTCTTCACACTGGGTTTTTTTCAAAAAAAATCACAGCTTCTGGCAGTGAAACTTTTAAAGCAAGATTTGTTGCAAAAGGTTTTTCACAAATTTCTGGAGTGGAATATTTTGCAACATTTTCACCAACGACAAATTTAACAACAATTAGAATTTTATTACAACTTGCCGCTCAATACAATTTAAAAATACATCAAATGGATGTAAAAAACGCTTATTTAAATGCTCCGATTGACTGTGAAATCTACGTTTACCCTCCAGAGGGATTTAAAATGAAAAATAAAAATTTGGGTGTGGAAATTAAATAAATCGTAATATGGACTAAAACAAAGTGCACACAATTGAAATTTAACACTCCATAATTATTTGACAAATAGGAAATTTACAAAGAAAAGGTTTTAACAAGTGACTTTATTTTTTCTTTTAACATTGAAAAAATCCTGCTCAAGTTCAGAATGCAAGATTGCAAGCCGCGTTCAACTCCCGTCGAAATGGACATAAATAAAAATATAGGGACTGAAACAAAATCCATAGATAATCGAATATACAGGGAAATGGTAGGGAGCCTCATCTACTTAATGACTGCAACTAGGCCTGACATATGTTACACTGTAACAAAGCTATCTCAAAACTTATCAAAACCGACAATTAAGGACCTTAATCGTGCAAAACAAATCCTTTGTTACCTAAAAGGAACCAAGGAACAATCTTTAATATTTAAAAAGTCATATTCTCTAAATTTAGAAGGATTTTCAGATTCAGATTGGGGTAACTCTGAGGATAGAAAAAGTATAATGGGGTGTTGTTTTAGACTGTCAAAGACTGGACCTATGATCTCTTGGAAAACTAAAAAGCAACAAATTGTTGCCCTTTCTACTTGTGAAGCAGAATATGTGGCTCTTACTTATTCCGCGCAAGAGGCAATTTTTCTGAACACCCTTCTAAAATTTATTTTAAAACCAGATCTAAGTAAAAAAAAACTATGGTAATTCATTGTGATAATCAGAGCAGTATCTTATTAGCAAATAATTCTATGATTCATCAAAGATCGAATCATATTGATATCAGATATCATTTTATAAGGGATGAAATAAGTAAAAAATCTATTACTCTTACTTATGTGACGTCTGAAAATAATATAACCAACATTTTTACCAAACCTATAAAAAGAATAAAATTAAGACATTTTATAACTGAACTTTTTGGAATCTAATTATGAATAAATTTCTTTTCAGAAACCCAAAAAGAGAAGCATGAACAGTCAAAATCACACACACAAAAAAAAAAAATTGTAAATTGTCCTGGGCATGACGTTAAACTGCGACCAGTTTTACCTTACTAACCAAATTAACTAACTAATACCTACCATAATGTTTCCAGTTAGTGTTAAAAAAAAAAAAAAAAAGAAGAGAAAAGTCACTTGTTAAAACCTTTTCTTTGTAAATTTCTTATTTGTCAAATAATTCTTTTTTGTATCTTTTTTTTTTTTTGGCAAACATTTGTTAAAAAAACAAAAAAAAATGTATATTTGTGAATTTTTGTGCATATGTTTATATATATTTGAAAAGTATTCTATTTGTATGTTTATATATATTTGAAAAGTGTTTATTTTTATATAAAAATAAATAAAAAAAACTCAATGTGATTAAAAAAAAAAAATGGCTTCTTTTTGCACAGTATTTTATACCAATATATTAATAATTCTTTTTGACCAATGAGAATAAAGACAAATTCCCCCAAAATCAGAAAAAAAAAAACCAATTATTTTATTGGTTTATTTTTATTTGTTCATTTATTTGTTTATTTAGTTATTTTTCTTTCCTTTTCTCAAGTCAAACCAAAATTGAATCCGAAAGGATTTTTCCATTATATCAAAAAGGGGGGGGGGGTAAAATGTTTTTACTCCTAATTAGGGTATGTAATGAATGGATTTGCCAATCATTTTTATAACAACCGGCTGTGCTAAACAACCAATGAAAACCTTTCAAAATTACTATAAAAATTATCGAATTTTGGATTCAATCAGTTTGCCGTTAACTACGCCACGGACCGCATTTGATTCTTGGCCGCCATCTTGGTTACTGCCAATTACTGATCTGAACTACGCCGCCATCTTTGTTCAACATAATGTCTCAAACCTTAACAACCTCTTTGTCTAATGATTTCCTAGTTACTCCCCTCCCCTCACACTGATAACCTTGAATACACCTTTCTTTTTCCTTCTTTCCTTTTTTTCTTTTCTCTTCTGCCTTTATTTTTTAATGTCTGGAGTATATATGTCACACGACTCCTATTCCTCTCCCTTTAGCTTTTATAACGTTTTATTTTTTCAGTAAATAGAGTTTTTTTTTTTTTCTTCATTTGAGGACTGAGGAAAGTAACCCTCTTTTTTTTTTAATTCGCCTGATGAGGACTTCTAGTTTTAACTGACCATCTATCCAAAACATTAGCATGTCCAGTTGTCACAACCTTGTAAATTTGTTTATATTAATAACTCTCTTCTAGCTGAATCCACTGTCAAAAGTTTCCCCCACTCTTTATCTGTGCCTAAATCAAAACGCGGATTCCATGAACAAAGCTTCTTTCTTAGAACTGCACGCCTGTGGAACTCTGTTCCGGCTGCCTGCTTCCCACCGGACTACAACTTGGATGTGTTCAAGTCCAACGTTAACAAATTCCTAATGAACCGCCCCCTTAAGTAAACACTTCATCAAATCTCCACACTAACGTAATGTACTTGCAATAGCCCTTATCCCTGAGTGGCTTCCGGGCCTTGATAAGTGGTGATCACTGTGTAAAAATAAAAAATAAAAAAAAATATAGCTTACTCTTCTTTTATTGAGCACTCTTAACAATCTTGTTAATTCATGAATTATTACTCTTGAACACCTATAAGTTGGTATATATATATATATATATCCAATGGTATACTATATTACTGGTATATATTACTTATCCAGTAAAAATAAAGTTTTTTAGACTTATATGAGATTCGAACTCGGATATCAACATAAAACTACTGTCTTAGCAATGTGTACTTTGCCTATTCCTTTTTTGTCATCTAATCATATGTTTCTATTTGTGTACAAACAAACACACTCCAAAAAGCACAACTTTCTAATGGCATATATAACTATAGTATTCTAATTTGACCAGAGTTTGGTTAATGTTACTATGTAGAATGTTGTTCCGTATAGCGTAATTGGAGTATGGCAAAATCACATTGACACACCAGTTCCTACTGGATCACTAAAGTTAAGCAGCACTGATCCTGGCCAGTACTAAATGAGCGACTATTTGGGATTTCCAGATGCTGTATGTGCTCTCTGCTTATCCCAGCATTTGTTTCCAGTCGTCCTGGACTTCTCCTTGCCACTGGACTCAAACGGTGCTGATTCAGGAAAGGTGTGGTTTGCGGATTGTGCAACCTTTGCCTCACATTTACACATGCAGCAGCTGCTCCTACAGGGGTTATTCTTTGTCTTTCAGGACTGAACAGAGGCATCGGATTGGAGTATACGTTCTCTTTGTAATTTGACATGTAGTTTTGAACATACAATGTGACTCATTAAACATATCCAGCAACAGAGACATATTCTTACTCACTTCCAGAGGTCTCTAAAATTGTTGGACAGGGAGGCCATATTGTTTACTTTTTAGAGCTACGCAGGCCAAAACAAAACAAATGTCTGAGACATTTTCTGTACTGTTTTGGTCATTAACTTTCCCTTTTAGTGAAACTGGTTCTCCAAAACCTCATTTTTTTAATCATTTTCTGAACAAAAAAAAAAAAAAAAATCCATACTATTTTCACACATTTCCATTTTTTTTAAATTTTCCTGAATATTTTTACATTTCCCATAAGATCTCTACAGACCGGATTAAATACTTGGGGGGGGGGGTCCGGATTTGGCCTGCGGGCTATAGTTTGGAGACCCCCTGCTCTATTCTATTAATAAACTGCATTTCAAAATAAGCTATTACTTTATCATTTCAGGTATTTGTCTCAGCTCAGCATCATGAAGCTGGTCTGTGATCCATCTCGTGTGCGCAAGACGAAAAGTGGTGACATTCCTGGTGACCTTTTCCCAGGATTATTAACTGAAGCCATCCTACAAAAGGAGCTCATCTCGATTGAGTTCCTCGTCTCCAATTGGCCCCACCAAGTGCTTGACTTACAGGCCCTAATGCCCTTAGAAGATTACCTCCAGCCAGGTTACCTCACCCAGATTCTCGGAGAAGGACATGGAAACATGTCCCTGCTGGACTGTATTATGATGGGTCTCATAAACCTCAAGCCAGAGTCTCCTCTAAGAACCGTCAATTTCACAGGATTCAAAAATGGTAAATTCTTGACTTTATATTTTTTTTCTGTAATTCTCAAATACAAGTCTTTTAACAATGCCATATGAGAGAAGGTGGTTCTTTTGCAAGACTAAATTAAAAAAGAAAATTAAAAAAAAATATGTATGATGTACATATCCATGACGAAACAAAAGTATCATATTCCAAAAAATCACATAAATTGGCCAAGTAGTTTTATTTTTAGATATAAAAATCAAATTTTACAAGTAACCGAGGAGCGACTGTTTCATGCACCATTTTGAAAACAATCTACAAAAACGAAGGGAGATAAATTAACAATAATTCAAATTTGCAAGATTTTTATTGTATTCTCTACAAATTCTCATTAAACACAATGATTTTCTCTACAAAAATAAAACTACATGATCAATTTATGTGATTTTTGGAATATGATATTTTCGTTTCATCACGGGTACATACATCATACAGATTTTTCTTTATTTTTTGTTTTTTAATATAGGTATAATTCTTGACAAGAAGATTATTACATCTTTGAACTTTTTGAAAAATAAGTTATTTGAAAGAAAACACATTCCATTATTGGAGCCACTCGGTTCATGAAAAAAAAAAAAGAATGAAAAAAAAAAGTAGCTGACAAATGTACATGATGAACCAAGTGCAAGAGAGATCCAAACAATTGCACACTTAAAGGGACAGTTAGAATCCTAAAAAGATCTCTTGGTTGCAGTCTCTAAAACAGCAGGTGAATGTCTGGAATCTGATAGGGTGCTCCATCCTCAGCAAAAAAAACAAAACAAAAAACAAAAAACAAAAAACAAAAAAGAAACATTAAAAAACAAAAAGATTCCTCACTCGCAGTTTCTGCATTGAACACATCTTTTTGTACTGTCAGTCGCCAAGGAGGGCGATCATCAGCCAGGTTTTCTCATGCATAGATGGTGATATCACACTATTTCATGTGTCTCTTGCAAACATTTAAGAAGCATTGTTTGGAGTGCATTGCTTTTCTTCTACCTTTAGGTAGTTCGCCATAGAAAAGTACTTTAGGGATGCATTCTGCATCCATCCTCCTGACATGTACCAAACATCACAGCCATCTTTAAGAGAGTATTGTGTGCATGCTACAGATGCTGGCTCGTTCATGCATCTCAGTGTTGGGGATCTTGTCCTGCCACTTGGTCTGCAGAATGTGATGCAAGCACTTCATGTGGAAGCTGTTCAGATTCCTCTCATGGCTGGCATAGATGGTTCATGTCTCACCACCATAGAGGAGGGTACTGAGCATGCACACGTGAAAGACACGTCGTTTGGTTTTCTCAGTTAGACTTCTTGAGTTGTTCCACACTTGCTGGCATAGTTTGGACATAACTCCTACTGCCTTGGCCGTCCTGGTGTTGATCTCCAAGAATGGATTGGTATAGTTGTTTTGTTTTACGGCATATCAACCCTTTTTGGGTTATTTAATGCCAAATCCATTTATTTTGGAAATAGTATTCATGTTGCATCCAGTTATTTTGTAGAATGTTTTTATTCTTTAAGCTCTTTGTATCTTCAATCGCTAGTTTGTAGTATTTCATTTGGTTGTTTTATTGTGGATTTTATCGTATTTGTTCCCTGCCCTGCAGAACATGAATGAGTTTTGCAATGGGAGAGGAAAAAGGGTTACAGCATTAATTTTTGGTACATTTTAAGTTAGGAAACCAGTCACAAAGTGGAGGAGATAGAAAGGGAAAGGGGAAATGGGAAGAAGTAAAAGGGGGAAAAGGTGGGTTGTTGTTTTGGTTTTTGGTTTTTTCAGAACATAAAGTTTTGAAAAAAGTAGAAAAACAAAAAACATCAATGTTAGGGGCATTTCGTCTCAGGAAGCCGATATCTTCAGACAACCTAAACTGGTAGCACCAGCAAGTCAATGAAGAGCTAACTGGAGATTGTAGACCTAAGATAAATGAAGTCCGTGACAGCATCCAGCCTGTACCTGTTGATGAAGGCGGTCATCCAAAATATATAATTAAATAAATTATATTAAAAAGAAAAACACAAGTTTATATATAATATATATTTATATATACATGGTGACCCCCCCCCCCAAAAAAAACGGGCTCCAACTCTAATTAGACCTCGTTTCTTAGTGTTTTGTCCGAATGAAATGAAACTTTGGTCATAACTAGTTTATTATATTCAAAACATCACATCAAAACACTAGGCCTTTTTTTCTCCGTTCTACAGCATATATTCTAGATGGTCTCCATTTAGCTTTTGTTTTTTTTGAGTCACCCTGTATATATAGTGCAAAATTTTGTTGAAAATTCAAAGACTCACGTTTTCTTTTTTATAACCTTCGTTTATTTCCTGGATTTTTTCCATTACAGCTGTTTCATTGATGAGTTGGAAATTTTACGATTTATATTTCCATAAAAAAATCATGTCCCCACAAACTTCTTCAGATGTTTATCCATTAGATTTTTACAACAAAAGGTATATTTTTAACATGCTGGACATCCTATTCGGGTAAAAGGATTTTCAAAGCCCTGCTTCTTCACTTCCTCCATCTTTTTGTGTTATCATATATATATAAAATATAAATTCTATATTCTAGAATTTTTTAGATTTTTTCAGCTAGTAACAAATATACACAGTGATCCATACATCTAGTAACTTGTCTTTTTCATTTTAGGCATTGCAGAAGTGTCAATGCACCGTTTTAGGGTACACACTATTATTAATATTATTTCCTCAGCCATGGTGAAGGCAGTACATCTAGGAAAGAGGAAATCTGTTGAAAATCCAAACCATATAGAGAGAGTCTGTTAGCCCTGTAGTGCAACCTTCTTGTGATGGTGTCATAAACAAAACATCCGTTTCCAGTTTGTCATGAGCTAGCACAGAAGTTGTAATGTTCATAAAACTGTCATGAGGGTGCTCATATGTTAGTGCACAATCTATTAGAGATAGTTAAACAAAACTGAAATACAAGCAAGAAAGTTGTGTAGAACGTATACAGAAAATACTCACGATAGGCACTATTGGAAGTTCCTGGCAGAAATAGCTCTGAGACCTGACAACTTGACTTTATTTGAGCAAAAAGACAAGAAAGATCGGTGAGTTTTTTGAACAATCCAAGACTCAGGACATGAGTATATATTCTTCAAATCCTTAACCTATGATTTCGGGACCTTATCCTTTAATCTAAGGGGACACAGCTCTGAATTCTATAGATAACTTTGAAGGGAGGTAACTTTGTCATTTGTGTCCTGTTCAAATACTGCTTGTTTCATGATACCATTTTCATTAAGGATGTTGGTAACCTTCATGTGGTCTCTCGTGTGTACTTGATTAGATCAAGGAAACCAATCACAACAAAATAGTATCAAGCAAGAATATTGCAACTGTTTTTTAATCCATTGCGTTACACAAATGCTTAACTTAAACATTGTCCATAGTTCATAATTCAAATTGCCTTTTTATTCGTGTTAAACGCATTTTATTTAACACATGAATCTGTTTTGTTTTCTAGATAAAAAATTATGTCGAGAGTTAACCCGACTTCCAATTCTTTGGCTCCATCCAAATGACCGGAAAGTAGACTACATTCATGGAATAATTAGTAAAACTCTTGGTGAGTTTTTTTTTTTTTTGAGTGTTTGATTTCAAACATTTCAAGACTGAATTTTTTAAATTACCAACTTTTATCACCCCTTCTAGAAAAACGCAAAAAGTTCTAGCAATTTCAGACTGCCATTCAGAATTCCCACAATGCACAGTGATTGAAAATGAATGACCTTGTAATAAACAACTAAAAAAACTAAATGAACAATATCATTATATCTCTGAGTTTTTTTTTTTTACATAAGGATTGATAATTCGTTTTATTTGGATTATTCAAACTACTGTTCTCATCTATGAAATCGTTAATAAAATTTATTATCCTTTCTATAATCCAACCATATTTGGTACATATGCCTGACTTGTCCACCAAGTTTCAACCATAAATGTCCAACAGTCTTTGTTTTATTGCTGCTACAAGCACATCTGGATATGATGTGCGAAATTGTTAAACAATTTATTACACTCCTGTATTGATATCACTTTGAATTGGCCTATAATGGTCTTCCTCAGTTGAAATATAGTTTTGATATTGTTTTGATCTTTGAAATAAATGTACAAATAAAAATGTAAAGATTAAGTATTGATGAGTATAATGCCTTCTACTAATGAAGCAATCACCAAAGTGTTTGTGAATATGATTGAATGATGATGAAATAAAGATTATGGGGAATTCATGACTGAAACTTGGTTGACAAGTCAGACAAAGATACAGTTTATTTGCACAAAATATGGTTGGAGTGAAGGTTGTTCATTTCATTAACGATTCCATGAATGCTTTTGAGGATAGGGTAAATATTTGTAAATAACATTTAAATTATAACTAATTTAAACAAAATTAAGCAGATTCTGAAAATTTGAACAACTTTAACTCATTTTAAAATTTTCTAAGTCAGAACTCAACTAAAAATTAATGATTTTCTAGGCCCATAACATTAGTCATGCGAGCTATATTTAGACACAGTTTTCATTACAGCACTACGTTTTTAATTGATTTTAATTGAATAATTTTGGGGTCTGACCTTTTGCACAAAGAGAATCTTGAAGATGTACATATGGTCAATTCTCCTTTATGGGTGTGAATGTTGGGCAGTAACAAAGGCGGTTGAAAGTCATTTGGAAGCTGCAGAGATATGGTTTTTAAGGAGAATTCTACAAATCTCATAGACAACAAAGGAAGACAAAGAATAAGTCATGCCTAAAACAAAGTACAGCAGATCACAACTGAATACCGTCCAGGTCAGACAGTTAAAGTTCTTTGGCCATTTATTGTGAACAGACAGTTTGGAAAAAACGATTTTAGGAAAAATCGTTGACAAAAAGAGCAGAAGACAACTAACAAAATGCTCTGATACAACAGAGTCCCTGGAAACACGACTATAGATCTCATAAGAAAGACCTAATGCAGAGGGGACTGGTGAGCCATGATCATCGACGTTTGCAATAATAGACCTGATACCTGATGATGAAGGAAAAGAGAATGAACCCATTCACATTATTTTACCTTTGATTTTACTGAGAATAAAACTATGAGTAAAACAGTGTGTGTGTGTGTGTGTGTGTGTGTGTGTGTGTGGATAAAAAAAGGAGTACGTTCCAATCGCTGTAAGACTCCACCCACATTTTTGTTTGTCTATATTTGTTGTCTCCCTTGCCTAATTTGTCTTGATTAACTTGTATTTTCATCTTTCTCTCACAAGTTCTTAAAAAATGTTTTATTTTACAGAAATCTCTCCAGACAGAGTGTTAAGGTATCTCAACAGAATAGCGTCGATTTATTCAAATATGGATCCGTACATTAAACATGGAAACAATACGCGTGAGTATTGCAGAATTTGTTTAAGCAACTTATAGAAAAGACAATACTATCTAGGGGGAATAACTAGCATTGACTAAGCGAAAATGTTTTTTCGTTATTGAAGCGAAATTCGAAAATTGAAATATTGAATTTCAAGTGAAACTAATGGTATCTACTGAATTACTAAAATTGTCATGTCGCAGTAATGAGCATATCCAAAAATTACGAAAAACGATGAGGTAGAAAATTAATTATTAATGAAAACAGTTTTCAAAAACAATTAGCGAAAACTAAGTTTTGCTAAATTGGTCAAAGATTTTCAGTTTTCAGAAAAAATTTAACCTTCTTTTTTGTGACAATTAGAACTCTCCGATTTCTTATTTTGCAAAACTCATTTTTTGCTAATTGCCTTGGAAAACTATTTTTTTTTATTACATTTTCACCCCAAACAAGGCACATTGCCATTTTGATGTAGAGGGCTACTATCAGGGATCTAAGCTACAGGAGTACTATGTAGGGAGTTGGGCAGCAAGATGTCGGTTCATGTTACACTTGAACTTCTGCATGTCAGTACAGTTGGGGAAGCAGGGACCTGAAAGGGAATTCCAAAGTCTAGCAGTTCTGGAGAAGAAACTACTGGAGTAGAAAGCTCTCTTATATCTAGGGATCTCTACTGTGTAGGGGTGGGATTTAACTGCTTGTCAGGTTTGAGAGGGGTATTTACGTCGAAGGGGTACATTTTCATTAATAATTAATTTTCCACGTTATCGTTTTTCGTAATTTTTGGATATGTTTATTACTGTGACATGACAATTCGGTAGATACCATTCAATTTTCGAATTTCGCTATAATAACGAAGAAAAACTGCTAAAATAAGCATATTCTTTAAAGGGTAATTTAAAAAGCTAAAATAATTCATCGAACAATGAAATAATTTTAAGTAAAAAAAAAAAAAAAAGACATCGTGTCTACAAAAGCTAAATGAAATTAGTTCCAGAAATTACCAAAGCAGTTTACGCAAAAAAAAAAAAATAAATAAATAAATAAACTGAAAAATAAATCAGCGATCATAAATTTTTTAGCGTCTTAAATTATCTATATATATAAAAGCGAAAATGTGTGTGTATGTGTGTTCGCTTTTTGTGTATGTCCGAGAAAGGCTTTTTTTCTGAGAAGCGATCGGTCGAGTCACTCCTTCTTAAAACTTTTTATATCACATCTAAATGATAATATCTACGAGTTAACAATGGGGGTCGCCTGTCTATTTAATTTGCCTGAGTTTGAAAAGCTAAATATTCCAAATTTTTTGATCGTCGCGCGTGGATTGGGTTTTTTCGTATAATAAAAGCAAAACAAAGCTTAAGACATCGTTCCTGGTGCGATGGCTGGGAACGTCCAAAAGCAATCAGCTTTGATCAATGGGGAGTTTCTCCTTATATCAGACAATTGCTATTCAATTTGGACAATCCCTTTTTTTATGGGGACGTGGTTTCCCCCCAACATCTTGGGGAAACAAAAAAAAAAAATAAAAAAAGCTGCCCCGCAGTAAATAAAATACTGTCCCGCAGTAAAAGTTGACATCATTAAGTCATTAAGTACGGGCATCTGCCAATTCTTAATACTTAAATAAATTCAGACATGTTTCCGTTACTATTTATTGGTGGCCCAGTGGTTAACATTGTACGTTTTTTTTTTCACACTTTAATTTCCAACTTCGCCTCAAGGCTTCGGGTTCAATCCTTCATACTTACCTAACAAATTTTTTTAAAAAATTATTTTATTATTTTAACCACCGCACCCCCGACACACCCGAGCAATGATTTTTTATTCTTTTGTTTTTATTTACTCAAAACCACACACACACCTTCAAACACCCGGGCAACGCCGGGTACCCCCCCCCCTCCCCGCTAGTCTTTAGGAAAATATGCTTATTTTTGCTTACTCAGTATTAGTTATTCCCCTTAGATAATCAAATAAATTGAAGAATCATTTATGAGACAGTCAGTAGTATTTACATATTTATTATACAACTTATAAAATTATCATTTTTTTTAAGTTTTAAAAGTTGGACTTGAATAATATTTATGCTAATCATAAAAAATTGATTCTGACTGGTCCATTTTTATTTATTATTGTTGTACCATATTATTGGCACTATAATAATAATAATTCTGATTTTGTTTATCAACGTCTCTTTGGAAAGGGATGGGATTCATTTCCAGAGGATTTCCCTTAATTCCGGCTTCAAACCAGAAGCTTCAAAGATCAAGGGTTTTCTTAAGGATGTTGGTGGTACCTACAATTGCAGAGGTCTGAAGGCCGCCTAAAACATCGGGGATTTGTAGTTTTTTCACTTGTCCTTCCAGACAACTTGATACTACTCCTAGCGTACCAATCATGACTGGGATTATTATTATTAATATTATTATTATTAATAATAATATTAATAATATTTATAATAATAATAATGATAATAATACGGTTTATATTTTTTTTAAATATACAGTCTTACTTGCACGACTGATGACAATGAATGACTGAAAAATGAAAATGAAGACTAACTCATTTTTTATTGAGGAATACAAAAAGAGTTGTCCCCCTTAGAACTTACCGGGTAAATACAGCTAGTAGTGTGGCATAATCACGTTGACAGACCGGGTTTCGTCACATCACCTAAGTTAAGCAATGTTGAGTCTGGTTGGTACCAGATGGGTGATCATTTGGGAATTTTTTGTGTTGCTTCCAGTCATCCTAAACCTTCCTTTATGACTGCTATTTAACAACACCAACTCAGGAGAGGTGTGGTTGGAGATTGTGCAACTCTTGCCACAAAAATTCCACGTTACAGCGAGTATCCATAATCTGTCAAGACTGAAGGAAGCTACCATATATATATATATATATATATATATATATATATATATATATAACTGGGAAATTCAGATTGTGGATCGAAACAAGTGTAAAAAATTAATCTTTAAGAATGCAGAAACTTTTAAGAAAAACCGTGTTAAGCATGCAATATTGAAACATGTTTTAAGAAAACAGGAACCGAAGTGGACAATCTGTGGCAGATTTCTTCTGTATAAAGTCGGATTTGTGAATCACGGGACGTCATACAAGGTTAGGCAAGACCAACAATTTTATAAGGATGTGCTGCCACCTAGACCACTCAAGTATTTTTATATTTGTGGATTGTCCCTCCATAAGCACCAACAAATACTGCCAAGTTCTCCTGCCACATCTGTGAACGATTATGCAAGAGTGAAGTTGGGTGGAAGTGTCATTTGCATGCACATGAACGCCTGACATCAACCTGAAGCTTCTGACAAGAAGTGGCAGTCAACACATATATATATATATATATATATATATATATATATAATTATTTACTATAATAATTATTAAATACCTACAGACAACACTAGTGTTTCGTCCTTTCGGGAATCATCAGTGCAGGGTGTCACGATTAACACCCGGTGACAGAAGCCATCCCTGGTTTCATTAGCAAGGACCTAATCCATTCGACTATCGTTAACCGCGAGAAATGCTGTTGAATTTAAACCTTTATGTTTTAAATGTTTTTTAATGTCTGTCAGAGTGATCTAATCATTATATGATGATCTGTGCATAAGAGCTAAATTGACATTGATATATATATATATATATATATATATATATATATATATTTCTTGTACAAAAATAGGCAGAGGGTCTCATTATTTGATGGCTGCACGAACTGGTGCATTGTATTCTACTTGGAACATCAGAATGTTAATAGATCAGCGTCTGGATATTGTCATTTGGTCTATTCATTTGAAAAATAAGTTTTAATTACTAAGTTAATTGCTCCATTTAAGGTAAATTTTGACTGGGCACACCAGCACAAGTTAAGATATGAAGATGTACAAGAACAAGGTTTTATTGCTGACTCAACTTTCATGTTCTTGAATAAGTTTGGTCTTTCCCTATTGGACAAATTTGGATAAATATATAAAGAAGATAAAAACAAGACTATCTACATCAGCATGGATATGGAAATTCAACAGTGAAAACAATCCAAGAAAATCTCGTAACATCTACAGACCTCTGGGTTATGAGCCCAGAGGTCCATAGATCGGAACTACGCTCTGCGACCAGGAAGAATCTTTTGCTCTGTGGATTCCAACTCAAGAACTGTCTACCAAGAACCAGTCACCTTCAGGACTTGTGTAGAACACATAACCATCGGAAACTGTTCTGAAACTAAACATGGCTTACAACTCTAGATCTACGCCTAAATAACAAGCCGATACAAACTTAAAAACTTCTATAAAATAGTGGCTTGGTAAACTGATACCTGCAATGCACCTCATCTCTACGTATCAACAACGCCCATCTTAGCAGATTGACATGTCATATGCTGAAATTCTTTTAAGCCTTTTGCTATGTTCCCAGTGAGCTCAACTACCTAGAAAATAAACTATAGTAGAACTCTGTTGGTTCTACTGAGGTTACAAAATAGGATGTGCACAAGAACCGTCATTCGATCCCAGAATCCATCGAGTACAAAGAAAAGAGAGATATGCAAATTGTGGTACTGTCGGGATTAAAAGTCTGCATATAAGGATGTTTTTCTTTTTTGTGAGAGCAACGCCACGTAATTGTGATTTTGTGAAGAAGAAGATGAGAAGAGAAAGGAAGAGGAGATTGTTTTGCTCACTCGGAGTTATTTTGTGTACGCATTAGTGGGAAGAAAAAAGAACGTATTTTCTTTTTGTGCACAAAACGGTATTCACCAATTTAAAACATTAATTTCAACTCTTCATAAACACACACAATGGAAATCTTTAATGAACTTCCTGATGCTTTTGTCTACTTCTTGTTCCAGAACTTTAAACCTTCAACAAACTTTGATCTTTCAAAGGATATTTTGCATCTTTGTAAAATTGTTGATATATAAACATATTTTGTTCATTAATTAATGTTTTCTCGTTTTCATTCCTTAAATCATGTTGTTGAGTTAGCTCTTGCTAACTGGTGACCCCAACTCATAATATTTATGTTTTAACCATCTTTTCCATTCACCAATTTCACTACATGCATATTTAATTGTTAGTGCTGGTTATGGCACTTTCCAAAGATGTTAGTATTGCTTGTAGGCAGGATAGATTCATTTCAAAATTTGGCCGTTCAAAAAAAATAAAAAATAAAAAAATAGATAAATAAAAATGATAATAAAAATCAAGCAGTTTTTAATGTAAAGAAGCACTATTTTTCTTTTTTAATTTTGTAATTTAGAATTTATTTTGAATAAAAAGTAAAGGTTGTGAATTCCTTTTGAAAAACCCGCATTCCCTTTTCTGCTATAACGTCTGTTGTGTCTCTCAAATTGTAGGTCCAATCAAAATAAGTATTAACTGTAAGGTGACATTGGATGATGTTCCGATCGGAATTGTTCTTCAAGAAGTGACACCTTTTCGTTTCGACTGTACTCGCCTATGGATGGAGCCAATAGCAGAAATCTACCTCCCCCTCCGGAACATTCCTTTTATTATCAATGCTCAGGTAGGAACATTCCAATGCTGTATCTCTGAAAAATATTAGGTTCATGCAAAAATAATGTCGTTTTTTGATGTTCAACTTCAAATAAAAAAAAAACGTTATTTTTGCACTAACCTAATAAATGCCATAGTTCATATTTTATTCTTTGTGCATTGCTAAAAGTTCATTTGCTGGACGATTCTAATGACACTAGATATACCAGTGACTTAATAATAATACTAATATTACTACTACTACTACTGCTAATAATAATAATAATTAGTAGTAGTAGTAATAGTAGTCTTCTTGTCTCATGCTCAAGGTTAAACGTTTTGTAAATGACTTCTAGCTTTTCTGTCTGTTGCCATTTTTGTTTGTGCCATCTGTCAGGATCAGGTCATCATCAACTGATTATCCCCATGTTTTAAATGACCTTTAACATGTCTTTGGGTTATGGATGTCAGGTAGTAACATGGCCATACAAGTTGAAACGCTGTGCAACATACTTTTGCATGGAGGCCAATAGAGTGAGACAGATATAGATATAATAATATGATTGTGATAAAGCACACACAAAAAAAAAAAAAAATCTCCATCCGATGTGCTGCTACCAGGATTATGTCATTCTGACATATATAAAATAACAATAATAATAACAAGACGTAAAATATGTTTTGACTCTGTGTTACTCAGTGTATTTGCGAATGGTGACTTTGGTGATTTATTTAATAAAGTCATTCTTGACTTTTGTAACATTTATTTCTAAACATATCTTTTGTTATGTAAGGCTCACTCAAAAGTAAATAAAAATGAAAAATAAAAAGATAAAGTGGCACAATAAAAAAAAAAAAAAAAGAACTTGTAACATTAAATGTAAAAAATATATTTATTACTGAATAAAATAGAATAAGCGTTGCCGTTCCGTACTACAGAAGACATCGTTAAAAATGTAAGTAAAATACTATACTATTTAAACTGTGGAACGATACCTTCTATGCATAATTGTCTTTAAAATAATCCGGAACCATAAATAAACAGTTCATATATATATTTTTTGGGTTTTTTTTTGTTGTTCGGGAAGTTTTGGGAAATAAAAGGGTTTAATGATTTTTAACTAATAAAGATTGAACAATAGGGAGATAATTCACATTAATTAATGTTTGCGATGATGATGAAGCGTTTCATTAATTAATGTTTGTGATGACGTGACACCGTACGGACAAGCATATTAATATATAGATAATAACAATAATATAATAACAAAAATAATATAATAATAATTATATGCTATGCTTTATTTTAGCATATGAATTTTACCTCTTCTATACCTATGCACTTTTCAATTTTTACATAATTTGCAAGAGTTGATTATTTCATATTCCAATTCCTAAACATGGAAACAAATATATAGATCTAGTTGCAAACTTTTTCTTTCATTTTCCAAGCACATAATTAGGATCTAATCTTGTTGTCCGCTTTTCACAGTCCGGGAGTTGCAATGTCTTCTTGATTCTTGCCTGGAGCAGGTATATAAGTAAAAAGGGAAGATAACTTTTACAAAGTTTAAAAAATATATTTGATTTATATATCAATTGGATATTCATTTCCTTAACTATAAGTTGTTTCTGGACTCATTGGGAAAAGTGGGGGAATCTAAATATCCCTCTCTATCAGAACCTTGTATTACATATTTATTCACTAAGATTTCTGCTGCAACTGAAATCCAACTTCAATTCTTTCTTTGTCACATGACAAAGCTAACCAATCAGCTATCTACTCTTATATAAATATACAGATAACCTCCAAGATGATCATCAATCAATCATACCCGGAAAAGCACATCTACATCTAATTTTAAAAGCATATTACTGCCGAGTAATAATTAAAATTTTACTGATAAAATTAGCATAAGTTTTTGATGGATTGGTTGAGGATATTCAGCCAATTATTCAACAATAGTAAAACAATAACAATTTTTATTAAACAAGTGATGATTAGTAAAAAATTAATAAAAGTAAACAAACAAATATGGTGCCTATTCTGGTAAATTTAAATAGTGAATTCCTTTGTCAAATTCAGAGCCCCTTTATACAGAATATTTTATATTCTTATATATTTTTCTTTTACTTACTGCATTTATATAATATAATATAATAAATAATATATATATACTAGCATGGGTGCCCGGTGTTGCCTGGGTGTTTGGAGGTGTGTGTTGAGCAAAAAAGAAAAAGTGGTAGTAGGAAGGCAGGCTCGAACCTGTACTGCGAAGGAGGAAAAGAACGTGAAAAAAACGTGACGTCTTTGCTGTTTTGACCACCGCCAAACCAGAAGTGACATAAGTTTAAATTAAGGCTAGACAATCGAAAAGAAGGGATGACTTTTGAAAATATTGGCGAAAAAAGCAACCCCTCCCTGTAGAAAAGTGCCCAGTGGAGGGTGAAGAAATTAATGTTTTTAGCCAATTTTTCGGTATTTGTTGTCTGAAGGGTTGAACTTCAAAACGATACTGATCTTGTGAAAATCGGTCGCCTCTGTCGAAAGTTTTAGGCAGACATGCAAACATACATACATAGATTTATATATTTGTAGCTCAAATTTTCGTCCCAAACCAATGAAAAAGCTTGCCCTATCTCTGAATACACTTTATGTAAAATTTCAAATGTTTAGACCAGAAATTGTCTGAGTAATTTGGTAGAGACCGCAAAGGTCAAATTTTTAAAAACTTTGACCCTTATTATGACCCCTTAACATTTATTGTTTTGGGCTCAAATCAAGTTATTAAGTTAGACCCATGTCCAAGGAACCTATATCTAAAATCTTAAGTGTTTAGACCCAAAATTGTTGGGGGAGTTTGGTAGAGTTCTCAAGGGTCAAATCGTTGAACTTTGACCCCTTAACAGTCAAATTTCTGGCCGAAAACCAATTACAAAGATTTTCTCAAATCTCAGTACCCTGTATATCAAATTTCGAGTCTGTAGACTGAAAATTAACAGAGTTATTGTGTAGGGAAATGTACACAGACAGACACTTTCACTTTTATAGATATACTAGCATGGGCGCCTAGCGTTGCCCGGGTGTTTGGATGTGAATGTTGAGCAAAAAAAAAAAAAAAGTGGTACTAGTAAGGCAGACTCAAACCCGTACTGCGAAGGAGGAAAAGAACGGGGGAAAAAACTGACGTTTCTGCTATTACGACCACTGCCAAACCAGAAGCGACTTATGTTTAAATTAAGGCTAGACAATCGAAAGGAGAGGTTGATTTTGGAAAATATTGGCGAAAAAAGCGCCACCTCCTGTAGAAAAGTGCTCAGTTGAAGGTGAAGAAAATAATGTTTTTAGCCAATTTTTCGATATTTGTCATATGAAAGGTCAAACTTCAAAACGATACTGATCTTGTGAAAATCTGTCGCCTCTGTTGAAAGTTTAAGGCAGACATGCAAACAGACATACATACATACATTTATATATTGGTAACTAAAAATTTTCGACCCAAACCGATGAGAAAGCTTGCCCTATCTCTGAATACCCTTTATGTAAAATTTTAAATGTTTAGACCAAAAATTATCTGAGTAATTTGTTAGAGACCGCAAAGGTCAAATTTGTTTTAACTTTGATCCCTATTATGATCCCTTAACATTTATTGTTTTGGGCTAAAATCAAGTTATTAAGTTAGAGCCCTGTCCAAGGAACCTATATCTAAAATTGTAAGTGTTTAGACCCAAAATTGTCGGAAGAGTTTGGTAAAGTTCTCAAAGGTCAAATCGTTGAACTTTGACCCCTTAATTGCCAAATTTCTGGCTGAAAACCGATCACATCGATTTTCCCAAATCTCAGTACCTTGTATATCGAATTTCGAGTCTGTGACTTACAATTGAGAGAGTTACTGCGTAGAGAAATGTACACGCACACAGACAGACAGATACACAGACACATTCACTTTTATAAATATACTAGCATGGATGCCTGGTGTTGCCCGGGTATTTGGAGTTGTATGCTGAGCAAAAAAAAAAAAAAAGAAAACGGTCAATTTTTTTAACTTTGACCCCTATTATGATCCCTTAAAATTTATTGTTTTGGTCCCAAATCAAGTTATTAAGTTAGATCCATGTCCAAGGAACCTATATCTAAAATCTTAAGTGTTTAGACCCAAAATTGTCGGAGGAGTTTGGTAGAGTTCTCAAAGGTCAAATCGTTGAACTTTGACCCCTTAATCGCCAAATTTCTGGCTGAAAACCGATTACATCGATTTTCTCAAATCTCAGTACCCTGTATATTAAATTTTGAGTCTGTAGACTTAAAATTGACAGAGATATTGCATAGGGAAATGTACACACACACAGGTAGACAGATACACAGACACGTTCACTTTTATAGATATATAGATAGATATATATATTTGTAGTCATCAACATACAGTACTGTTTCGTTGTATCACAACTCACCAGTGCCGCTAGACTAGCACTTCTCCTAAGCCAAGGATTGTACCTAAGAACCATCACGTTGGCAGTCGGCAGTTCTACCCATCAACCTATGGGAGCAGTGCCTGCAAATAACCTCAGCAAATCTCTATTTTAAACAAACATTCGTCCACTACTTATTTACAAACAGCGAGCCTCACATTTTTCAGCCAATTAGCAGGTGAGATTATTTACGACAGTGCTCTACCCAAAGAGGGGGCCTTATATCTTTTTTTATCATATTTGCATAATTTTTGTACAAAAAAAAACATTTTTTTGTTTATGTAATTTGGATGAGTCATATCTTTAATATGTAATCATACATTTTTTTTGTTTTTATTATTATTTAACTCTTTTTGCAGGGCATAACTCATCTTGAAATAGAAGATCAAAACCTATGTGCAGATCCTACTCGGTTTAACGACATGCTCGAGGGCCTTTTGTTACTGCCAGATTTGAGTGTACTCAGCCTTCCAAACACAATTCACGTCAATGACAACCCTGATAATGTCATACAGTTGAATCAAATCCTCCAATCTCTTACTAAGCTGAAGAAACTTAATCTACCTTCTTGCAATCTGCGTGATTCTCTGGAGCTGCTGATTGGTAACCTCATGCAGCCATTAGATTGCCTGAACTTACGTGATTGCCGCCTGAATGAGACAGATCTAGTTTTCCTTGTTAACTGGTCTCTTCTGCCTGGTCTGCGTGAGTTAAATCTGAGTCGCAATAACTTAAAAGCTGTAGGATCCATGTGTGTCACCTTGTTGGAGAAAATGCCAAGGATCATTTGTTTCTCGATCTCATACTGCTGTCTTGGCCCACATATGATCCAGAGGGTAACTGCAAAATGTAGCGACTGTCCTGAACTGAAAACCCTGGCTATACAGACATTCACTCCCCTTCCATTCAGCGATGTTCGCAATATTCTTAATGGATGTGCACAAATCAAGGCCTTGCAGATCTGCACCATCGTTCCTGAAACGTATGCCTTCCCCGGTGCAGACGATGAGATCCGGATGCATAACAGAGAACTCTTTGTAGCCTCCTGTCAGGTTTATTTGCAGGAATTTGGTCGACCAGATATTGAAATCGAATGATGGCATGGAAGTCACTAATTGCTGTCAGCTTCATTTGCAGTCTGCTTCTTTTTTTTTTTCTTCTTTTTAATAGTTCTGTTCATTTTGAATGTTCATTCCCAATGCATCATGGGCTACTCTAGAAAAAAAAAAAAGCAACAAAATCCCCACTCTTATATTAATGCCAGGGCTAAGTTTCTGAAAACCATAATTTTAATTGAAACTGATTTTACAATAGATAAAATAGAGGTTTTGTTCTTTTGGTACAGTTTTGTACAAATGTATTTTTGTTAAAATTAGAGGGAGTGAACTTTTCAGACATGCCTTTATGTGGGCGACCATCTGGCTAAATCAACCAATGGTCGACCTCCATGTCGTCATGTGATCTGTGACTACATATATCAGCAAAAAACAATACCAATATTCTCATATTTACTGAATAAAAGTTTGTTCTTTTTTTTTTTACTACAGTGGCATGTGATGAAAGTACTGTTTTTTAATGCACAAATAAACCATATTACTTGACTTTGGCCTTTAAAATTTAATAAAAGCCAGAAATCACATTTTATTGTACGGTTGAAAATTACTTTCATGAATTATTATTAATAGATTAAAAATAAAATATGACTGACATGTGTTTACTATCATGACACATGTCAGCCATTTTTTAAATCTATTATAACACGTTTTTATTCCAAACTATTTTAAAGCCTTTAAATTGACAAATAGGTTGTAGTTTCTGAGTTGAATTAAAATTTGCTTCGAATAAAAGTCAAGTATTATGGTTCTTATTTGCTCTGAAAACAGAAAAAAATTCTCACATATCACCGTGGTAAGAAAAATGAATGAAATATTGATCTCAAAAAGTTGGGTACTGTTTTCAAGGTTGAAATAAAATTAGCATAAGTTTTTGATCAGTGATAGAAAAACAATTTTAAACAAAATATTTTTAAAAATTGTTTTTATTAAATAATCAATAAATAGTGAAAAAAAAAAAAAAAAAAAAAGCATGAACAAATATGGCGCCTATTCTAGTAAATTTAAATCAGTTAATTATTATCAATCAAATTCGAAGTCCCTTTCTACAGGTTTTATATCTTATATTGGTGATGGGACGATTCTAATATTTTTCCCGATTCTGATAAAATTACCGTACTAAATTTCCGATTCTTTATAATTCTCTAAATAGTTAACTGTAGTGTTATTATTTTTCTCAATTACTGTAAAAACGCATGCTAAGTGCAGAGATATTTTCCTAAACGAAAATAAAAATCACTTGTGGGGGATCATCTATGGATTTTAGTTTTACTAATAGTTAAAAATCAATAAATATTTATTATTTTATAATTATTACCTGCAAAGGAATATTTTGCTTTAGACACATTGAAATAAAAATTAAAAGAATCGTTTTGGCATCGGAAAAATATATACACATTTTTACAATCCTGATACCCTCAAATATTCCGATGTTTTTGATTCCATATTCCGATTAATCGTCCCAACACTATTTTACATATTTTCATTTTTTTTTAATGAAAGAACATTAATGGAGGATTGATTGCATTTTCATCATTTTCATAACACCCAAACCGGAAAATACAATTAGAATTGTGTTCTGAGTTATTGCTATAGAGTGGCTCTTCATGTCAACAAAATTCGACTTTGACATTGTTTTTATGGTTTTTTTTAAATAATTTCCCCATTAATGCATTGTTATTTTCTTATTTACAAACGCTGTTATAACACATTTATATATATGTATTATTATGTATGCTGACAGCAAAGATTCAGTTTGTATGAATTATAGTATTTTTTATCATATCAAAAGTTAAGATATTAATTATAAAATAGTATATTCATGATAATATCAGATTAAGACATTACAAATTACATCATAATACATTTATGATTATATCAAAGATATACAGATTATATTACAACTTGATTATATCAAAGGTTAAGATATCATTTGCACATTATATTTATGCTGATAATATAAAGGTTTAGATATTAACAATTATATCATACAATATTTATGATTATATTAAAGATTATGATACAAATTATATCAGTATATTTATGATCATAGCAAAGAGTAATATATCTGTTATATCATAGCATATTTATAATAACAGCAAAGATAGAGATATTAACTATATTATGATTATAACAAAATTAAGGTATTAATCATATCATAGCATATTTAAGACATTATTAGATTATGAATTTTATCATAGCATATTCATTATTATATCAAATAAAAAACATAAGAAAAAATTTAGTGATATATGATATCATAAAAGCATGGGACACGAAATCATAAGTCTTCTTCAGTGAATTAAATAAAGGGTTCATTTTGAAATTTCAGTAAAGCTAACAACTACAACAAAAGGTACCTGAATAAGATGAGGGAGTCACAACTCCTGTAAGATGATGGCCTGGTCCCTTAAAAGTGATGTCATGTACATGATACAATCAATTACGATCTGTCACACAGTCAGACTGTCGATAAGGAATGATAGCTTAAAAAAAAACATTAGAAAACTTTAAAATTTGCATTGAAAAAGAGAAAAATAAAGAACACAATTTATACTGAAGCTGAACTTCTTATGGAGGTCATGGGAAAGTACACTGGCGAAAATATCATGAGCAAAAATAAGGAAAACAGTTGTAAATAAAAAAAAATGTACTTTTCACAAATATATGAATTGCCTTATTTAAAATACATTTTGCGCTTCTTTATTTATTTTGCAAACTGTTATCCTCATCTTTGTAGTTGTTGTTTCACCACATTTCGGCCAACTATTCCTCTGGCCTTCTTCAGGTGGTTAACAACGTGGCAAAACAACAACGATGAAGATAACAATTCTGCAAATAAAATATATATACAAACTACTCATCTCAAAGGATTCCAAGAAAAAATAAAATAAAATTTCGTTTCTTTTTAAAAAATTGTTGATAAAATATATATTAAATTAAATAATACAAAAGTTAACAATTCTTTGCAACATTGTTATCAGTCATTTATTGTTATCAGTCATTTTTTTATTGTTATCAAAGAGTGCTTGTTCCAAGTGATTATAGGAAACACCTTCCACTGTATTTGTATTATTTACTTGTTATGAGTTCCCACAGAAGTCATATCAGTGATTGCTCACTGACAACAACAGGTGGTGTTCTCTGGAATCTGAGTGACAAAGTTCCTCAGGTTTCCAGCACTTTCCGCCTCTTTTGATAACTGTTGCAAATCATTTTGCATTATCGCAACAGCCGTTTGCCATCGATTTTTCACTAACAATGTTGGAATTTAAGTGACAATAAATGTTACCAAGATTCCAGTGCTCTCTGCATTTTTTCAGTAGAGGTCTATTTGGTTCCCTCCTTTTTTTAAAAATCTTTTTTAACTACCCTCATCCCATTCTAACCAGTTTGTATGGTAAAAGTCAAACAATGTGTGTGTGTGTGTGTGTGTGTGTGTGTGTGTGTGTGTTTTGGAGGGGGTATGGGGTTTCTGGCAATTATGTATTATTATTTTTGTTGTTGTTGTTATTATCATTACAACAAGAATTTAATGATTATGTAGCAAAAAATCAATACAGGATAAATAAAAAAGAAGTGTAGGTTATTTTTAGATAGTTTATTTAAAAAAAGAACTTTGAACTTGAAACAAAAATAAACATTTAAAAAACTTATACTATAACTGAATAAAATTATTATGATGACAGAAATAAGTAATTTCTAAAAAAAGACTTTTAAAGAAGAAATTGGTCTACAATCATCTGTATATATATATATATATTTTTTTTTTTTTTTTTTCCTACAGCGTTTGTTTGTTTAGGAAAAATTCGGTATTTGTGCACTACTATGAAGAAACCACTTTTTTGATTTTCAGTTTGGACATTTAGAGAGTGCACAGCAGGGGCAGACAACTTTCATTCATTACAAACAATAAAGTTTTGACTTTGTTACGAAAATTGAAAATTAAAAAAAAAAAAAAAGTAGTTTTCTCATAATTCAAACGCATTTCAATCATCCATGTTTAAAAATATTTAGAAATCTTAAAAGTCATATTTTGACAACTTTTATTCATGCATTTCAAACAATTAAGTTAAATGATTATATTTTATTAGTTATGAAAATTTCAGAACTTTAGCTTTGTTAAAATGAAAATTAAAAAAAAAATCTCTATTTTGTGTTATAATTTTATTTTTATTTTGATTAAATAAATGTGTAAGAAACTTTCTCAAAAAACAAACAAAAACAAAAAAAATCACACATGCATTTATTGTTGTAAGATTTTGGATTTGGTCCTGAAATTGCATTTGTCTGACTCTATTGTGCACTCTTAAATTCTCCAAACTGAAAATCAAAAAAGTGGTTCCTTTGCAGTAGTGCATAAGTACCCAAAATTTTCATTTTCGTCCTTATAAAGT
Source organism: Euprymna scolopes (assembly GCF_053919585.1). Classification (NCBI taxonomy): domain Eukaryota; kingdom Metazoa; phylum Mollusca; class Cephalopoda; order Sepiida; family Sepiolidae; genus Euprymna; species Euprymna scolopes. Next base: position 171,162,821 of record NC_136482.1, read on the forward strand.
TTCAAACATGCACCATTCAGACTTCTTTGGTATCCGTTTTTTTGTCTGAAAACGAATGTGGATCTTTTTTACTAATGTTACCCAGTATGAGGTTACTGTGGCTAAGTGGTTAACGACACAGAATGACAACCTGGGTGTGCTCTGTTTGAACCCAGTTCATTCCACAGAAATATTTTCACTTTGGCAACCTTCATGTGGCCTCTCCTGTAAGTACCCAATGTATTTCTAGAAAGAATTCCAACTAGAAAGATATCAGGGAAACAAATGCGGCATTCTGGCATATTCCCCAAGACATTTCATTTTTACATTACTTCCCCTGTTTTCTGGAAGGTGATAGATGATTTGGCATTCCTGACGAAACATCTTCCAACAGATATTTTAACAGGAGAAATTTATCACATTCTTAGACAAATTATTATTATTATTATCATTATTATTATTACTAATAGTAGTAGTTGTAGTAGTTTGCCATAATAATGATAGTTTTCTGTAAAAAAATGTTTATTTACTTTTAAAAATGTTTCACATAAAAAAGCTAACATTTACATGAAATAAATATTACATTTATTAAATAAAGTAAGAATTGTTCACATTATTCCACTTATTTTCATATAAAATGTTAATAATAAAAAATAATATTATAATATTACATATTATAGATTATAATACACAATATCTGTTGAAAGATGTTTCGTCAGATTACCTAATCAGCTATCACCGTCTACAAAACAGGGGAGGTAATGCGACAATGAAATATGTCTTGAGAAATATGCTGGAATGCCACAAATGCCAACAATAGAATCATTTGATTCATACAAAATGAATGGATGACTTTATTATCTAATATTTCTTAATGTGTCTGTGAGCAGCTAGCATAAGAGTGACCTCTTTTTTTTTTTTTCAACGTCATCAATTTATTTACATATGTGTGTCTGTAAACACCAGAAACACGGATGTAAATGAGATGACAAAATGAATGAATATCGCCCAGTGTTTGGGTAAATATATTCTTAGTATCATCTTTTTCTCTTTGCACTTTTGATCTCCCATAGATATTTTCACATATTTTCATATCTAAAGTCAGATTGATTGACTCATTTCTGATCTTTCGTTAAATAACCAGTGCAACCTCTCCAATAATATTGGCAAAACTTTATAAGTTAAAACACTTTTAAAATTAATGTTTTTTTTTGTTACCAAACATTGATTTTATGCAAAACCGACACTATTTACTTCCGACCCCCCCGACTGGGGAATCGGAAAGGGATAATTTCAGCAGGGCATTTTTACGATTAGCCATAATTGAAAAATATAATTTTTACTAATAAGCATGAAATAATATTTTTAATAATAGGTATTAAAAATTGATAAATATAAAATAATATAAGTATTAAAAATAAATATTAAATAATATTTTTAATTAAATGCGGAGAAATTATATGATTTTTAATATGAAGTTTATTAATATTAATTTTCATAATATGCATAAAAATAATGTGATTAATGAGCATATAAATATTTTTAATATTATAAAAGTAATAAATATAATATAATTTTCAATTAAAACTATAAAAATATGTTTGAATAATATAAAATATCATTAAATTAATTTTAATCACTGGATTTTCTGTCGGGAATTACTCCCTTAGCCTTTCTGCTAATGGAGTAATCCTGCAAGGCAGCGGAGGTTTTGAATCAGACTTACCTTTTCCTAGGTGAGCTATCATTCAAAGTTAACAAGCCTCCACCTGCCCGGAGTGACTGGTTTTAAAGCGCCAGTGGACTATCTTTGCCCCTTCTTCCAGTTAGTGTAAACAGTTTCGCTGGGCTTAGTAGCTAAACCACATGAGAAGGCCAGGAGCTGGACTGGGTTGTCAGAGACTATTTGAGATGCACACCATGAGGACATGTTCTTAGGGAGAGGGGGATTATTCCTACTACCACCCTCGGTTGTGATGTAGAGCAGTGATAACTTGTTTCTATCCAAATAAATTTTATATATATATATATATATATATATATATATAAAGGATTCACATACTGCAACTCAAAACAAGTTACAACAGATAACTGAAGAAGGTCACATGATAAATGGCTGAAACAATAAAAAATAAAAAAATAAAAAATAAAGAATGAACAAGTAAAAAAGAAATATAAAAAAATTTTTTTTTTTAAATCTAACTAAATAAATATACAATATTTATTTCATTGATCATATTTTTTTGTGAAATTTTACTATGACTCCCATCTTTATTTCATCGAGAAATTGACGCTTTTCCTAAGGCTTTTATGTTTAAACTAATTTGACCTTCAGATTTGTTAGAAATTAGTCCTAAAAATAAAAATTTGAATTTTTAAGTGGGAGAATTTCGGTTTATTATTTAAATGTAATACAGATTTATCGCTCATTGGTGAATATTTTAAATAATAGTTAGCGTTTGGTTCAACTGGGGTTTAAGGACCCCAGCAGATAGGGGGATTTAAGACGTATTGCTGTCGCACAGTTAAATTAATTAACCTGAAACAGAAAATACTTAAACATAAATTACATATAATGCTTAACTAGTCGGAACCCAAGTACAAATATAAACATTTATTAACACATTAACAAATGTAATACGGACAAATAACACAACATAACAGAGCAATACAAATATTCATAACTCACCCACTAGGTGGAGATCTCTAGCATTGATAGGATGGATGTGTTCTGCCAATGTAAGGCTTGAATCTAACATGGAGGATAAGTGTGTTCTATCCTGTGATGGTGCATGTTTTCTCTTACATGGGGTTTGACCCACCGTATGGGAAACATGCTTTCTTGAATCCTTCATCAACTATCTGCTCCCAAGCCAAGGGAAAGCACTCACCGGTGTATCTACAACCGGTAATCATTCCCTAATTCTCCCAAACAACTTATTTTTCTTAAAATCGTGTTTTAGTAAATAAATGAATGAATAAATAACATTAAATAAATTCAGTTAGCAAGTTGACTCGTGCGCGCGAAATGATGAAATAGAAAACCTGCCCTAAATCAAAAAAATCCAATATGAATGATAAATTTATTTGAGATGATAAGGGAGATAAGTATGAAATCATAACAGAGTAACCTCCCTTTTTAAAACCACGTAAACCAACCAACAAGCAAACAAAAAATCCACTGTTTTTGTTGTTGTTATTATTATTACTACTACTACTACTACTACTACTATCTAAAATATGATTTGAAGTAAAAATAAGTTGTTTGGGAGAACTAGAGAAAATCATTTCACTGAAAATGATTTAAAAGAAATAATGGGTTTGTATTACTGTACACATAGATTCGAAAAAGTTGCCAAAAAAACAAATATATAACAAATAAATATTATCAAAGGCAAGATAAGTTACTTTTCTACCAAACTGGATATATTTTTTTGTTTTTATTCAATGTAACATGTTTATTCAGCTCGAAAAACATACATTGTTTACCGATGTATTGGAAAATTCAAAATGGCGCCCGACACTCTCTTTAACATGGTAAGTTTGGGAAAAGGTGTTATAAATAATAAACTAGATAAAATACTATTTAAAAAACACCGAATATATGTCAACTTATGTCACGGTAACATATAATGAGCGAATTCCTAACAGTATTTTGTCTAATTTATTATTTATAACATCTTTTTCTGAACTTACCGTGTTAAAGAGAGTGTCGGGCGCCATTTTGAATTTTCCAATACATCGGTAAAAACTGTATGCTTTTCGAGCTGAATAAACATGTTACATTGAATAAAAACACGAAAAATATATACAGTTTGGTAGAAAAGTAACTTATCTTGCCTTTGATAACATTTATTTGTTATATATTTGTTTTTTTTTACAACTTTTTCGAATCTATGTGTACAGTAATACAAACCCATAACAATCTCTACTCTAACTTGGTTAAAATTATGTTGTTAACAAAAGACATTATGTGAGGCTCCCAGAATCATACAGTACCATATATAAGAAAATATATTAGTATGTTATTAGTACTGTATGATTCAGTTTGCAGTTATTAGTCTTCAATCTGTTTTGATGTTGTTAGATTTTTGTTGAGAGGTGTTGCCGTCTTCCTACATACAGCATTTGATATCCCCAAATGATCAATCAATCTTAATGTTGTTGAAGTTTAGTGATCTAACGAGAACTAGCATATTATGCCGTATTAAGCTATAAATGATTAACAGCCTTAAACAAGAAAATTAGCACTCATTTTTAAAGTTCAAATCACTATATTCAGAAAGAAAATTTATCAATTTTCTAAATGGAACAGAGATGGGCATAATTTAAAAAAAAAAAAAACTAGCAAATTTTGTTCATATAAAAATAACTATTGTAAAACTGATGTTAGCAGTAGTAATATTAGCAATCAAGCAATCAAATAAATTCATAATATATGGCAATGGTTTAAAAAGAAAAAACAATAAAAACACTAAAATGGATATTTATACCTCCCCCCTCAAAAAAAACAAAACAAAAAAAACATAAAACATAAAAAACTGATTTAGAATATTTTGTACAGTAAATAAAATAAAATTGAAAAAAAAAAGATTGAAAAAAAAAAAAAAGAAAAAAGAAAATGGTATATTTTTTCATGATATATCTATGATATATATTTTGTTTAACCAAATATTGATTTAAGGAATGTTCTAACATTACAGAATTTCAACTGAAACATTTTTCCTCTATCCTGTTGATTTTATCTAAAGATTTTTAAAATTTTGGTATATATATATATATATATATATATATAGATTATTTTTTAAAAAAATAATCAATTTTAAAGAATATAGATTAAAAAAAAAAAAAAAATGAAAAATCTTAAATGAAAAAAACATCCTCCAAACCTTGACTACATTTACAGAAATATTCATAATTTTTTTTTTTTTTTTTTTTTCATCTCATTTTTTTTTTTCTGGATGTTTCTCCACCCATTTTTGCTATCTTTTCTCTCACCTAATCAAACTTCATCCTTTACCAACGGAATCCTAAAAAAAAAAAAAAAAAATGGCTAATCTAGCCTGACCTTTGAACATAAAGTCAGATCTCATTTTTGATACTCAAATAACAGCGGCATGTTTTCACATTTTATTATTTTCAAATTTTATTTACCTCATTTATTTTTAGAACACAGACATAATCCCATTCTTTCAAATGCTAATGCATGTTTTTTTTTTTTAATTTTACATGATTCAAATTCTGCACACATCTTTCCATATCATCTATGTAATAAAAAATAAAGTTGCAAGATGAACCTGCTTTTAGGTTTGAACAATTTATTTTTATGGTTTAACAGAGAAGCCATATTCTTAGTATTATTTTGATTATTTGGACTGTTATTCTCAACTTGATTGTTATTTTACAACGTTTCAGCCGATGTAACGTCTAACTTTCTTCAGACTCATATTTTCAAACTCGAGAATCTTTATGTCGAAGTTTTATATTCTGAAAAGATGCATTTGATAAAGGATGAAAATTACATGAAATGTTGTGAAAATAAACAATCAAGTTGAAAATAGTAGTTTGAATCAACCAAAGTACACAAAATTCTCAGTTCATTTTACTATGACTTTTGTTTAATTTTAAGAAATTTCCTTAGAAATAGGCTTCATTCAATTCATACATTTACATTTATTTCATACATTTATGCTTAGTGGAAGAGGAGGAGGAGGAGGAGGAGGAAGGGGAGAGGAGGAGCTCTCTAGGTAGATTAACTAACAAGGAGAGAGTCTCTATTTACTTGCTTCCCCACAAAGGTAAAGTTAATTGCAAGGTCAGTTTTTAAGGTGGGGAAATCCAGCACCCTTGAAAGGGAAACTTTGGACTGGGAACAAAAGCATACTTTCATAGTTCTGTCAGCACCCTCCACACTAATCAGGACATGTCCGGTGACAGGCAAAATAACAAACCTCTTGCAAAAGAAAAGGTAATGCCTGGGAGGATTGGCTCTTGAAACCAAACAGGTACTACACTTCGATTCTAGCTCAAAGGCAAGTGACCTTGATATTCCTCTTGACACTTTTAAAACAGAGGCATTCATTAAAGGAATTAAAAATGTTAAAAGTTCTTTGTATTAGCTTGTATAGCAAATTATTCAAAAAATGAAACCATAAAATTTTTTAAAAAAGCAAAAAAAAAAAAAATAGAAATTAGATGTTAATAAATCCCTTCATTTTTTTTTATGCACTCTATTTTTTTACATGATGATTTTTTTTTTTTTTTTTTTTTTGCTTATGACAAACATTTGATGATTAAAATATTACGAAAATCAAATATAATCTAAATATTGATTTAAAGAGAAACAAAAAAAAATCCATTTGGTTTACTCATAGAATAAAACTTACAATTTATGCAAGGGTAAACATTCGTTTTTATTTTTATTTTTTTTTTCAATATTAATTTCTTAAGGCAGCAAAATAATACAATAGGTTCGTATCATTATTCAAGAATATTTTTTTTAATTCCAGTTACTTAAATAATTTGCCTTATTTCTATATGACATCAATGATAATACAAAAGCAAATGCCGTATTGGATTAAATAGATATATGAAATTTAAAAAAAAAAAAAACAATATTTTATTTTTGAATTGTTTTTTTTTAATCAGTTTATAAAGAAAATATATAAAGGGAGGTAATTGTTTATAATTAACTTTTGATTAAATTTTTTTAAGCAAATACTGGTGTTATTTTTGTTTAATTGATTTGTTTTGAAAAAAAATTGTCTTATGCTGTACAAATTTTTTTTTTCTTTTCTTTTTTTTTGCTTACTTGCCTCCCCACGAAGGAAGAATTAGACACAAGGTCAGTTTTCAAAGGGGCATTCTGGTTAGTAACAAAAATAAAAAATGTATCAGTTATGAAGGCAATAAAATACAGAGAAGAATAGTTTGATATGAGATTTCTGCAAAATTTCGAGGAATTGTTTTTTTTGTTTTTTTTTAATCATGAGCAGATTAAAAATAAGATTTTCACTTACATTCATTGTGTCGTCATATCATTTATAAAATGCATGCATTTATTAGTTAAGCATTTTTACTAGTTAGTACTAGTTAGTTTCATAATGGTTCATGAAAAGGTAAATTAATAAAAAACGCAACAATTTTTGATTAATCAAAAACAAAAAATGGTTGTAAACACGAAAATATAATAAAATCATGAACAGGAACAACTAATGAACAAATGAACAACTAATGATCAAATCTTCTATCGATCCAGTAGATATCTCACTGCTGATGCAATTCTCTATCTATATAAGAGCCAGGTACGTCTAAGGATGGAGTACTGTTGCCACATCTGGGCAGGAGCTGCTAGAAAGGACTTGTCCTGCCTCGATAGAGTTCAAAATAGACTTCGTAGCCTCGTACGAGATGTCCTTTTCTCTTCCCTGCAACCTCTATCTCACAGAAGAGATGTTGCGAGTTTGTCTCTGTTTTATCGTTATTTTCATAGCAAGTGCTCGACTGAGCTTCAGTCTATGGTCCCCCCCCTCGCCAAACTTTCACAAGAAACACTCGTCTAGCTGAAAAGAAAGCACTATTAATAATTCCCCCCACTCTTTATCTGTGCCTAAACCTAAACGTAGATTCCATGAACAAAGCTTCTTAGAACTGCACGCCTGTGGAATTGTCGTCCATTTTCCTGCCTTCCAGCTGACTACAATATGGTTGTCTTCAAGTCCAACATAAACAAGTTCTTGATGAGCTGTTTCACTTAAGTTAACAAATTTACCAAATTTCTATTACTAACGATTACTATATTGTCCAATTGACTACTGTACACTCTTAACCCTTATCCTCGAGTGGCCTCTTGGCCTTGATAAGTGGTTTTGCCTATGTAAAAAAAAAAAAAAAGAAGTATAAGTTAAAATTTAAAATTAATGTGTCTTATATTTATTTTAGAAATTATCTTGTTAGTGCTCCATGAAAAACCTTTGTCCTACTCAGGGGCTCTACGATATCCTGAAGTTTGGGAAACCCTGATATAGAGCACTGCCGGGGAATACCAAGTAACCTGAATTATTATTATTATTATTATGATGTCTGGGTATTTTTGTTTTTTTTCAACAAACAACAGCGAAGGGCCTATCAGCAAACAGCACCCGCATATTGAGAGACTTTTACAAACTACTAAACACAGTGGCAACCTATACACACAGTTAACTGAAAAGTCTTGTACAAAAGTTACTACATACACTCTCTTACTAAAAAAAAAGAAAAAAAAAGAGCAAGCTACTATATAGACACATGTATACGCACATGGCACCAGCCGAAATTGACATATTCTCTCACTAACAAAACAAGTGCGCTAATATTCACACACATACCTTCATACGTAAACATACACAACACCAGCTGAAACAAACATGTATCATGGCATAATTAAGCACAGAAATAGTTACAAAAGTCATGTGATTGAGTAATTGCCCCATCGATCAATAGAATGGCTTGGCATATGAATACAGTTTGATGGATCAATTTTTTTAAAGCATGCCCATGTGTACCATTGTCCGTGGGCCAATAAATATTGTGTGCAGTTTCAGTCGCAAAGGAAATCAAGACAAAGAATAGGAAATAACCCCAACTCGCTTGTTCTTTGTAGCAACAGCATTTATTTCCTCGTTGGTATAGCCGTGACGTCACTCACGTGATCTAGAACGTTCTCCACATCTTTCATAAGATCTTGAACGTCGACTCATAGAAATACGAAAATATCTATGGAGTCAGTAATTTTTCTCCTTTCTTTGCCAAACAACAAACGACATGCAATCGCACTGAAACGTTTCACTAGTAACACTCAAGATGAGAACAATAGTCCAGTCAATACAAGTTATATAAAGATATGCTTTATTGATGGTAGAATTGTTTTTCTTTTTCTCTTGTAAGAAAGAGATACAATTATAACATTGACTACTAGGACGCTCGACATTGCCTAGTTGTAAAATATGCTTAAATATGATATTTTAATTTATGCAGATTTCGTATATATTATTATAGAGCCAATTCTCTATTGATTATTATATACCCAATATATATTAGGTTGACAAGAAGGTTCTTGTGGAATTTTTAATTTTGATTTCAAATGATGTATTTTCAAATAAGTTTTCATTTATAATACATTTACTTCATTTATCATTTTAAAGGGTGCCTTTAGCTCTATATAATTATTTAAATTACAATCGTTTTAAAGCAATTATGTCTTCTTTTCAGAATGTTGAATACAAAATGGAAAAAAAAAGCAAATTTGCACAATTTTCTTATTTCAATTCAAGCTACTGAAATAACTCGTGATATTAATGAAGCATTCGAACCAGGAATCACTACTGAACGCACAGCACAATGGTGGTTTATGAAATTTTGTGGTGGTGACGAGTCTGGAAAATGATAAGCATAATGGTCAGCAATGGGATGTTGATTTGCACAATTTTCTTATTTCAATTCAAGCTACTGAAACAATTCGTAATATTAATGAAGCATTCGAACCAGGAATCACTACTGAACGCACAGCACAATGGTGGTTTATGAAATTTTGTGGTGGTGACGAGTCTGGAAAATGAATAAGCATAATGGTCAGCAATGGGATGTTGATTTGCACAATTTTCTTATTTCAATTCAAGCTACTGAAACAATTCGTAATATTAATGAAGCATTCGAACCAGGAATCACTACTGAACGCACAGCACAATGGTGGTTTATGAAATTTTGTGGTGGTGACGAGTCTGGAAAATGATAAGCATAATGGTCAGCAATGGGATGTTGATTTGCACAATTTTCTTATTTCAATTCAAGCTACTGAAACAATTCGTAATATTAATGAAGCATTCGAACCAGGAATCACTACTGAACGCACAGCACAATGGTGGTTTATGAAATTTTGTGGTGGTGACGAGTCTGGAAAATGATAAGCATGATGGTCAGCCATTGGATGTTGACAACGATCAATTAAAAGTCTTAGTCGAAGCGAATCCATGCACAACTGTTCGAGAACTTGCATAACGTAGAGAGATTGGAGAGGCAAAAAAAAAAACTTGATAACTGGGTGCCTCACGAATTAAATGACAACCAAAAGAAATGCTGCTATGAAGTGTCATCTTCCCTTCTTTTATGCAACAAGAATGACTTGTTTCTCGACTGGGTTGTGACTTGCGATGAAAAGTGGGTTCTTTACAACAAAAAACTGTTTAAACGTTGTCTTAAGGAGAATAGTTTCCCATCTCCCTGGAAAATTTCATCAGTATGCCCTGTATTTAAGAATTCAGGTGATCGCTCATCCCCCTCTCAGTACAGGCCAATAAGTCTCCTGTGCGTCATGAGTAAGTTGCTGGAATCTGTGTTAAATACAGAAGTAATCAACCATCTCAACAAAAATAACCTTCTTAGTGACACTCAATATGGTTTCCGTTCTGCTAGATGTACAGCAGATGTGCTTACAGTTATACCTCATAGGATTAGCAAATCTCTCGACGGACGCAACCTTTCTAGGGCAATTGCTCTTGACATATCTAAGGCCTTTGATAGGGTATGGCATAAAGGTTTACTTCACAAGATCTCTAGCTATGGTATAGCTGGAAATGTCTTCTCAATTATTAAATCATTTCTTTCTGATAGGTTCATAAGAGTAGTAGTTGAGGGGCAAAAATCAGAAGCTCACAGTGTTAATGCTGGTGTCCCTCAGGGGTCCATCCTGGGCCCAACTCTTTTCCTGATCTACATTAATGATCTTCCAAATCACATCCTTACATCATTCGTAGACATTTATGCTGACGGCACTACCATTTCTGGTAGCACATCTAAGACAGTAAACGACCAAGTTCTCTCCGATTCTCTCTCCTCTGATCTTGAGCACGTAGTACAATGGGGAAAGGAGTGGCTGGTTACTTTTAATGCATCTAAAACCAAGCTTCTCTCTTTACATCATCAACATTCTGATCCACATCTGGCATCAATTGAAATGAATAGCTCTCGTCTTCAGGAGGCCTCAAGTTTTGACAAGCTTCTGGGCTTGACCATTACTCCTGATCTTAAATGGAACACGTACATCAAATCTGTTGCCAAGACTGCTGGAAAAATGGTGGGATCTTTCTATCGATCCGGTAGATATCTCACTGCTGATGCAATTCTCTATCTATATAAGAGCCAGGTACATCCAAGGATTGAGTACTGCTGCCACATCTGGGCAGGAGCTGCTAGAAAGGACTTGTCCTGCCTTTATAGAGTTCAAAATAGACTTCGTAGCCTTGTATGAGATGTCCTTTTCTCTTCCCTGCAACCTCTATCTCACAGAAGAGATGTTGCAAGTTTGTCTCTGATGTATCGTTATTTTCATGGAAAGTGCTCGACTGAGCTTCAGTCTATGGTCCCCCCTCGCCTAACTTTCACAAGAAACACTCGTCTAGCTGTAAACACTATCAATAATTCCCCCCACTCTTTATCTGTGCCTAAACCTAAGTGTAGATTCCATGAACAAAGCTTCTTTCTTAGAACTGCATGCCTGTGGAATTGTCTTCCGTTTTCCTGCTGACTACAATATGGTTGTGTTCAAGTCTAACGTAAATAAGTTTTTGATGAGCCGTTCCATATAAGTTATCAAATTTACCAAATTTTCATTACTAATGATTACTATATTGTCCAATTTCTACTGTACACTCTAACCCTTATCCTTGAGTGGCCTCTTGGCCTTGATAATGTGGTGATGCCTATGTAAAAAAAAAAAAAAAAAGAAAAAAAAAAAGCTCAGTGATTAGATGCCAACAAAGCTCCACCACACTTCCTTAAGCCAGAGTTGCACCCAAAGAAGATCATGCTGACTGTTTGGTAATCTGCAATTGGTCTCATTCATTACAGTTTTTTTGAATGTCGGCGAAACCATTATGGCGACGAAGTACTGTGAAATGCATCAGAAACTTTGACAACAACAGCCAGCATTAGTCAACAGAAAATGCCCAATTCTCCTCCACAAAAATGCCCAACCACACGTTGCTAGACTGACTCTGCAGAAGTTGAACCAATTGGGCTGCGAAACTGTCTCATCCGCCATACTCTCTAGACCTCTCACCTACTGACTACTACTTTTTTCAAGCATCTCGGCAACTTACTGCGTGAGAAATGCTTCAAAAACCTAAGCGATATCAAAAATGTGTTCAGCAACTTCATTGCAATCAGAATGCAAGATTTTTACGTTACTGGCATAAATACACTTGTTTTGCGTCGGCAAAAGTGTATTGATTCTGATGGTGATGATTTCAATTAATAAACTTTCGCTTGAGCTGACTTTGATTTCATCTGAATTTAAAAGTTAAAAACCGCAAGAACTTTCATGTCAACCTGAGAGTCGTGGTTTCAAAAGTAAAAAAAAAAAAAAAAAAAAAAAAAGGTTCCATTAGCTAGAATCAAAACCAAAACATTTAGTGCTCCAGTTTTAATCATTACCATTTACGCTATCATCAAACAGATAAGAAATAGTTAAAAATGAACCGAGTTTAATGTATAAATGTATATTTGTGTATACGTACAAAAACACTTAGGTTCCTATTTTAAAAATTTTTGATCCCTTAGCAGCTATTTTTACGGACTAAAAACCCATAAAAAAATGGTCCACAAAAAATGCAATCATTTGACCCGCCTCTCACTGCTCTGCAGCCTTTTGTATCAGAGGAGATGCACTTTGAAAAAAAAAAATGAAGACACAGACATAGATAAGTTTTTTTGAGCGGCCGATGGGGATTTTGGCCTCACAAACACAAAAAGTGAGTTAACATAAGCAAAAACAGGAATAACAGAATCAAAAGGTTATATTGTGTAGAAGTCTGGTGATTTCCAAGTGTTATATAGAGCAGGGTTTCCCAAAGTGGGCTCCATGGAGCCGAGGAGCTATGCGAGTGAGATTGAGGGGCTCTGCAGGCCCTTTATACGGAAATCAAATGGCTGCATGCATTTAATTATTGATCTTTTTACTTCAAAGAGATATGATACATAACTAAAGGTGTAAAGAGTTTCAGGATGGTTCATGAAAAAAGTAAATAAAAAACTAACAAAAATGCAACAATTTTTGATTAATCAAAAACCAAAAATGGGTGTAAACATGAAAATACAGTAACAACTAATGAACAAGTATAAGTTAAAATTTGAAATCAATGTCTTTCATCCTTATTGTAGAAATTATCTTGTTAGTGTTCCATAAGAAAAATAAATAAATAAATAAATAAATAAATAAATAAATAAAAGCCTTTACCCTGCTCAGGGGCTCCACAGTGTCCTGAAGTTTGGGAAACTCTGACAGAGTACTGCCGGGGGATACCAAGTAACCTGAACGATTATTATCATTAGTAGTAACTAATAACATGATCAAAAGGTCAAGTGTGTAGACATCTGGCGTTGTCCAGGAACAACTCTTTCATTGTATGCCTCAAGTTCTGGAATAATGGTAAGAATGTTTGCTAATCGACTGGGAGACCATGGTTCAATTCTTGGTAGAGTCATACCAAGGAGTTTGAAAATAAGTTTCTTGATGCCATTTTGTTAAACATTCAGCATTATAAGGTGACGATTAAGTGTAAGCGGAGTAATCCTGGGAAAGTCAGTATGGTAGCTGATGAAAAAAGAGCCTTTATGTTGCCATTGGCTATGGTCAACTATTTTATTTTTGACTTTACGTCTAGCAGCTATATTCTAAAATTCATAATAACTAGTTAATTAATTTCGGAGAGAGAGAGAGAGAGAGAGAGAGAGAGAGAGAGAGAGAGAGAGAAAGAGAGAGAGAAAGAGAGAGAAAGAGAGAGAGAGAAAGCGGGGGAGTAATGCATGTGTACAAATTTTGATGTAAACAAAAGTCCTAAATAGTTTGAACAATGAAGATGCATTTTTGAATTTTTTTAAACAAGGATTGATAATTCGTATCATTTGGATAATTCGGACTGCTGTTCGTGTTATGCTGTGCATGTGCTCGGCAGTACCAAATTACCTTGCTTACAGGGTAAGGGTTAGGTGTGATTGAAGGGTGTTTAACACAAGGTTTAATAGCACCCAGATTTCGGGGAAATGATAGAATGTGTTTTTATTGCGATATTGTAAAAAAAAATTAATTTCTCAACAAAATAAAAGAGACATTTTTGGTGACAAATAGTCTAGCTTGGTGTACATAAGATGTTGCAGTAAACCATGTGGGTTGTATCAAGCAGGGAATCACCTCACAGGAAGGTTTGTTATAACATTTCTTTAGAACAAAGGAGAAGAGAGGGAAAGAGAAAAAGGAGTTTAAGAGAGAGAAAGCAAGAAAAGAGATCAGCAGGAGAAATGGTAATCTCCAAACGACAGAGGAGGAAATGGTAATCTGGCCTAGAGAGAAGGGGAAACCACAAACCGATAAAACTGTTTGGTTTTGGCAGATCCGGGACTTGCTGTCGAAGAGTACACCTCACATTTGGGCTCCTGGCCAGGGCTGGAAATTCTCCTAAAAGAGCAAAGTGGAAAATCTCTTTCTTTTTATCCTCCTAACGAGAAGCTGTTTGAACGAATCTAAGTTGAAAAAAATTCTGCATCTTGAAACCATTAAGAATTTAACTTCCCTTTGCATGAAGTGTACCTGAAATATACAATAATCATTCTCATTTATAAGAAAATGATCTCAGAGTTATTATTAATTATTAATTGCTTTGATTGTGGAGAATAACCCAGTTGAGTTCAGCTCTACCCTGAACCTGACACCAAGCTACATCTGAGAGAAACAATATACCAGCAGCATCAGTGCACCTGTAAAGAAAGAGCTCAAATCTGACGATGAATAGCCAGACAGCATGTTAAAAGTATTGCCACACAGACTTAGGGTTGTGCAGATTTTGCGTGCTCTGAGTGTCAGAGCAGCAGTTCCAGTAATAAGTAAATGTTTGGTTACATTTTGAAGAGTCCATCACTAGATGAAGATAAAAGTGTAGCCACGGAGACTTAAGGTTAACCTCTGGGTTTAGGGACTGGAGACATCCTGGTTACCCTAATTGAAGCAGGATTGCGACAACACCCCTCTGTCTGATAACATTCAGTGTTAACATTAAGTGTTATTAAATGTAGTCGTGAATGAAAAGGGAGCCTTCATGTGGCTTTTGACTATGGTCGACCACTCCATTTTTTTTTTAATTTACCAAGAAATATTATGAAGAAGGATAGTGTGAAGCTGTGTACATGAAAGCAACATGAACTAATCACGTTATTAGATTTAAATATAAATTAAAATTTAAGTTATTTTCATCTAATAACTCATCGTATCAGAAAACACTTGAACTATTTCACTTCTTACATTCAGATGAAATTCTTCTTTAATCAAGAAGTATGGCGGTCTCAGTGATAATTATGCACATAAAGTTATGAACAATACATAAGGCCTGAGCAAAGCCGGGCTGAACTGCTAGTCGATAATATTTATTAAGTTTTGTGCCAGCATGATTGCGGCTACATTACACCATTCAACAGGAGATCATTAATAATACTTGGCTATTTTGAGTGATCCCCACCTCCCCTTTTTTGGGGGGTGGGTGTGGGGACTAGATTCTCTATGTTAGACTAACATTGTTGAAAACCCAGTCCTGATAAGAAAACTGGTAAATCACACAGCCTCCATAACATGTACCCATTACAATCTTTTTTTTTTTTTTTTTACATTTTCACCCTAAACAAGGCACATTGCCACTTTGGTGTAGGGGGCTACTATCAGGGGCAGTAACTACTGGGGCACTATGTTGGGATTTGGGCAGCAAGATGTCGGTTCACGTTACACTTGCACTTCTGCATGTCAGTACAGTTAGGGGAGCAGGGACCTGGAATGGAATTCCAGAGTCTAGCGGTTCTGGGGAAGAAACTACTGGAGTAGAAAGATCTTTTACATCTAGGGATCTCTACTGTGTGGGGGTGGGATTTAGCTGCCTGTCAGGTTTATCGAGGGTGTCTACGTCGTGGGGGCACAAGTGTTTGCAGTTCGTCAGAGCATTCACCATTAAAATACTTGTAGAACAGGCAGAGGGATGCAACGTTTTGTCGATGGGACAGAGGCTGAAGCTTAGATGCCAGTTCAGGGCCTATCAGATTGGCGACTCTCTTTTGAACCTTGTCTAGGAGCGAGAGATTAGCAGCAGATGCACCAGCCCAAATGTGACAACAATACTCCATACATGGGCGAATTGGTGGCCTTATAGAGGTACAGGATACTTTCAGGTGTCAGTAGTTTTCTAGCACGGTAGAGAGAGCCTACCTTTTTCGCAGCGGCCCTGGAAATGTTTTCAATATAATTGTTCCAACTCATGTTTCCTGTGAACGTTAGGCCAAGCAGTTTGAAAGCCATTACTATTGGTGGCAGAGAAGATTTCTTGTAATTATTGAAGGAAACCAGTTTAGTCTTGGTAGCATTGAATGTGACCATCCATTTATGTCCCCATTCCACTACCGATTAGAGGTCATCATCTAGTGTTTTTGCTTTTAAAATAGAATAAAACAGCATACACAAGACAAACCTAGTCATTCTTTACATTTTTTTTGGGGGGGGGGGGTTGAAGGAGTTACTTCCGTCATGAGTAACATCTTCATTATTCAGTTTTCTGTGCTTTAAGAGAAAACTGAATGATGAATATACTCACAAATTATATATATATATATATACACACACACACACACATCTCTACAGGGTTGAATGATAAAATTTTTGCCTAAAGAAAACACTACAACTTTATTTTAAAACTTTTACTGAAAAAAAAAAAAAAAAAAAAAAAAAAATCAATTTACATAACTTGATTATGTAGTAGAGCTGACATCTTTTTAATGCAGCCACCTTCAGCCTCAATCACTGCCTCAATACGGGTTCAGAACTGGAACATGGCTTTTTCACAAGCACTGCTGGTGGGAGCTCAGTGAATACTTGGCAGATAGCGGTGATCAGGCTGACTTCAGTGTTGTGGGAGGTCATGTTGGTGATGTTCTTGACATATGGCCAAACAAAATAGTTCAGGTCTGGGAACCAAGGAGAGAAGGGTACAAAGTCGTAGCACTCCTGAAGCCAAACCTGGATCTCTGGACTTGTGGGCTGGCATCAAGTCCTGCTGCCATGCCCAGGATCTGCCAGTGGCCATCTGATTGTACCAGGGCATCACCACACTCTTCAGCATGTCCAGGTACACTTTGCTGTTGACTTTCAAACTGATTTTGAAAATGTGAGGTGGCATGATGTGGCTCTCACTTGAAACCACACCAAAGACCATAACCGTGGCTGAAAACGTTGTTGAGCTGTGCCCTCATGCGTTGAACCGTCCGGATTTGCATTTTGAGTGTGCTGGCAATGGTCCCGTTGTCATAACTTGGATCGGTAGAGAACATTGTTGTACAGCGGTGCATATCTGATCTCACTTGGTGAACATTGTGTCACTCTCAGACATGATATTCTATCGCTCTTGGGATTTGTACACAACTGACCAACTAGTAGATGGTCTGCAACAAAGAAAAACTAGTTTTCATCAAACGGAAATGGAATATCATCTTTTCTAGGGAAACAATTCTATCATTACACCCTGTAGTGCTTATTGAATTTTCTAGTGTTAAGCAGAGCAAAATCAATCATTAGGATGCAAATAGGTCATCAGTTTTATTTCCAGCAAGGATAATGCCTTTATATTTACCTGGCTAAAACATTGATATTCCCAAATGGTCACCCATCTAATTATTGACCATTTAACTTTGATGATATTACCGTTTTGGTGACATTTTAGTCTTGGTAGACAAACTGGCAGTCTTCTGTAATCATCAGTGCATGTGATGATTATCACTGATGGTCAATGATTTGAATCTCGCAACGAAGCTATCTTTGGCTTTATTAACAAAGCCACAGCCCTCTGTAATAAAGAAGGCCAAGAAACTTAGTCATGTAACCTGGTGACGTCATTGAATTTGGTTCTATGAATCTGGTCACGTGTCCCAAGAAACAACTGGAAATAGATAACGTCTAATGACAAAAAACGTTTTCAGGGATTTAGCAGAGAAGCCAATAAATGAAAAAAAAAAAAAAAAAAAAAAAAAATCAATAATTCAAATTAACAAATGAATGTTCCCAAAAGATAAGTTACTCTTCAACCTACATGGATAAATTTAGCATGTTTAACAGAAGCTAAAGGTTTTATTCGGTATGAAAAATTCGGTATGAAAAAAAAACTTGTGTTGAGCTGCTAATATAAACAGGAAGTTGAAATGAAAACACTGTTTTTGAAGCATCAAAAGTGGCTCAAAATTCGGACAAAAAAAAAAAAAAAAAAAAAAAAAAAAAAAAAAATAGAAATCCAGTCAGGAAGTTTCACAGTGACAATTATTGGGTAGATTTCTATCAGTATTTTGTTTATTTTTTCGAATTTTGAACTATTTTTGATGCTCCGAAGACCGCGTGTTTTCATTAGCCGTTACATTTGGATACCTGCAATTAAAGGTAACATTTATTTGTTGATAAAAAATTTTTTTATCAACCATTTTTTTTTTTTTTTTTTTGCGAATCTATGTGGATTGTAAAACAAACCACATTTTTATAATGTTTTAATATTTTAAATATTTCTGCACTAGTAACTTTGTCCTCGATGGTCGTACGTATTTTTTTAAAAATTAACTTTTTACAATTATATTTTCACTGCAAACAAGGTTCAGAGCCATTTTATATAAAGGCTACTATCTGGAACATAATTTGCAGAGATACTATGTAGGGAGTTGGGCAGTAAAATGTCTGTTTACATTACACTTTAACTTCTGCATGTCAGTACAGTCAGGGAAATAGGAACTCAGAAAGGAATTTCAGAGTCTAACAGTCCTAGGGAAGAAACAAGGAGACTACCATTAAAATACTTGTAAAACAGGCAGAGGGATGCAACATTTTGTCGATGGGAGAGAGGTTGAAACAACTGAGTGTGAGACCTATTAGGTTGGCGACTCTTTTGAATCCTGTCCAGGAGGAAGAGACTAAAAGCAGATGCACCAGCCCAAATGTGACAATACTCCATACATGGGCAAATAGTAGCCTTGTAGAAGTACAGGATACTCTATGGTATAAGTAACTTTCTAGCATGGTAAAAAGAGCACTTCTACGCAGCCACCTTGGCAATGCCTTCGATTTATCTGTTCCAACTCATGTTTCCTGTGAAAGTTAAGCCAGGGTTGGTTGGTTGGTTGTTTTACGGCATATCAACCCTTATCAGGTTATTTAATGCCGAATCCAAAGATTCGGAAGAAAATTTTTTTTAAATAGAATATATTTGTTGTTTTCAAGTCGGTTTCTATTTAACCCATAGTTGGGACCCTAACAGGTACTACCACTCCGGGTCAGAGTGGACCTGGGAGCAATGGCAATTAAAGGGTGGCTCCACACTCTCCAAAGCCCGCAAGCTGGGGCCTCACCACCGGATATAGTTTAAGGTCATATCCAGGACCTTAAGCCAGGGAGTTTGAATGAAGTAATTTCAGGTAACGTATCATTAGCCATGGCTATTGTTGGTAGAGAAGGTTTCTTGTAATTAGTAAAAGAAGCTTAGTATGGACAGTATTGAATGTGACCATCCATTTTTGTCCTCATTCCACTACAGACTGGAGGTCTTCCTCTAGGGTTTCTGCCATTGCCTTAGATAGGTCTTCATTCGTTTTTCCCCTTGTGTCTGTTATAGAATGTGGTATCAACATATATACACAAATATACCCATTCCATAGATTTTTTTTTTATGAATCAGGAATAATAAAGGTTCAAAAGAATGACTCCTGAGGTACACCCACATTTATATCAGTGTTTTGATGAATGACCATCGAGGACAACCTGGATTCTTCTCTAATTTAAAAAGAATTATTAATTAAGTATTAGTCCAGTAATACCATAGGATCTGATTTTCCTGAGATCATCATGCCATACCCTGTCAAAGGCCTTAGATATATCTAGGGGTACTGCCCTAGCCTCAACTGCCTTATCCAGTACATGGATTCAGAGATTAGTTAGGATATCTGTAGTAGAACAGCCTTTGATTTTTAAAAAAATATTGTTCTTCATTTTGATTTTTTTTTTTAAATATTGTTTATTTTGATTTTTTAAAAAAATATTATTTTTAATTATAAACTAATTTGTTTTAATTAAAAAATACTTATCTAATTTTAAGTTTATTGTTTAATACTTATTTATTGCATAAATTCATATTTCATGTTTTGATTCTCTTCTGCTTCAAACATACATAATTTTACATGGATATTTTTAAAAAAAGCTTTTCATTTATATTGAATAAAGTTCAGTTTTATTATAAATCGAATAGTTTTCCTTTCTTTTCAAATGTAATTTATAAGTAAACAATTTTTTAGTCTTTAAAATCCATGAAACAACAAAATGTTTAATTACTTTTAATGCATAAACACAACTTTTCCATTTTTTTTTTTTTTTTTTTTTTTTTTTTAAAATATTGAAGGAGTTTCAGTACAAAATCATGTTCCTTATTTTTCTTTTTTTAATGCAATTTTTAAGTTTTATAATACTTTTGGAAAATTTGTAGATTTATTAACGACAGTATGACTATTTGACAGATCTTGCTTGCTAGGATCTCAGTGATGTCATTTTTCAGCACACAGACCGTAATGGCATATTATGAAGGTTGTGACATACTCCACGGCCACCGTTCATCGCCACAAAATCAAGGGCAATTTTAACATTAATGAAGCTTAATGTTTAATACAGATGATCTTAGAGTGATCAAGTAACAGGAAGTTACAATCGTAGATTCAATCAGTTCTAGATAATGATTATATATCTCAATCAGGTTGTCTTTAAATCCAACAAACAAATTCCTGATGAGTCGCCCCCTTAAGTAATCCAATTTACCAAATTTCCATTACTAACGATTACTACAATATTATACCATTGACTCGTGTACACTATAACCTTTACCCTAGAATGGCCTCCGGGTCTTGATAAGTGGTGACTCCTTTGTAAAAAATGTTAAAACTGATTGAATATATAAATTTAAAAAGACTTCCGCTTTGTATACAAAAGGTTAAAAAAAAAAAAAAAAATCCATTGATCATTATTCTAAGTTTACAAGCACACACACACACACACACACACACACACACACACACACACACAAAAAAAAGAAAAGAAAAAATGTCAAAAGCAAAAAAGAGGAAAGATCCAAATTTTGTTCCAGATAAAAATCATTTTTTTAAAATGTGTTTTATTTAAAGAAAAACAAAAAAAAAACCCTCAAAGCTAACAAGTAAAACAAACATTTGTGGCAGACGCAAGTGTAGATAACTTGTTAGAAATGATAAAAAAAAATGCATACAGAAAGGAATGTCCAAAGACTTTGCTGATAAGCAATAAATGAAAAGATTAGCATTGCATAACTTTGTTTGGATTCTATACATGAGAATTAATGAAAAGGATTGGGTTTTCTTTTTAGCATGTGTAATATAAGATAGATATACAGAGTACTGGAAATAACGAATTTCACACAAAGGAAAGGCACATTTAATAACTGCAAATTTGATTCTATGTTTACATGATGACAAAATTCTTGCAAATGCACATCTGATTTTGATAAACATAAAATGAAACAAATATTCAACAAAATAAAAGAGTGGAGGGAGGGAATAATTATATTTGAAGTTGAACTCATTAGTCTAGCAATAAAATTAATTTGAGGAAAAAAAAAAAAGGAAAGATTGTATAATGTAAGAAAAAAAAAAATTAAGTCTGATTTGGGACAATATTTAATTTAGCTCAAGTTCAATATCTACTAAAAAGGTCCATGTTACCCTTTTATAGGGACTTGTCTAAAAATAAATTACTTTTCTGATGATAATATAGAATATCAAAAATAGTTTTTGCTTTGTTTCTTACATACATATACATTAGTTAAAAATTATTTATAAAAAGCTGAAGTAATTTTAAAAACTAATTTGAGCCTTTTCCATAGTCATTTTTAACCATCGAGATGGGATTATATATACATATATATATATATATATATATATATAATCCCAACTGTACCTCTCCTGAACTGGCATCGCTTAAAACCAGTAGTAAGACTGAAACCAATGCAGGCCAAGCAGAGAAAGACTGGTTTTATTTCAGAGTTTTCCTTCTCCTAGACTAGTTGCACAACCAAGGCTTAAGAGTCTAGTCTACCCTACTATTTAATCCATAGTTGGAGAAGGGACATATGGATTCATATCTTTCCCAAGGGTATTAGTGAAATCAATGCAATAGCGTTTGTAGAACTAATCTAATAGCATGCTAGATCAAAGTCCTAACCTGTAACCATTACAAAACTTCACTTCCATAATATATGTACATGTGTGCGTGCAGAGGTATGTAGATGTATTTTAATTTGCAAGTAGGGGGAAAAAAGCCTGTGAAATTTGAAAAACGTCAATTTGACATAATTTTGTATCTTACAAAAATCAGAACCCAAAATTAAACTTTTCTGATTTTTTATATGAATCTAAGAAAATATAGTATTAAATTATGTACATTATTGATAAAATATAAGACTGGAGAATTACAAAAACATTCCACTGTGAACAATAAATGGATAAATATTAAAATGGTTCCAGAATTGTTTTTTTTTTTTTAATAGGAACTTCTAATTGAATTATTGAAATGAGAAAAAAAAAAAAAGCTGTAAAAATGAAAACATGTTTAGAATCCAACAAAAAGCACACAATCCATCCAGAAAAAAAAAGAAAAAAAAAAAAAAAAAAAAAAAAAAAAAACGTCCTTTACAATTTCTGTAGAATGAGAAAAATTTTATTTTTTTATAATATATTACAGGTATTGCTATACATAAAAATTGTAACAACTGCAAATGTATTTGCAATAAAGTCAAAGTAAAATTGTTATCACTATGTGACAGCCACTATTTTATTTAAAAATAATTAAAAACCATAAGATTATAAAATAAAAAAAATATATAAGGAAATTAAACTTAAAGGGTCAGTCTAGAAAGTTCTAACAATCAAAAGAAGTTAATTTTTCATGACAAACCTTTTTTGTTTTATTTTCAATGTTATAAATTTTCTATTACCCTTTTTGCTGCTATTGCTATTAATGTTGTGTAGTTATTAAATGTTGCGTAGTTATTAAATGTTGATTTTCTTTAATATTATGGACTATACTATGATAAATACATCAAGTGAAAAAAAATTTTTTTTTTCTACTTACACTAGGAGGCATGCTACTAAGCTTAGACAAAAACGATATTTATTAAAAAAAAAAAAAAGAAAAAAAAAAGCTCCAAAATAATATCAGTGATAATACAATTACAAAAACATGTATAACATTCATAAGACAGGCGTCAAGATTTAGCCACTAAAATTATGTCCGTCAAGCTGAAGAAGCGTAAAGACCATAATTTTGGTAGAGAAGTTTAAATGCTAAAAACAGTAATAGGGTAACTATTTTAATTACCGAGATCTTTAATAATGAGATCTAAATGTATGGTCTTTGGTTTGTGAAAAAAAGGCAAATTAAATAAAGTGATTTTGAAAAAAAAAAAAAAAAAAAATACAAACAAGCAAAGAAATTACATGATTCTCTAAGAGATCAAACATCTTAACAGTTCAATATAAGAGAATGTTATGTACAAACTGAGGAAAAAAAAAAGAGAGTAAAAGTAAAATGAATAAAAAAAAAATCAGAAAATAAAATAATAAATAAAGGAGAAATCATTTCTTTAGAATGCATTCTAACTCCAAAATAGAGTTTTCTGAATACATTTGGAAGAAGAAACCGGACAAACCAATCTTGTTACTTGCAAAACGATGTACAATTCAGGAATTTAGTGACAAATGTTAACTTTATTTTAAAATATTTTAACCTAAAAACTAGATTATTTCTCTAATTTTGAAAAATTAAAATACACAATATTTTTTTATTTTTTTTTTTATTATATTCTATGAGCTTCAAGTAAGCAGTATAAAAAATTATTTATCTTTCTAATTGTTAAATTATAGAATGCAAAATACTGAGACGTGGAGACATAAAATGAAAAAAAAAAAAAACCCAAAAAACAAAAAGAAACAAATTGAATGAAATAATGAAAATGCTTCAGAAAAGAAAAATGTTGGCAAAAAAAATTTAATAGAAACCGTCCTCATAGCAATTTCTAATTTAAATTAGAAACAGTTGTATTGGTTTTATTCTTGCGTCATTAAATGCCATTATCTATGAATGAAAATAAATGCAAACTAAAAAACAAACAAAAATATCACGAAAAACCAGGTACAACCAAAAAAAGTAAAAAATAAAAATAAATTTGAAAGGATAAAGCTGTTTGCTTCTTATATACAGAGTAAGCATGATAATGTAAAAAAACAAATTTGTTTAGTAATTCAGTGTGTAACCACAATCAACTGCTCATTTGAAGATTTATGGCATCATAAAATAGAACATCTCAAAATTATGAAAAAAAGCAAATATCTTCTAACATCTTATACAAAAAAAAGAAAGAAAAACTTGAGATTTCACAAGATATGCCTCAAGGGCAGATCATTTCAGTTTTAACACCTACGACACCATCTTTAAAAGTGTATACTACCATTTCACTAACAGTTGACATTTACTTGAACCACAGTCCATCCATCTCAAAAGATAAAAATGGTGAGAGTTATTGTTATAACTTTCAAAGATCTTGTGGATATAAATGGATAATTGAAGACACTTTTTTTACAAAAAAAAAAAAAAAAAAAAAAAAAAAAAAAAAAAAAAAAAAACTCAAATTTATCGATGTTCAGTTTGGCAGCTTAAACCAGATCATTTTAGACACTATTTTTAGATATAGAAAAAATATTGAAAAGCAAATTCAATATGAATATAAAAAATGTTTTCTGTGATAAACAATCATAATATATGATTATTTGGCTACTATTCTTTGCTCTCGCTTAGGATCAAAACATTCATATACCCATTAAGGATCATTCATATATCCATTTACTGTCATATTGATTATTATAAAGCACTAATGCAATGATCATTATTGAAATAAAATATTTAAATATATTATTTTACATTTGAGATTGCGTGTGTGTGTGTATATATATATATATATATATGTGTGTGTGTGGCTTTTTATATTACTAAATATTTTTAAAAGCAAATCTATTATATCTAGAAAAGTGAGAATGTGTGTGTGTGTGTGTGTGTGTGTGTGAGGACACTTCTCAACCTATGCCCTCAACAAATTTTTCATCTACAGATTTGAAATTTGGTATATAGATTATTCAAACATGTGGAAAACATCCTAGAAAAAGGGGCTTCTAAGGGGTCAAAGTTGAAAAATTGGTACGTGAAAATCATCTCGATTTTTCTGTTTGCCCACCGTTTCATGATTGCACATGTGTAAACGGTTCACATTCTAAATTCCTTATGTGAAGTATAAGCCAATTTTAAAACTTTTTAAAGAGCGTGTCATGCTGGCCGAATGGTTATCATACTTGACTTAGGTTTTGATCTCAGTTCGGGTATTTTTTCTTTTTTTTTTTTTTTTACTTACAGTTTAGAAAAACATAATACTTGCTGATACAGGTCTCAGTTTCTGTATGAATTAAAATATAATATTTATGCATATTTTACGGCCAGGCAATGCTGGGCAGCCTGCTAAGTTCTCAATATTTTAGACATGGTACAAATAAATTACATTTTTTATACTTTCATTTTTTAATACAAAATTAAAATATCTTCATTTATTTATTTGGGGGGGGGGGGAAAGAAAAAGTTGACCCAAGATTTAACTTAAATCTCTGTGACACAATAGACTACCAGTGACTCGCAGAGGTCACAACTATTTCATTTGAAAATTAAATTTCTGAATAACTAAAACTTCCACATTATTTTTATGAATACTATTCAAGTAAAGGAACCGTTTTAGTTATCTCATTTACATATCTAAGGCTTATGTAAATAGCTTATTTACATAAGCCTAACTTTCTCTGAATGTTCAAAGAACTAAAAACTATCAATGTGTGCATTAACACAGTAATGATAAAGGGCGAGAGAAATACAAAAGATTTCCGAGTAAGAGATGATGACTTGTTCAGTTAATTACAAATTACAACTTAGCAGAATTAAAATGGAATTATTTTCAAACATAACCCAATCCCAGAACTAAAAAATAATTTAGCACTTATTTTGTGTCATTAAAGTATATAGGAAAAAGGCTTTAGGGAAACAAACATTTATCAACTCAGCCTAAGTGTAATACATATATGGATATTGGATATAAAGTAGAGACACCCCACTCCACGGCGGTGCTTAGTAGCCATTTTTGATACACGGTATAAATCTTGTCAGTCATGGCAAATATTGATGTGTGTTTTTAAAAAAAAATAATTATATTTCTCATTGATTTCTCATAAAATAAAAAAGCAGAGGCATTTTTACTCCTCTACTCATGTATGCTGGCGGTAAATTTAGACAGTCACCGATAAATTAATTTTTCAAGTATTTTAATTGGCTAATGCCAATTTGTTGTAGTTTTGAAATGGAAAGTTCTTAGCCCAACAACGTTTGTTCTTGGCAATTAACTTAATCAGTATTCTTTCTTATAAAAAAATATACAATACACTTGAATACAATCTTCACAAATAACTCATAACATTTGCATATTTGTTCAATTATTCTAATGGTTAGTCTTAATGTCTTACTGAATTGTGATCACATTCACACATTTCTTTTTAATTGAATATTTGGAAAAAAAAATAGATTAAAATAAAACAAATTTTAAATTCTATTAAGAGAATATGAATAAATCTAAATTGAGACAACTTTATTGAATTTAAAGAACAATCTTTTATTATATTTAAACCAAGTTAATGTTTGTTTCCCTAAAACTTTGTCTATATATTTTAATCAGAAAACACATGCTAAAATATTGAACAGATTCAGGATAAAGTTATTTTTTAAAACACAACTGCCATTTTAATTTGTCTAATTAACCATAATTTGTATTTAACAATGTGAGCCCTCTGTTATCTGTCATGTTTCTATCACTTTCGCATTAAATGTAAATTATTTAATCTACAGTTAATTAATATCTCTCCCCTACTATTTGGTTGATTAATCATATCACCTTACTGTGGCTACTTCCATTTAAAGCAGCACCTTTCTTCTATATCAACAGCGAGGAAAAAAAAAAAAACCCAATACTATTCAACACACATTTTTGGGATTTTATTTCTTGGAGACTAGAATTGAACTTCTGACCAAAGTAAATAAAACAAAGTGGATATGATAAGGTGATTAAAAAAAAAATTTATCTGGCTATTCATACCTACAGTTTTCTTTCCCACAAGCAGAGAGAATTCTTGGCATCAGTCTGGCAACCTAGAGACTGTCTAGTCTCTTGACAGAAACTTGTGTGTGAATGAAGTATGGCTTCAATTGAGCCTAAGAGGTTATCCTTCCAAGCATTATGCCTTCCTGGGGTTTATTATAAAGGCTGGGAAGAGTTATGGTTTCTGTTAACTGCTATTTTTGCAGCATCTCAGAGTGCTCTCTTAGTGGAGCTGATTTTTTCAACATTAAACTGTCACATCAGAGGTACATACAAATGGACCCCCCCTCCCCTTATGTGAGTTGAAGAATTGACACAATCTGATTCTCGGATCCTGCTGTAAGGTGCCAAACACTTGGAATTATATAGGATTTGATCCTAGGAGGTCATACTCCTAGATAGTAGCTACTCTTCCCAAAAGGAAGGATACTTTATAAAGAGTTGCATGAACCACCCATCCACTTCTGCAACAACTTTCCTAATGCAAATTATCTAAAAAGAGCTTAATGGGTCACATTATTTCTAATAATATGTGTGTGCGAGTTTGAATTTTTTTTTTTAAACCTACAAAAATTTATTTATCGAAAACAATTTAAAAACCATTTTATAAACTAATTTGATATCCCCCACACTATCACACAAGGTATTGTTTTAAAAAATTAACAGCAAAATAAACCCAAAAGACTTCTGGACAATATCAGCTAGGTGTAGCTAGTGTGTGTGTATATATATATATATATATATATATATATATATATATATAAATTCTTTAATTTTTTATATAATTGTTGTCTCAATGATTGCAAACACAAATTACAACCAGAAACTGGAACTTGATAAATCTCATTATCTTTAATTAGATACGTATTGATAATAATTTGCCATATATATATATATATATATATATATATATATATATGTGTGTGAGAGATTCCAATACCCCCCCCCCCCCTCCGATTCAGATTCCATACTAAATTCCCGAATCCAATTCTTTCCCAATCTTTAAATACTTACTAGCTGTTATTTTGTCCAGATTATCGCAAACACACATGTTAAATGTGCATATACTTTCTCAAACGTAAAAATACTCTTGTGGGGAGGGGATGATCTATAGATTTTAGTTTTATTGGTAGCTTAAATATTTATTACTACTACCAATTGTGGAAGATGTTTTAAAACAAAATCAAATAAAAAAGACAATTAAGGAATCGTTTTTGGCATCAGCGAACAAGCACAATTTTTTTCAGATTCTGAAACCCTGAAAAGTTCCGATTCCGATTAATTGTCCCAGCATAAGAAATGTGGCAAGAAAATGCCAACACAGTTCAAAGTAAAATATAAATTGAAGTGGGCGTGCGAAAATTTCCAGCATTTATTTCAATAGTACTCATTACATTAATATAACCTTATAATAAAAATATGGTGAACATCTACAAAAATGCAACCATGATTGTATTTGCTAGCCATCATATTTTATTTCTATCTCAACTCCTCAGATTATCAATTCAAACCCTTTATATGAAGGCAAATTAACACAATTGTACGGAAGCAGATATTAATAAAAAAAAAACAAAAACTTCAGAGTCGGAGTTAAACAAATTTAAAAGTAAGATTAATGCATTATTTCATGACTTTCATTATGTATTCACAGTCCATCCCTCACACCTTCAAACTAGAAATTTTAAAAATATATTTAGTCTCACTTTAAATTGATTTAATAGAACATTGTATTTCTTAGATTTAATGAATTAAAATAATAACCCAAATCAAAGACTGGTTATTGAAAAAGACTTTAGGAAGAGGTAGATTAAAATGTTTACATATTTTATTGTCCATTATTTTTGAGTACGACTCAATTTTATGATTTATAAAATTTAACTAAGATTCCAAAACTAGGTTCTTGTACAGTTTAATCAAGACATTAAAAAATGAAAATATCGAAAATAGTTTAAATTGTATGTATCCGTTATGGAATGAAGTTCTCCGAAAAAAAATTTCACTTAATTTCATTGTGTAGTTTTTGTTTTACAGCGAAAAAACAATTTGTTATGATACCGAGCAAAAGGTTTGATTTTTAGGAAGAAAAGCTAGTATTAAAGATGGGGAGGGAGTGTCGGCGCTTTAACTGGAGTTATCTCCCTTTGGCGTTTGTAAACTCCAAACAAAAATTAAGAAAAATTCCAAGATGTCTGCCTTCAATGTGCTCTCATAAAAACATGTTTTCCGCTGTAAAAAAAAAAAAAAAAAAAAAAATACTTGATCAAATTACAAATTAAGTGAAATTTTTTTTTTCAGAGATTTTCAGTTCAAAACAGATACGTACAATAACTTTTTTTTTCTCCCCCTCCCCCCTCGATATTTTCATTTTTTTAGTGTCTTGATTAGTGCCAAAAACTATAAATAATAGAGAAGGTGCTAAAATCTCACAAATGAGCAGAGCAGTGGCTAATGATTTAGCTGGACCCTTACCTTTCGAAAAGGTATTAACCAAGAAATTGAGATCGTTTCCTTCCAAATAACTTTTCCCACAGACCCCCTTCTCGCTTCATCATTCTTACATAGATATGCCATATATTTAACGAACTCTTCTAATGTCCAATCATATAATATTGATTGGAAGTCATCGTCTTATTCGGCTGCACTGGAGAAAAACAAGAAATATTACATATGCTAGAAAATCTAACTTTTTTCGTACTTAATAAATTGTAGGCGGAAAAAATGAATAAAGATTTTGGATTAAGATAAAAGCAAAAAGAAACCAAACTAAAATAAACCCGATTTAAATTAAGGGGCTCTACAAAGAGAAGGAGGGGGGGGGGAGGCTAATAGAGTTGAAAAATATAATTTTCAGTTTTCTACTTAATTTCATTTTTTCCAAGTAGAAATGGTTGGAAAGAGATGGGAAATTTTATCCTGCAAAACCACATTCCCTGTAGCACCTAAAAACCTTGTTCCTTGAGAATAAAAGTGAATGAGGTTCTAAGAAAGGGGTTAGTTTGGAAGGACAGGGTAGGAACATATATGTACGCATATAGTAATAGTATACTTATAGCAGAAACAGTTTCAGTCCAGAGCGAAATCAGGCCTATTTCATGAATTTTAGGATTGTTTTTATAGCTTATCAATGCCTACTTTTACTTCTAATCAATCAGAGTTCTTGATTTTATTAACCCCCTTACTAGCCATTTTTTTTTTTTTTTTGTTAAACTTTGGACACTAAATATAACTCCCTTTAAAATGGATTTTGGTAATCCTAAATATTGAAAATATTTATATCTGCAGTATATTATTTCATAATATAAGTGTATACACATGGAATAGTAAAACGTTTTTAGGATGACACTCGTATTTACAAAGGTTATGATGTCATCGAATGAAATAATCATTCTGAGGCTGGGAAAATAGAAAATTCACAAAGAGAAATACAAGACCCTACAGGATTTAAACCATAGTCATGTTGGTCAAGTTTTGAATCTTATATGACAATCTTTTTTTGTGGATTCAAAAAACATTTTTTTTTTCCCAAACTTAATAGATAAATTGAGCATTTTGTTTGATGCTGTGTTATTTACATAAACACGAGTGTCAAGCAAAAACAGCTTTTTATGTAACATTGTTAGAAGTATGTTCCATTTGTGGGAGATGGTGAAGAATTACAGATCTTTCCAAATATGTAAACTTGGATTCCCCTTTTAACTGCAATAAGAACTAACCTTAACAGAAAATAAAAATTAACATCTTTATTTTATTAAAAAATAAAAAAAAAATCCCTTGTTTTCAGACGATCGTTCGATTTTTTTTTCATAACAGTGATGATGAGAGAGAGAGAGAGAGAGTGGTTGTACCCAGCAGCATCAGCAAGCAGAATTAAGCAAGCCAACAGCAGTCACTCCTCCCACCACTCGCAAGAATTAGGAGGGAGAGGGTGGGTCACAGTTTAGAGTTCATTAATGATGTTAATAACAGCTTGACCCATCCAACAAATCACTCCCTTGTAGATTCAACTGATGGAGAAGGATGACAGCTTTTCAGAGGACCTCAATCCAGCGAACAACTCCTCGGTTGACAAGTTCTCTATTTACAAAGGTCACCTGAAAAAAAAAAAAAAAAAAAAAAAAAAAAAAAAAAAAGTGAGCATTTTAGAAGCAATTTTTTTTACAAAGCTTAAAAACAAGTCCATAAATTAGTAATATTCATGTTTGTTTCTCTTGCGATCGATTTTTTTTTTTTTCATTTAGTGGGTTAATGTTCGAATGTTCTGTTTGAGTGACGTTTCTGAATTTTTGAGATGAGGATTGGTTATTTGTATTATTATTCATCGGACTACCGGACTTCAAGATGAGAAGAGTAGTCTGATGAATAATACAAATTCTGTTTGAGTGTAAAAAGAAATTTGCCATAGTTGCGAATGTTTTAAGACTTCAAGGAGTTGTCTTCAGGCGAGTGATGAATTAAAACTATTGCATTTAGTGAATTAATTCAAAAGTCGTTTAAAATCATTAAAAGCTGTTAAATGAAACCTGCATAATAGAAAAAATGCTGCCCAAATATATTAAATTAGTAATATGTGTTGGATGTGCCATAAGATCTACATAGCAGTGCATCTGACATATCTACATTTGATTAGTCTTTTTTTGTCTTTACTTCTGTTAGGTTGTTTGCAAGTAAATAATGAATTGTAAACATGTTTGATTAACTGAGCAAACATGACCACTTTCTCACCGTGAATACACTGCCTTATATTTTTAACTTCCACCTCATAATTTCAATTTACAATCAAGATGAGTTTTAATTTTTGTGTTTTCTAGGATAACTGCCAAACTTGGTTGAGCTGAGCATTTAGCATCATTTGCTATGTACAGCTGTCTTTAAAGTTAGCATACGACACCTAAATCGTTGTTTCTGACAGCACAGAGTGAATAACTCATCAAGCCATTACTTTACTGGAACAGTATTTTTCCTCTATCAGAAAGCAACACAAAATTCAGATTTGTCCATAGTTTTGAAAATCTCCAACAAGTTTCATTTAAATAACTGATTTGTAAATAATCTGATTAGGTTCAAATTTTGATATGTACCATTTGAAAGTTATCTAGTATATCTATACAAGTGATAATTGTGTGTGTGTGTGTGTGGACACTTCAACATGTATACTCAACAAATTTTTGATTTACAGACTTGAAATTTGGTATATAGGATATTCAGACATGAGGAAAACTTTAATTTATTTCCATTTGGAAAAAAGGGCCACTAAGGATGTTACATGATAAAAGGGCTGTCCCCTTTTCATGTAAAAAAAAAAAAAAAAAAAAAAAAAATAAGGAATTAGTTAAATGCAAATACGAAATAGGATAATCAAGGATTCGAACTTGCGAAGCTAGATTTGGAATTGAAAATTCCAATCATAAGTTAAAATAAATACAGAATGCTATCGAAATAAGGAATTGCAATTGTTTAGCTTACATATCTGTATATGGAAAATGAATGTAATAATGAAATTTGTTTCTGTGAAAATTAAAAAAAAAGGAATTTAATCGTCAATTGAAATTGTAAACATGTTATTTGAAAAATAGCTTACTGAACTCAGGGTCATGTCAAGTTTGGCAACGTGACGCATGTCATCCAACGTGCTTTATGAGCACATGTTTGATCATGCGATGATGTGACAAGTTCTCAATATAGGAAAGATTTTGAAGTTAGTTAGGGAGAGTTAGATCAGTCAGATCAGAGGAGCAGAGAGGTTCAGACGGATTGTCGGCACCCTTTGGAAGTGAGGGGTGGGGGGTTAGAGATAACCATGTAACAACTTTGAATCATATCCGACCGGTCGAAGAAGAAATAAATGTATCATCATGTAGTTTTGTATCTGCGTCTTCTGTGTTCATCATTACGAGAAAGGTAACATGTTTATACCATATGCACAACTGTCAAAACGTAAATGTCAAACGCACTATCTCTCAGTCTATCTATCAAGATATTCACAAATATTAATATGAACTTTGTGTAGCAACATGTACACTGTCTATTATATATATATACAGAAGTCTTTCTCTTTTTATATGTACTCTATATCTCACCAATGTCTCCATCTCTTACAACATGAACATCTTAAGAAATATGAACACTACTAAGACTAATCTCCCACTAAGACTCCTCTTAATACGAACAACAACAATACAGAATATACGTTCTAATAATAACCCAGTATATAACAAGGAGT
Organism: Euprymna scolopes; assembly: GCF_053919585.1. Taxonomy (NCBI): domain Eukaryota; kingdom Metazoa; phylum Mollusca; class Cephalopoda; order Sepiida; family Sepiolidae; genus Euprymna; species Euprymna scolopes. The sequence goes on from NC_136482.1 coordinate 171,196,367, forward strand.
CAAAATTGAAAACTTGTTATGTGTGAGACAACCAGATTTTTATGTTTTTAACCATTTCAGGTTTTCCTTTTCTTTATATATTTATACATTTTTGCAACTAATTTCTCCACCTGAGCAAAACAGGATAAGGATAACACAATGAGTTCTATGAAAAATAGTGAAATTTAAAGGGGAAGGGAAGCCTCTTCAATCCTAGTTGATGACCTTCCTAGAGCTGGTGACTAACAAATTACCGGTTTACAAACTTAAACTGCTTAAGGAGTAGATAGGCTTTGCCTAATGCCTGGCTTTCATACTCTTCTTTGCCTATTAGCCAGGCGCAGAGGTGCGATTACAGGGACTCGACAGAAACACCCAATGTTTGATCATGTTTCCTGACTAGGGCAATAAATGCTGTTCCTCACTCCAGCCTCATTCCCATCCCCTAAAACTGGGCATCTTGGCGGTGCTTGAGTGCCATATAAGCTAATGCAATTTGATTGGGCTGCTTTTGCCTGACGGGTTGAGGGTACCAGTGTTTGTCTGGCTGCTGTATTGCAACTGACAGTGCAGGAGACCTAACTCCTTGGTAGTGCTTAGAGCGGTTGCTCCATCAGTTGTATAATATCAGGATGGTTATAGTGCCATGTCACGCATGGAAAGGGACCCTGCACCCATCTATGATGGGCTTTTCCAAGGCCACAATCCTGTAGATGAAGAGTTGGCTTATGGCCTACTTGTGTTGTGTGTTTTGTATTCTACACAACCACTTTGTCCAGCACCCCTCACCCTAAAACTAAAACTATTAAATAAAATAAAATGACAGTTCAATCAAAAATTATGATCAAACCAGGTGTAAACTCAAATGAAACCAATTTGCCTCCTCCCTTGAGGCTTTCATTCATGAATATCTGCGGTTTGTTTGATTTACGGCATATCAATCCTTTTCATGTTATTTAATGCCGAATCCAGTGATTTTGAAGAACAATTTTTTTTAATAGAGTATATTTGTTTTTTTTTTTTTAAGTCAGTTTCTATTTAACCCATAGTTGGGACCCTAACAGGTACTACCACTCCACTCCGGGTCAGAGTGGACCTGAGAGCAATGGCAATTAAAGGGTGGCTCCACACTTCCCAAAGCCCGCAAGCTGGGGCCTCACCATTGGATATAGTTTAAGGTCAAATCCAGGACCAGAATATCTGTGGCTTAGAACTAATTTAGATGATGTTGAATCATTTCTCTTAACAAACTCCCTGGATACCTTAGCGCTAAGTGAAACTAACCTACAATCCATCCATCCTCTAACAACTTTAACATGCCTGGTTATCTTTCACTTTGTTATAAGGACTCAAACAAATGCCTGGACTTGGAGTCTATATTCGAAACACCCTTCTCTTGACTAAATAATCAAAACTAGAATTAGATGACCAGGCCTTCACGTGCCTTAGACTAAATCTACAACATAGCATTAATGCCTTATATTTTCTCTACTATTCTCCCTCAACCCAGGACTGTACCCTAATCAACCAAGTCTCTGACAGCATAGATACAGCGCTCTCCCTAGATACTAACATGCAAATACATGTATTTGGTGACTTAAATGCCCACCACAGTAATTGGCTTGGTTTCTCTACATACCAGATGCAGTTGGTAGCATAATACACAGCTTCTCTATATCTCACTCCCTATCACAGACAGTTATGTTTCCGACCAGTCTCCCAGATTGACAGGACTAACAAGCCTCACTTCTAGATCTATTTCTGACCACACTTCCCGATGATTGTGTAACAAATGCCCATAGCCCACTTTGGGAATGCTGATCATGTGATATTGGCAGAAATCATCTTAAACTCTCAACCTGAGAGCAATCATTCAAAACAAGGTACTATAAGCAGGGATCACATTAGAGATGTTCCATGGGCTAATATGTTCTTTTCCTGCAGAACAGTGTGCAACTAATACTGAATGGTTCAAAACAGCAATTGAACCACACGTTCCTACACGGGAGTACTTTATCAAACCACACTCTCCACTTCTGATTGTGAAATCGCCATTGCTGAGAGGCAGCATGCATTCCGCAGACTTATCTGACATAAATCCAATACAAATAGGCAAAAGTTTGAAGCTAGAAATAATTCTAAGAGAAAAATAGCCACAGCCAAGAAAAGTCATCAGAAAACGCATCGAGTCGCAGAAACTAGGAACTCGTGATTTCTGGAAAATTTATAACAGTGTACTAAATAATGGACAATCAAAAATTCACCCACTGTCCAACAACCTTGAGATTGTTTGCATAGCAACTGAAAAGAAACCTGCTTGCTCAACGATTTGTCTCCAACTCCACTTTAGACCCAGCAGACTACCCCCTTTCAAATTTCCCTTTGCGGACAGTAGCCACACTATCTGAAAATCACCCCTTCCTTTGTTTGTGATGCCATAATAAATCTAGACACCTCGAAGGCATATGGCCCCATCTTATCCCTGCTACACTATTTAAAAAAAAAAATAAAAATAAAAAATGCTCCGCTGAGGTTGTTTTGGTTCTCTCCAAGCTCTAAGAAATGCCTTAACGAAGCTTGCTTTCCCAATTGTTGGAAAATTGTTTCTGTTGTACAAGTTTACAAGAATTCTGGTGAAAGAACCGACCCACTCAATTATTGGCCCATTAGCTTCCTTCCTCTCTTTGCAAAAATCTTAAGTCCTTAATCAATCAAGCACTAGCCGCCACCTCACAAAAACTTTTATCCAATTGACAGTATGGATTTATACAAGCCTATTCTACTCCTAACTAATCTCTAAACATATATACCAAGCATTGGATAAGGTAAGTGAAGCTAGGTCAGTAGCCTAGACATATCTAAAGCATTTGACAGGGTTTGACATGAAAATGAAATTGTATGATATTACTGGACTTATACTCAACATAATCAAATCCTTCTCAGATAAGAGAAAAATCAGATTGCCCTTGATGATCATAAATAAAAACAATGATAGAAATGTGTGTGTGCCACAAGGGTCAACCCTTGAATCTTTATTCCTGATATTCATAAATGACTACCGATAACATTTTCTTGAAGAAGGAGATATTTGCTGATGACACCACGCTCTATAACACAAGAACAAAACGAATAAACGCATATCTAAGGAACTTGCTAAAACTGATAACATTATTTAAACTATTCCCTAGCTTTAAAGATTTGCCCAAGGTAGTTAACTGTTCAAGGGATGCAATTTAGCTACCTGAATATGCATTATGTAAAACTTATTTTTAAACTACCCTTTTTGTCCAGTTATGGTCATGTGCATGTGTTTATATAGACAAGGTAATAAGTTTCAGTCATGTATCTATTTTGGATATTAATTTCTCAAAAGCTTATCACAAATTTCTTTAAATTTAAACAGACAAAATTTTATTAGGCAATGTAATCCCCCCCCCCCCAAAAAAAACAGGCTTTTTAATTGCTAGGTATTATGATTTTTCAAAGTTCTAAAATCTGTAACAAATCCCAACTTTGCATATTTTTCCACATTCACATAGAATGAAATACACAGCAGCTCTTAGTCATATTTTCCAAAGAGTAAAGTCTCTCCTGTATACCGTTTTGACATCATATGGATTGCATCCAAACCCATCATATGATGGACCAAGCATGACGAGCTTTCAGGTAGTCCTTTGATGTTTTATCCAGAATTTTCTGAATTGATGTCATCCTTTCTGGATAATCATCTTGATGAAAAGATGATTTTAACTTTTTTTTTTTTTTTTTTTTTTTTTTTTTTTTTTTTACATGTATTGGTGTTACTACATATTGCTTTTCATCAATATTGTAATGATTTGTTTTTCATTTATTTTTAATACTTTACATAAGATTGAAGTTAAAGGTACTGTTCAGTTATGTTTGACTTTTCATGACCGGCGTACTCAGTGGAAATTATCAATATAATTAAATAACACATACAAATTTACACTTCTACCTGGTCATGGATGATCATATTAGAACAATCTATATGTTCTAAATCGAATCTCCTAACTGCATTCTCAGCAATTACTGCCATCCATAGTTGTCTCACTACGGTTGTCATCTCACCATGAATGTCTACTGTTCCAGGTGAGAATTGTCCGAAGATAGCGGTTTTAATCGTACCCAAAACCAGCCAGAGGCTAACTTGGCCAAAAACATGGTGAGACGACAAAAACTATGGATGGCAGTAATTGCTGAGAATGCAGTTAGGAGATTCGAAGTTCCTATCCCATTGTGGTTACCACCTGACGAAGACCAGAGGAATATTTGGTCGAAACGTTGTGAAACAACTAAGAAACATGAGGATAATAGTCCGCAATAAATAAATTAATAAAATAATACTCATCTCAATGAATTCCAATTAAATAATATATATATAGAACAATCTACTCTCGCATATTTTATAATTCAGTTCAAAGATTCCCAAATTAAAAACAAAAATTCAACTTAGGAAGGTCAGAGGTTACATCAGTAAAAACATTGTGAAAATAACAATTAAGATGAGAATAATAGTCCAAATAATTCAAATAACTATTAAACCTCATCTAAAAAATTTTGAAACATTTTCTTTTCAAGAATTTTTTCTCCAAACTGGGATTATTTGTGAAATCTTAATTATGGATTAAAAAAAGCTTGGTTGGAAACCAGTCTAGATCAAATGCATTTTAAAAAAAACAAAAACAATTTAAGCAAATGGGCATAAACTTAGTAAATTCATATTGGATAATACACACAAATTATCCTGACCGCTAATTGTTAATCAGATTTTTTCTTATTTTTAGATAATGGGTCTTGACAATCAATTCTATTTTTTTTTGAATTAATGAATGTATAAAATTAATGAAAGCAACTATTGGCTACAAAAAAAAACATTCCTAAAAACTTTCATGATCTTGCCTGGTTCCAAGTGCTTGAATTATGCTGATCTGTAGATCACTGAAATTTGGGATCACCTCTAGGTAAATCTCATACTTATAAAAGCAGATTAAACCATTGATAATTACCATGTTTCAATGCATAAACTTATTTCTATCAAATTTCATAATCAATTCACATTATGAACAACTTGTGAAATTTGATATGAATTTGAGGTTAGAAGTGTTCAAATTAGATTCAGATCATGTAGTTTCGATTCACAATTAGGCTTGCACAGACAATTCTCAGCTACAGCAAATCCAGATATTTTTGACAATTACAATTATTTTTTAATATCAAATTTACATTATAATCGAAACACTAATGGTTGAGCTAATTAATAATTAAAAGAGCAAACTTGATTATTGATATTTCCCCTTAAAAAAAAGAGGGGGGGGGTCTTTAAACTGTTTATACCTTATTTCCATTGATCTGATAAATATGTACATAAGGAGTGCCATCTTCAGCTCGATTCACAACCTGAGCTTGTAACATTCCACTTTCCGTTAATTCTTGTAAAATTTCTACGGCTCTCTCAGAGAAATAATTCTCATCTGAAATTACAAAAAGAAAATGCAGAAATTTAGTATCGAAAGTAATTGCTGAAGACAAACTTTGTTGTATTGATGAGATCACATTAAAAAAAAAATGGTAAAAATCAACAAGAGTGATTTTGTGGATTTGTATTCACAAAATCTACAATAAAAAAAAATTAGAAGAACATAGAATTATGAGTAGCAATTCACACTGATGATAAAACACTTTGGATAATAACGGATTTCAAGGAGGTTCTGCTGAAATCGTCATATTTCAAAAACCAAAGCATCTTAAGTCCTCAAAATACCACTGTTTTGTTTGAAAATGAATATACTTTCAAATAAATTAATAAATAATACACATTATATATTTTAAGAGTTTAAAGCAAATAAAGTGCTAAAGATGTTAAGTTTTCCAAATGTCACGTTTTCTGTTAGTGACTTCACTTGTTTTAAATGAAATTTATTTTTGTTTATTTGTCTTAAGAATTATGACGAACAAAAATAAATTTCATATTTAAAAGTAATTTGATGTCCAAAATCCAAGACATAACATTTATAAAGGCCAATAATTATGACCCACTAACTGTAAATATGGGGGTCAAACGCCTAACCCCCCCCCCCAAAAAAAAACCCTTAATCCTACCTCTAACCCTAGGTACAAGTGGCAAGCCTCCTCCTCTTAAAACTTTGGTAAGCTACATATAAGTGACTAAAAAAAAAAAAAAAAAAAAAAAAAAAATCCTTAAAGAAAATTGCACCATTTATCACCCATAAAAAAATAAAATAAATAAAAATAAATTAGTCAACTGTCCTAAAATGCTAGAATGGTCTCAAAATGGTGAATTATTTTACATTAAATTTATGTGAAACTAACCCTCACTCTAAATTTTACAATTGTTTTTGTTTTGTTTCTATCAAGTCTTCAGGGTGTTCGCACATGATTTTCCTTAGCTCTATCATTAACCCAAAGTCAGAGTGGCAACTTCCCCACCCTCTCATCATTGTACAAAGACCCTCTTAAAACCACACAATCGTTTTTAGAAAAAGGCGCACAGGATTTATCTCAGACAGAAAAAAAAAATGGTTAACTGCCCTAAAACGCTAGAATGGCTCAAAATAGGGAATCATTTTACATTAAATTCTAAAATAATGCTTGCTTATCTTTCATTAAAGTTTTTTAGGTATTCACACATAATTGCCTACAAAGGTAAAATCGCATATTTTGGAGAGGTAGTCAAATGGGGTGCGGGGTTAACGAAAGGTATTAATCTACAATAATATCAAAGAAATATTGCAATATATTCATTTTTAAACAGTCCTAGATTTCGATTATTTGTACATCTAATGCATTACAATTCCGTTTTGAGTTCTTTAACTTCTTTTCTTTTAATGAATACATGGCATTTTTAAGGAATTGCAGCATATTTATGTGCATTTACTGCAGATTATTTGGAAACCATTAATTTTTGGAGATTTTCATATTCTAATTCCTAGCACAAAAATACACTTATGGTAAATTTCATTACTTAATGTTGTTTTAACAAAGATATAGCATTTTTACTGAAAAAGTAGTGTAAAAAATGTGACAAAACGCATATGGTCTTAAAGAGGAAAAAATACCCAAACGTGTGAGGCACAGAAACAGTCATAATTTCCTTAATTTTAATTGGATTTAAAAAATTAAAAAAAAAAAAAAAGATTCTTTCTTAGCTCATCAAGCTCTTTCCATAGATACCAATATTGAAATATCTTAAGCCATTTCAATTTTTTCATATGTATTGCTATTATGAGAAGCTTAATGGTTCAAACAAAGGTGAAGGTTACATCCTTAATCCTATGAAAAGGCAATCTTTATAGGTAACTTTATAGACTGAGGCAATCTTTATAGGTAAATAGACATCCTGTTTAGTCAACATTGTTCTCATCGAGTGTTATTTGCTGTAATATCTTTTTTTTAAATTTTTTCAACCCTTTGTGGGTTATTTAATACCGAATCCAGTTATTTTGGGAATAGTATTCATGTTGTATCCAGTTATTTTAGATTTTTATTCTTCAAGCTCCTTGTATTTTCAATCGTTCGTAGCTTTTGATTTGGTTGTTTTATAGTGGATTTTGTCATTTTTGTTCTCTGCCTTGCAGAATATGACTGGGTTTTGCAATGGGAGGGGGAAAAGGGTTACAGTATTATTAAGTCCTGTATTATGAATGTAGTTATATTGTTGATAGTGTTTTATATTCAAATTGTCCTCATTCTTAAGGAAGGTTTCTTGGAGATAAATAACTAAAGGATTAAATTTGGTTTGCGACAATAAAATTTTGTTGTAATTTGCCTTCAATCCACAACAATTCCATTGGATTTTCTTATAATTCATGAGGATTTTTTTTTTTGGTTTGAGGAATAACTTCAGTTTCCATGTCTTCTAATTCCATAAATCTATTTGTAGTAGTAATGGTTTCTGTTTGCGGTAATTTCTTTATATTATTTTGTTTTTTGGTAGATTTATTTTTGGGGAAGACGTATTGGTGACCTGTGTGGTCTTTCTTTTAACTGATTTTGTTTTTCCTTAGTTTTCATCTTTTTCAGCATCTGCACGACATACTGGTGATTTTTGTGGTCTTTCTTTTGATACACTTTGGTTTCTTGGATGTTCTTATTTTTGGTTAAGAATTTTTTTTATTGGTAACATTAGTTGATGATTTAATGGGATGATTAATTTTTGATGATATGTTTGGTTTGATTTCATTTATAAATTTGGGCCAGTCGTTTGGTCCCAATTGTAACAATTGGTTTATTAGTATTTCGTATTGGGAGTCTTGGTTAGTGATGTTGGATGATATACAACTTGAGGTGACTTGAGAGTACGTCTTTTCCTTCATGTATCCATCCACTATTTTCCTGGCTTCGAGGAGATGTTTTTGGTATGTTTTATTGGCACTACTTCCTTTCCTTTCTTCCAGATTCTGCATGCGCTAGCATAAGCAAGATGGTTTTCTCCACAATTTGCACATTTGCAATCAAGATTGCAGTCATTGATAGTGTGGTCTGGATCTCTCTGGCCACATCTGCTGCACACTGCTCGTCCCCTACATGTATCCTCATAGTGCCCAAACTTCTGGCATTTAAAGCACCGAAGTGGGTTTGGTATAATGGTTCAACCTTTTCAACGTTGAACAACAAAAAAAAAAAAGATCAATTTTTTACCATAAATTGTTAGGTGAAAGTTTTTTTTCAGGAAAACTTGCACTTTTATATTTAAAAGAAATTTGGCAGTAAATGTTTCTCTTTGAAAACGGAATTTTTATTATAAAAAGAACAGATGAATGCTTTACATGAACACTGTAAATAGTTAGGTGAAAGTAGAGAAAAGTTTGATTCTTTTTTTTTAAGAGAATGTACAAATTATTTTTTTTTTAACATATGTTCAGAAAATAAACAGAAAAATACTTCCATCATTAATTATGCAAAAAAAAAAAAATAAAATGTTGATTTAGTGTTTCAACATTATGCTTATAAATTACGATAAAACTTGCTGAGTATGCGCTGTTTTACGGTTGTTGTAAAAATGGAACAGAAACTTAAATTTCGCTCCGTTTTAATCTTTCTTAATTTTTTAATTGTGCTCCCCCACCCCCAACAAATATAATCAAAACAGTAACATTCAACAATTGTACTTTATGTATATAAAACACAAAATATTTAAAAAGTTAATAACGAAAGGGAAATAATTCCATTTTTAAACGAAAAAGTCAGTTTGGTATATCTTTTTGTTATTTTTTTACATAAGTCCAGCTTACCATTCACATTGGAAATGTCAACATTTATAGGTCGTCGGGTACGTTTACAACAAATAAACACTCCAATCTACCCATGTTAAGAATGGCTTTCGGAATAGACACCCCTAACCTTGCAGCATACTCGAAAAGCTATAAAAGTTGACGTGTCGAATGTGAACGATGTGTTGGACGTAACGTAAAATGTACCGAATTTAAAAGGGAACAAAATTCAAATTTCCGTTCCATTTTTACAACAACCGTAAAGCAGAGCATTCTATGCAAATTTTACCTAACTTACTATATTAATGCTATTTTTTTTAAGAAAAAAAAAAAAAAAAAATTTAGGTTTGGCTATAAATTCCTAAACTCATTTCACCCTAAATAATTTAGGTGACTGAAATAGGACTAATTGAATCTTTAATTTCCTAAATAGTATGCGAGAAATTTATTTTTCTTCGAGTTATATCGAATTCATTAATACGGACTTTAGGGGCTTTTTTCGTAATGTTCCTGTAAAAATTATTTTTTATTGTTACAAATTACGATGCTTTATTTATATAAAAAAAGCAAAAATAAATTTTTGCGTTTTTTTTATTTACTACTGAAAACCATAACTTTAGTAAAGGTATTTTTTGTTTAAACAAAATAAAACATTTTCACTAAGAGTTAAGTAAAAATAATTAGTTCATTATATTCTGCGATCATTATTTGATAAATACTGAAATTTTCATATTAAAATTGGTTAATTTCCTGATTTTTAGTGAATTTTTAAGTAAAGGGAGGGGTTAAAATGTTTATACACTTTGAGCGTCGGCATTCATTTTTCGATGAATATTTGATAGGAAAACGACCACGTGTGGTTAATTTAAATTAAATTTCAATCACATGGTTACATTATCAATAATCGTGTGATCAAACCCATTGAAAATTTACCGATATTGTAAACACATTCTGTGTAGTGGTAGGACCAAAATATCCTTTTAGTGATATCACATGCAGTGTTGGCAACTGAGATTTTAAAAAACCCGCAAGATCAGGAGAAAAATCTCCAGAAAATTGCTAGGTTTTCAACTTTTATCGTCTGAAATTTTCAAAAATCGCTATCCCCCCCCCCCCCCCCCCAAAAAAACCCTCCATATTTTAACTTCCTACCATAAAAAAAAATTATAAATATAGTATATTCAATATATAAAATATTCCGTGTTTTCTCACGATATGTTTCTGGAATTATATTGAAGCGATTAGCTCCCCAGAAGGCTTACATATTTTATCAGCTAGTTTTACCTGTTTTTTCAGAGAGGGTATTTTTTTTTTTTTGCAAGAAACAAATCATAAACTCAGACTTTTTATAATGAAAGTTAAATTGAAATATACTGCATCACAATAATGGTGCAACATATTTTGAAATTAGAAAAATAAAAAAAAACAAAAAAAAACAACTTTGTTTTAGCATGTTAAAAGTATTTAATTAAATTCTACTGTATTGGTATAAATTTTTTTTTTTTTTTTGCTATTGTTTCTTGCTTTTTACAATTTTCGACTAAATACTTCTAAATTAAGTGGGGTTGCTTAGATCGTATTTTAAACGAAACTTTGGAGGTTGGAATGCCCCCCCCCCCCACCTAAAATGTTCCTTGGAAAAATCGAGTTCATAGTGAGATTTAAGAATGGTTAGCCGAAAAAAAAAAAAAATAAATAAAAAACCAAATAATCAATAAATAATTGTTACCAAAGGCAATAAATGCTACTTTTTTTTTTTTTTTTTTTTACTTACATGAATGAGTTTATTTTATGTTTTAAAGTATTTTCAAGTGCTTTTCTTTATTTTTTTAATCTAAAGTGTGTGGGTGCCAAATATCTCCAGATTTTTCTAGAATTCCCCGCTAGATTGCAAACAAAATCTCCAGATTTAGCAGACAAACCACTAAATTGGAAACACTGGTCACGTGACCGGAAGCGATAATAAATAATTGTCCCTAAATAAAAAAAAATGGCCTATCGGTACAAAGAAAACCACCTATTTATTATAGAAAAATTAAGTATGTTATAATTAAAAAGAAATATATAAAAACACACATGGGTATAGTAAACATTATACCAAAACGTGGAAGCCATCCATCCAGTGGTTCTTTAGACTATTAATTGCGAATGAACCAAGAGTTACATTTATATATATATATATATATATATATATATATATATATGATAATAAATTAACTGATGTCTACAAATTTAGTTCAAGCAGAAATACTCACTTTGTAAAGGAGTTATATTAGCCAAATAAGCTTCAATAGCTTGGAATGGTAAGGTCATGAAATCACTCCTAAAATAAAAATAAAAATTAGACATGATTTTCATAATATATATATGTTGAACATTTTAACATGCTGAAAGAAATAAATGGTAAGAAGGACGAACATTTTGGAATTTGAAATAAAATTTTTGTCATTTGTATACATGCTCTAGTTATATTTAACATACATCAAGCTTCATAAATAAAAGGATTGGTATAAATAAAGAGGGAAATATAATTGGATAGGCATATTTTTCATATATATAATTAAAATTATTGAATACTAATGACTTCAATGAAACGGAAGTTTGAAAATAGATTATTCTATATTAGCAAAGATACCCATGCTTTACTATATGTTGAGTATCCACTTTACGAGTACCTGAGCGTACAGCAAAGTCCCGACCTTAATATTTGATCTTGACCTTGAAAAATAATGTGCACCATCCTAGGTGGGGGACCATCATCATGCCAGGTTTAGTCATGATCGGTCCAATGTGGGCTGTAGGAGAGTATATATACATATGCTTTGACCATAACCTTGAAAAATGATGTGCCCCATCCCTAGGTGGGGGGTGGGGGGAATCATCATGCCAGGTTTGGCCATGATCGGTTCAGTGATTTGGGCTGTAAGAGAGTTGTACACACGGACACTACTACTTTGTATGTGTATATAATATTTATTTCACTTTTAAATGTGTCCATGCATGCCTTGTTCATCAGGCTTCAGTTTAAACTACAGGGTGGGCCAAAATAAGGGTCCTATTTTAAAAAATTCATAAATTCATGTAAGTTTTAAGAAGTGTTTTTCGGCCAAAATTTGTTTTGTTTATTTCAAAAAGATCTCGGAAGGGTCAGTCTACACACACATAAAGTTCGGTGAGTTTAACTTTATTTTGTGGAAGTTATTCAAATTTAAAGATAGGACCCTTATTTTGGCTCACCCTGTATTAATCGTTAAATTTGCAGATTTAATGAATGCTTCTTAAGCACATCCATTCTAAATACAGAATCCAACATTCATATAACAAGTTAAACCGACTCAGTATTGCTCAGAGGTCTTTACTTCCATTCATGGTCCCTCAACCCACATTTTCTTTTTAATCAATTTTTTTTTATAGAAAATGTTGAAATTTTGAAAGTTAAATGTAATTATTATGGCATCATTTAGTTATTAAATTCTTAATTAAACAATATTAGTTTTATAAAAACTAATTTGGTTTAAGTAATATTTTAATCTACAAAATTGTAAAAAGCTTTCAAAAACATGAGGATTTAAAAATTTTAAGGTGAAGAACAAGTTCATTCAATAGTTTAAATGTTTTGAAATTCCTTTCAAATTGTGAATGGTGATCAGGTAATTCTTTTTTCAATTATTAACAAGATTCCAAAAAAATAATTTTCTATGAAGAAAAAAAATGTACACTAATAGATTGAATATTGTAATTATTTTTTTTTTTAAATAAAGTTTAAAAATTGTTTTAGATTATGCTACTGCATTTGTGATTTCAATAAAATTTGACTAAAAGTAAAAATATAAATGTGAATCAGGTTATTGCAAAAAACATTAAATTTTTATTAGAGATGAAAGAATTTTTCAAAAAAATTTTTTGCTTAAAAACATAAAATAAATGCAAAAATATTAGACCCTTTTCAATCTAATTAATTCAATTTCTAAGTTTTGTAAATATGTTAAAAAAAAAAGAAAAGAAAAAGTAAACAATGGGCAAACAAAAAAGGAAAAGTAAACGGTCGGGAGGGGGGAGAGAAACAATGGGGAGGAAAAGAAAAAGTAAACAAGGGGGGGGGGAGAAAAGGTAAACAATGGGGGGAAAAAGTAAGCAGGAGGAAGAACAGAAAAGTAAACAATGGTGGGGGAGAAAAAGTATACAATGGGGGGGAGGAGAGAAAAGTAACCAATGGGCAAAAGGGAAAAGTAAATGGGGGGGGGGGGAGAAAAAGTAAACAATGGACAAAAAATAAAATAAATAAAAAGTAATATTAAAAGAAATTAAAAGTAATTTTACCTTATTTGTCGGAGCAGATTTCCTGGAACTCGACTGAAACCACCGTAATCGACAAATTTTATTTCACATTCATCGGTTTCTTCAGATACAGCAACAATAACAGCTCGGTACCAACCTTCCATCAAAGGTGCTGCACATATCACTCCAACTGCAAAAATAGAAAATTCACATTATATAAACGGATTGACCAGGAGTGTTCAACATAACTTTTGCAATTTTGATGTCAGACTTGTGCACAAGAAATGCTTTAAGTTTGGATCAAAATTGAGTCTTTGTTGAAAAGTTCTTCTGGATGATACATGTAATATTACAAATTCTTAAATAAGTTTGAACATTGGAATAAAGTCTTTGTGAAAGCCATAATGAAATCCATACTAAACGTGTAAAACCTAAATAAAATATGTACATTGCAATACATAGATAGCAGAGACAACAGTTGGAGTGGGAGAAGGTGATTCCTGCAGAATACATTTCTTCAACTACATGGAAGATTTTCTCTTTCATCTGAAGTTCACTGATTTCTGTCAATTTAAACTTGGAATTATCTAAGGATGTGGCATCTTTAGCTATTCTAAAACCCGATTTGGTTTGGTTGTTTCATGGCATCTCAACACTTCAGGTTATTTAATGTTAAATCTGGTTTGGAAAAAGATTTTATACTTGAAGTCGTTTATATCTTCAAATATTTATTCATGGAGTTTTCATTTTGTTAAGGAAAATTGTATTTTATGGCTTTGCACAGATGGAGTTTTGCCAAAGCAAAGAAAAAAAAACATCAATTTTTGGTTGGGAAACCGGTATCTTCAGACAACCTGGTCTAGTAGCAGCAGGTCTAAAGCCTAAAGGCAACATTTGATCATTAAACAATATAAAATCTTACTCACACATTTTTTTTTATTTCTGGGTGACAATATAGAACATGTATTTAGTATGTTGATTATTTTTTTATGCTGGTACCATCTTTGTTAACACCATAAACATAACCGTTTGCCAAAATACAGAAATTGTCTCGTCTGAAATTTGCAAAAGTTTGCCAAAGGAGCAATTCCATAAGATTTATTAAAAAAAAAAAATTCTTTAATACTGATGGAATGAATAACAAATGGCCAATTAGAAATTTGTTAGTAAAAATACATATCTCATAAGATTAGCGAATCTCTTGACAAAAGCTTCCTCTCTATGGCAATTGCTCTTGACATATCAAAGGCCTTCGATAAGGTATGGCATAAGGGACTACTTCACAAGATTTCCATTCCAGCTACGGTATAACTGGAAATGTTTTCTCGATCCATTAAATCATTTCTCTCCGATAGGCTCATAAGAGTAGTGGTTGATGGGCAGAAATCAGAGGCCCTCAATATTAATGCTGGAGTCCCTCGGGGGGTCCATCCTAAGCCCAACTCTCTTCCTGATATACATCAATGACCTCCCAAAACACATACTTAAATCATTCGTTGACATCTATGCTGATGACATGACCATCTATGGCAACACATCAAAGGCTGTAACTGACAAAGTTCTCTCTAATTCTCTCTCCTCTGATCTTGAGCTTGTGGTACAGTGGGGGAGAAGGTGGCTGGTTACTTTTAATGCATCTAAAACCAAACTCCTATCTCTACATCATAAACGCTCTGATCCCCATCTGGCATCAATTGAAATGGGTGGCTCTCATCTAGGGGAAACTCCATGTTTTGATAAGCTTCTGGGCTTGACCTTTACTCCTGACCTGAAATGGAACACGTACATCAAGTCAGTTGCCAAGTTCACTGGAAAAATGGTAGGATCCTTCTACCGCTCCAGAAGATATCTCACCCCTGATGCAATTCTCTATCTATATAAAAGTCAAGTACGTTCAAGGATGGAGTACTGCTGCCACATTTGGGCAGGAGCTGCTAAAAACAGCCTATCCTGCCTTGACAGAGTACAAAATAGGCTTTATGGCCTAATGGGTGATGCCCCTTTCTCTTCCCTGCAACCTCTCTCCCACAAAAGAGACGTTGCGAGCCTGTCTGCTTTATCATTACTACCATGGCAGGTGCTCGTCTGAACTCCAATATCTCCCCCCCCCCTCCAATCTTTCACGATAAACACCCGTCTAGCTTAAACCACTGTCAAAAATTTTCTCCACTCCTTATCTATGCCAAAATCAAAACGTAGATTCCATGAACAAAGCTTCTTTCTTAGAAGTGCACGCCTGTGGAACTGTTCCGGTTGCCTGTTTCCCACCTGACTACAACCTGGATGTCTTCAAGTCCAATGTAAACAAATTCCTGATGAACCATCCCCTTAAGTAAGACACTTTATCAAATCTCCAACATTAATGTACTGTACACACAATAACCCGTATCCCAGAGTGGCTTCCAGGCTTTGATAAGTGGTTACTACCTTGTAAACCCCCCCCCCAACCCCCCCCCCCCCCCAAAAAAAAAAAACCCACAAACTCATGATTTTTATAAAAAAAACTTCAGAAATTTTGAATCTACAAGAAATATCTCTTTCATATAATATATATATATATATATATATATATATATATATATATATATATATATATATATATATATATATATATAAAATCTTACCCAACCATTTTTTTTTTTTTCTTTTTTTTTTTCTAGGTGACGACTTACTTTTCTTATTGTAAATTTTCTTGTTCTCTCAATGATTGCTTTAAAAGTTTTTATTTTTCTTCAGGTTACCAAACCAAATTTCCCTTTTATGAATCTTTTGTTCCAACAAATGGAGAGTGGACCTGTAAATTCACCGTTGTCCGTTTGTACTTTTCTCAATAACTATGCCTTAGAATTTTTTGAAATTTTGCACAAACGTTAAACATGATACGAGTAAAAAAGTAACAGAATGGATTTTCCGGGAAAGTCTGTCAAGAGATGCACGTTGTGTCTCAACAGTTGTTATTTTGAAATGTTGGAACAGTGCGTTTCTTTCTCCAACTTTACAACATGGCAAGAAAGAAGAAGCAAAAAAAGAAAAAAACAACATACTGAGGATGGAGCTTACCTCTGAAATATATTTATGCTATAAATTTTCAACAAGTAAAATTTGTTTATTTTCCTAATATTACGCTGTGATTTGGCTTTCAAGCGCACTTGATGCATATTTTATTTTATTCAAATTAAATCAACATTTCCATATATAACTCACACCCTTTTTAATGTTAATCCTACATTCACGCATTCATTCATTACACGAGAGCATGCGATTAATGGCTATCGGTCTTGTTTGTTGTATAATCTTTTCTTTCGTCACAATTAAGATTTTATTTTTTTTTGTTTTTTTCATATGGGTAGAATTCTGTACAAGTACTTTATTATTTTCTTATTTCTTTAATAACAGTAATGTGCGATATACTACTTTTATTTGTAAGAACATAAGTTAAATCAAACTTATACATGTAAGTAGAAAAGTAACTTATTGTGCCTTCGACACGCAAGTAAATAATGTTTTCCCTTGAAATGTGTTGGTTCAAAAGATCAATCTACACAAGCAGGCCTCCAGAGGACTAATAAAACCAAGTTTCTACCCCCCCCCCCCCCGATCTGGTTTATTAGTATGAAAATGTCCTCAAATAATATGATAAACAAACCAACATCATGACAAGCAGCCCGTGTTTTAGTATTAATATTTTTTTTTTTCACTATTGGTGTCTACATGTCTCTTTCTCTCATCTGAATTCCTCATACTTCCACTCTCCAACCATCTCATGGTATGTAACATAAAAATAAATTAAAAAAAAAAATTTTCATAGACAAACATTTAAAACATCCAAAACAAGAATTCAAGAGATAGCCAATTATGTCCTTGCAAAGCGAAAGCGCCTATTAGATTAGATAGATAGAAGTAGTAAAAAACATTGTATCCTAGCTCTTTCATGCAAGGACTCTCTCTCATATATGCAAGAGAGAACTTCAATGCCGACTAAACACTATCTTTGAGTGTCTAAGTTATCTCTGTACAGGGTTTTGTCAGGACAACCTAGCATGAGGACACAATTCTCTAGAAGTAAACCCTGACCAAATATTCTAAATCACATAATATTCACAACCTAAATAAATCTAAGTATGGCTAACCCACACTAGCTTTTACAAGGAATGGTGCATTTACTCCAAGTGATGTTACCTCAAGTAACAACACAAAGCTAGATATTCCACCAGACTAGATGAATTCATGTCCTGGAATCCAGTAAGACCAAGAGATCACAAGAAAAGTATAGTATAACATTTAAATGGTTAATTAGGGAGAGAAAAATTATGTTCCCAACTCCGTGTTTGAGAGCTAAGGAAGAACTGTAATGAAATATTTGAATATTTATCTCATATGGAGATCAAATGTTAGACTTGAGGAAGCAGCTCCATGATTTTTGAGAACTTCAACTGAAATAAAATGAAACAATTTATATTTTGGTACAGTTTTTACAGATGGGTTTGTTATGTAGAATCAATCAGTTATGCAATACAGAATTTTCCTACATATACTCCTCAGGAAAAATAGAAATTCTTTGCTTAGAAAGAAAAAAAAAATGCATGACTATATAATGTTGGAAAGAACCCCCCCCCCCAAAAAAACCCAAAACAAAGAAAACTCATAGAAAACTCAACATCATGCGTTAGTCCTAGCAACCACTTTTTCTTTTTAAACAAAGAATTTCTATTTCTGCAGGTTGGTTAATATAATTGTTTCTTGTCTTATCAATCAACTAATCGCAGAAAGGAATTTTTATCGTTATTTTCATGTATTTTATTCTGGTAAACTATAACTTAAGAAGAGGTTAACATTTTTACTTTCATCATTAGTGGTCAATCTGTGTCTTATATTTTATACTAACTGGCCGTCTGGCGTTGCCCGGTTGTAAGATACGCTTAAATATTATAGTATAATATATGCAGATTACGTATTTATTATTACAGAGACAATTCTCTATCGATTATCATATTGAACCTAATATATGGTGAGATCAAAACTAAAAAATATGACTTGGGTGCCATCAGCTAGAATCAAAACCAAAACGTACAACTCTCCACCCTTATTCCTTAGTTTCTAAGCCATGCCCACACATCCATCTCTCTCTCTCTCATATATATATATTATATATATATATATATATACACACACACGAGCGTGCAATTAGTAATGTCAGTTGTCTGATATAGCTGAAATTTTGTATGTGCAATGATTTATATCTCTACGGGTTATGTGGTAAATTACAGCTCTGAACTAAGTGTGGTTTCTGTTTTACAGGTGTTTGAACTGAGTCAGGTGTGAAATGGAGCCTGTTGAATGTTGAGCAATGATCCGGTTTTTGTATTTGAAAGGACGCACACTACAGGAGACTTTTGATGAAATGAAAGAAACTTATGGTGATAATGCCCCATCATATGACCTTGTAAAATGCTGGCATCGTGAATTCAAACATGGCCGGAAGTCTCTGGAAACAGCTCCCATACCTGGTCGCCCTCCCTTCTGCCATTGATGAGGCATCTGTCCGTCAAGTTGAGGCTGCCATTCCGGAAGATCGGCGCATTACTATTCGCCAAATAGCCCAAGATGTCAAGATTAGTACAGGGTCTGTGGAAACTATCATTCATGACCATTTGCATAAGGTGTCTGCCAGATGGATTCCCAGGTTGCTCACACCATTCCAGAAGCGAGAATGTGTAAAGTGCTTGAGGATGAATTTGGAAATGTGCCAAGAAGATGAGTCAAAGTTTTTCAAAAGACTGATTACACAGGATGAAACCTAGGTCCATCACTATGATCCAGAGATTAAAGCCCAGTCAATGCAATGGAAGCACTTGGACTCACCACCTCCAAAAAAAGGCAAGGGTGAGGCCCTCCGCTGACAAGGTCATGATCACAGTCTTCTGAGACCAGGGCGGAGTAGTGATGACAAATTTCCTGGCAAAGGGTACCACAATTACAGGAGCCTATTATGATTCACTTTTGAGGAAATTAAGGGAAGCTATCAAAATCAAGAGGCAGGGCAAGATCAGCAAAGGTACCCTCCTCCTGCAGGACAACGCTACGGTCCACAACTCACATGTGTGGTTACGAACCTCTCCCTATCCTCCCTACTTTCCTGACCTTGCACCCTCTGACTTTCACCTCTTCCTAGCCATGAAGTTGTTTTTGAAAGGAAAGCGTTTCCCAGATGATGCAGCCTTGATTTCTGAAGTCACGTCGTGGTTGGAGGACCAACCTGGAGTGTTCTACAAAAACGGTCTCCAGAGCTGCATCAAACGATGGGAGAAATCCATAAATCTGGGTGGTTCCTATGTAGAGAAAGACTAATAACTCGTGTGTGTGTGTGTGTATATATATATAACTGCTATCTCGTTTTTTAAAAGATGGAATCGCCCGATCATCGAAGGCAAGACGTAAGCAAACAAGGTCTACAGAGTTTTATAAGTATATACATTTTTGCGGGCTCCTACAAACATTCAACTCACTTTCCTTGTTTCACAGATAACATTAATTTATTCTCACATAACATGCACACAGACAATCACGCATACATACACATATCCCCACTTATGATTTTAATACAAGATCATATAAATATCACTCTTTATATTAACATTAGATAACTGTCAATATACATATACATACAAAAATATACCCCCCACACACACACACACCGCAAACTTGTTGACATATCAACCATTGTTTTTTAAGACTGAGGTGAGTTTTATGTTAATTGCTGAAGTACTCAGAATTTATTCATATTAATAATTTATATAAAACAGCCATTGTTAATTTTTTTCCCTATCTCATTCATCAAGCTCTAATCGACCAGAAAACTATGTAGAAATATTAGTTTTGATAAAATTATATTTTGAAATAAGGGAGTCACACATTTTTAAACTAAATTTTTCTCAAATTGAACAAAAATTTGAGAAAAAAAAAAAAAAAAAAAAAAAAAAAAAAAATCATTAGCTAAAATTTGTTTTTCAAAACGTTTATAATAAACTTTAACTTGCAGATGAATTTTCCATCTAAGAAATTTGATTAAAGCTATATTTTGACAGAAAAATACAAGAAAATATACTAAGAGGTATTGTCAGAATATTTTCAATTAAGGGTATTACTGCTAACAGTATAAAAAACGATGTACAGTTAAATGTGTTAAAATGCAGTATTTTTTTGTCATTAACAGCAATAAGTTATTTTACAAATTATTCTACTAAATTAAAAAAAATTCCATTAAATAATAAGTTTAGCTGAAAACTTAAATATTTTACTGCAAAGATCATGATATAAAGCTTCAATTCCAATGTTTCAGCCAGGAGCGAGTATTGCTTATTCATTCAAGTAAAAATTGAGGAAAAAAAAACAAACAACAAAACAATTCATGATTTGCTCATATAATGAAATCCTAGCTTGGGTAGTGACAGTTTAGTAAAACTCTGATAGAAAGGCGCATTCTAAGTAGTAAGAATTTGTCAGGCATACATGAAATCAATCAAGACACACTTGTGTCAATGTGAAGTGTGAGACAATCACATATCCCAAATCCTTTTTTTTTGTTAGATTTATTAAAACAAGGCTAAAATTGTTTTTTGTTTTTTTTTTAAATATTGAAAGAAATATTAACTAAATCACTACCCACATTTAAATTCCTTAAATTTAAAGATTTACGAAAAATAAATGTAATTGTTATTTTATAATTGATTAGATAAATCAGGTATTTTGTTAAAAAAAAAATTTGAAAATTTTACAAGTTGAAATTAAAGAATGGAAGAAAAGTCAGTGTTTATAGTAAAATCGGATTGGACAATATATGGTAATCCTGCTAGTCTGATTTATTGGTTACAAACTATAGAGAAATGGAGATTCATAATTATAATTAAGAGATTGCAGCATACAGGAGAAATAGAATTAAGAAGCAGGGTTTGAAATGTTCTTTGTAAACCTCTAAACATTTCAAGGTTACACCAGAAAGCCAATCAAAAACAATTTTCAATAGATCAAAACTTACTAGTAAAAGCAAAAAAAACAACAAAAAAAAAAACAGTAAAATTGTAATTTAATGATACTTTAATTCAATTCAAAATCAGGTTAAGAGAGAGAAAAAAAAATTAGTTGGCAGTTTTATGTTTATACAAATTCAGGTTAAGAAAACTACATCTGGTTTTTCTATTCAGATTGCTCTGAGTGTCGGACTATTGAGCGGGCAACATATCATGCCGGCTCTCCATGTGGTACAACTAAAAAGGTCCACATCGAGATCAGACGAAAGACTTTGCTTGATGTTACTTATCACCAGAGTCTGGGACACTGCACTCTAAATACCCAAACCAGATAAAGTAATAATATTAGTTCTTTTATATAAATGAAAGGCTCTTAGGTCCAGTGCTTACCTAATAGAGTTTCGTTGCCTAGACATGCTCCATATATTTGTACAGATTCACTTACCTGTTAAAGGCCGTGGCAATTGAGGTACCATTCCCGTTTGTAAATAACACCTGTTCATAAACTGATTGAGGCGTTCAAGAGCTGCATAGGTTGGATGTGTGGGTAACTGAAGGAACAAATGGCTACCATCCACAATGCTAGCAACTAAGACATCAATAGAAACACCTTCAGGAGGGAGACTTAACTGAAAAATAAAATTCAAATCAGATAAAACATTGAAAAAAATTTTTTTTTTCCATAAAATTAAACAAATGTTATTTATAGATATTGTAGGCCTAAACTTGTAAATACTTAAGTTAAGACCAAATTGAACATTCCATTTTAACTTTTGAGATAGACAAAACTAATATTAAACCCAAGACAAATGGAAGTACTTCACTCTTCATTAACAGATAAAATAAAAGAATTACAAATTAACAAATGCGTAAGAGATGCATTCTAGTAACTTCAGAGAAACAAGCTGCTTCCTGAAAGGATGCAGATGGGATTATACGGGTTATCCGTTTCCAGAGGGTTCTTTTTTATTGTGTGTGTGTGTGTGGGGGGGGTTCTTCACATTAAAAACCGATTGTGTCTAAGAGGCTAACTTTAAACCTGTTGAGAAGCAAGAAAATAAACTAAAGATAATTAGATCAGCACAACAAGTATCATAAAGAGAAAGAGCATCTTATGTTCAAACAATATCCCACTTGAATAAACTACAATCCTTTCTCCAAATTTTGATTTGGCAGATATGAAAAGTTCAACTTAAACCACGGCACCAAGAAGGTAACAATGGCTAACAAGACCATGTGTGCCATGTTTGAATAGAGTTCTTCCACAGAAACACTTTCACTTAGGGATGTTGGCAACCTTCGTGATCTGTCGCATAATTACCCGCTGTCTAACTACAAAGATATCGAGGGGGGGGGGGGAGATGAATGCCAACCATAATCATCCGAAATGAATAAATAATGCTCAACAACAACTGAAATATGCAATTTGTGATTATTATAGTCTGGATAACAAATTATATTAGCATTATATTAGGTTGATACAAAAATGTTTTTTTTTTTTTTTTATCAAATACATATACGTATAAAAAAAAAACAAAAAAAAAAAAACAGCATTTTTGCACCAACCTAATACTTTTTCATTAACATTTCAAAAACTCACTGTACTAATATAAGAAAACTAGCAGAACACCAGAAATTCCAACACTGCTTACCTACAGTTTTACTGTATATATAAAAAAAAAAAAAAAAAAACTTTACAGTTAATATTCTTTAATTTGACAGTATATGGTATTCCTGTTATTCTGATTTTTGTGTTACAAACTATTAGAGAAATGGCGATTCATAATTATAATTAGGAGATTACAGCATACAGGAGAAACAGAAATAGAAGGCAGGGTTTGAAATGTCCTTTGTTAAGCTCTAAACATTTCAAGAAGTTATACACCAAAGTCAATCAAAGACATACTAAGTTTTCAACAGATTAAAATTTAGTAGTTAAAAAAAAAAATAAATAAAAATAAGTAAATTTTTAACTTAAGTTGAAGACTAGATAATTCTATTTTGAGGTTTCATTAGATTTTGGAACATTTTATTATGAAATGGGCTAACCTAAATTTTTGGCAATTTGTATTATTTGGACGACTATTCTCATCTGCAAGACATTTTCTGACATTTTCACCGATGTAATCTGACCTTATGTATCTTGTCGAATTCATGAATCTGTTGACAAAACCCTCGACTTAATCCATGAGAATATCATGTTCTTGTCCTGTTAGTCAGTCTTAAGCAATTTGCAATCGTATTCTTAGTATTACCTGCACTGAAGATTGAACCTTCAACATCCAGAAGAGCATCACACACAACTGAAATTTACTTGATACTTTATTTGCAAAGACCAATTTATTTTATTTTATAAACAAAAGCTACTGTAAAAACTGAATTTAACTTGAAGATCCCATCTAAAAAAAAAAAATCAGGGTCTGTAAACTGCAGAAATACTAATAAACAAATTCATTCTGTTTACATAATGAATGTTGTTGATGAGAAATTTAAAAGATCAAACAGAAGTAAAGATTTTCAAAAATCAATACATGTAAATAATTGTATTTGTCAAATCTTAAACATTGTTAGAATTTTATTAAAATCATTTAAAATGAATTTTTATCTAGAGTAAAATTAACAAGTCTTAGTAAGCTAACTAAAATTAACCCAGCTTTTAACTTATAGCAATCAACATTCATATGAAATTAAAATAACCTGAAAATGTAATGGTATGAATTAGGGATTTGATGTTATTTTGCTGAAAGTGTAAAATTATGTAATTGAAATTAGAAAAATTCATAATATAAAGAAAATATTTAGTAAAATCTACTGAAAAAAAAAATCTTTATGCAAATTATTTACACAGTTAAGCACAATTTCAGTCAATCTAAATTACATCTCATTGAAATTGTATCTTCCTCCCCTCATGTATTAATGATCATTATATGTAGGAGAGAGACCGGGGGGGGGGGTCTAATATAATTCATAATAAGCTGTAAATTAACAGAAGAAAATATAATTTGATTCAAGAATCTATTTCTACTTTAATAAGCTACTGTACAGTAGTGAGTAACTCTTCCAGCCACACCAAAAAAAAAAAAAAAAAAAAATTAATGTTTAGCCTCCAATTTTAATATTAAAAATTTTAAGACAAAATTTATATGCAAATTCTCAAAATTTCTAATCAATCCCTATGGTGTCAAACTGAAAATATAGCTTACAGGATTCAAATTATGGTTTAAAAAGTGTTCACTATGTAGAATTTAAATTTTATTTTGAATTTATAATTTTAAACTGAACACAATTTAATTTTTTTTCTTTCTTCTTAACATGCATATTAAATACGGCTTCAAGATATAAATTTATCTGGAAGGGGGGGGGTAAAACTATTCGGCAAACAAATAAAATTTTTTTTTGCTCAATTTTTATTTCATATTTATCAAACTTATTCTAAATAATATAAAATTTTAGTGTCATCTATTGTATGAGAAAATATTGAAATTAGGAAACTCATGCTCCTACCCTTGAACCTCAAATATTTTTATCTCTTTACTTTCAAGTATTAATTTTAATTTTCTGTAATTATTGAATTAATAATGA
Organism: Euprymna scolopes; assembly: GCF_053919585.1. Taxonomy (NCBI): domain Eukaryota; kingdom Metazoa; phylum Mollusca; class Cephalopoda; order Sepiida; family Sepiolidae; genus Euprymna; species Euprymna scolopes. Next base: position 171,221,484 of record NC_136482.1, read on the forward strand.
ACATTTAAACACATTTCATAATCATAAAAAGGCATTCTCATTGCACAGGTTTACATAGTGGTAAGCAATGTTTTGGAGGGGGGGGGTACATGATCATTTATGGACACAAACACCAGAAGGAAGGTAATATTTGGTAAGTATTTGCAAATAAAGTCATTTTTTCTCATTTTTAAGTATTTAATTAGGAATAAATGAATGTTATGTATTTAAAAAAAATAAAATAAAAAATAATAAAAACAGCTCTGGATTTGAATAATCCAAGTCAAAATTAGATGTAAAATAAGAATTCAATATAAAAAAAAAAAATAAATATTGAAATGCTTGTATAATTGTATAACTAATAATGGGCATCCCCTCATGAACATTGTGTAGGGATGATTCTGTTTTTGATCGTTTATCGTAGTGATGGGGGGTAAAATAGTATTTATACACAAAGATTAGAAGGAAGGTGCTATTAGTGTTTAAGGCTAGAACATTAGCACCTGTATTTCTATGATAACTGACATACTTTCTCGCGCAATACAATTAGACTTTCTATGAGAATTGAAATTTTCTACCATTTCATGAGGTATGCCCAAAGCTTAAGCGTAGTTGCTTTACAACTGAAAAGTAGAAATAGTGCCTAAGTTTGAGCTTAAAACAAATTGTAGGAGACATTTTATTATGTATATTCTAAGAATGTAATTGAAAAGATTACCGATGCTTGTGTATTATTTGTAATCTGAAAGCAAAACTTTGAAAAATCTTTTATAATAGACGTGTAATTGCTGGCTGACATAGTGATTAATATGAAAAGTCACCCTTATTAGATGAGTTTTGTTTTATGGCATATCAACCCTTTTCAGGTTATTTAATGCCGAATCCAAAGATTCGGAAGAAAATTTTTTTAATAGAATATATTTTTTGCTTTCAAGTCTGTTTCTATTTAACCCATAGTTGGGACCCTAACAGGTACTACCACTCTGGGTCAGAGTGGACCTGGGAGCAATGGCAATTAAAGGGTGGCTCCACACTCCCCAAAGCCCGCAAGCTGGGACCTCACCACTGGATATAGTTTAAGGTCATATCCAGGACCATTCATGTACAGGAGATGAAAAAGAATAAAGAATATGATTTTATTTAACATCTTTATTTTGCCATTTAAAATTCTGAAGATACATTCATGAAAGCGAACGAAAAGTCTACTGACAATTTCAGTAAAACAATCGCTCTACAAACTGAATTAAAATCCGTTTAGTACATTTTCCAGAAATATCATTTTCCCTGGTTTACGATAAATAACTTCACAAGAATAGAGTAAAAATATTGCTCAACATCAATGCAAAACAACTTATTGCATAAAACCATTTAATATTCAGAGAGAAAAAAAAAAAAAAAAAAAAATGCTAAAAAAGGTGCCATTTTGGATTTTCAATATGGTGGTCTCACCCGGTTTCCATTTTTACAGGAGCAAGATGACCAACCATTTGTTTTAATGGCTACCAACACATTAGCTTCCCTTTCCACTCCTGGAAAAATAAAATTACCAATTTTGGACACTGAAATATATACAAAATTAATGTTTTTTTCCAAATAGGTAATTTTATTTATTTTCTTTTATGAAGAATGTAAGCTTAATGCACCAATAAAGAAACAGTCATTTTATATCGGTAAAAATACAAACAATTCAGAATTACTGTGTTGAACATCAAAAATGGAATCTAAGACATTTTGTTTTAAGTTTTATTTTAATGAAAAAAGTATTCAAGGGAGTAAAATAGTTTCACCTAGATTAATAGCTACATATTACAACTAGGAAAACTCCAAATTAACACTAATCATTAAACAAGCTAACGATTACTTTGACTACTTTCTGTCACAAATGTTAGATTGAACTAAGGAAAAAAAATATATGAATAAATAAAAAAATACGGTGCAAGTTTTTATTAATTGAAAATCTTAAACATCACTTTATTATTCAATATAAAATTTATACAAAAAAAGTTTTTTGAGTAGTCAATAAACATGGCATTATGACTAAATAAATTTCAATAAATAAAAATAATTATTTGCAAAGCATAGGGCCAAATAAAAATTTTAGGAATCTAAGGGAGATTATACCCAGAATGAAACATTGGTAAAACAACTGGATTAAAAAAAAAAAATAAATAAATAAATAAATAAAACAGAGCATCAGCATAAAATTAAGAGGATCTGGATATGTTGCATGATTCACTAATGATCACTGGATACATGCAATTGTTGAGAGGGAAGAGACAAAACACATATATATATGTGTATATTACAGACTAAACTTTTGTATAAGCAATACTGCCCAAAGAGGTCTCATAACTGGCTGACCGAAACATGCTCATAAATGTTTGTTCGTTGGTTGTTTTACGGCATATCAACCCTTTTCGGGTTATTTAATGCCGAATCCAAAGATTTTAAAGAAAATTTTTTTTTAATAGAATATATTTGTTGTTTTCACGTCAGTTTCTATTTAACCCATAGTTGGGACCCTATCAGGTACTACCACTCCGGGTCAGAGTGGATCTGGGAGCAATGGTAATTAAAGGGTGACTCCACACTCCCCAAAGCCCACAAGCTGGGGCCTCACCACTGGATATAGTTTAAGGTCATATCCAGGACCGCTCATAAATGTAGCGACATAAATGCTTATGTAAAAACAAATAAAAAGCATATCTTGCCCTACTTCGGTATTGAGCACTCTTATATTAACTTCATCAAAACTTCATCGGTTACTTTACCTCTGGAAAATATTAACCTGGAATTTTATATATATTATACATATATAAAACCTGAATGAAGAAACATAAGAGGGTAAAGGAAACAATGATAACCTTTGATAAATAGAGCCAAACCTGAAAACCCGATTGGTTATGTGAAATATATGGTTGACATATCGAAAACAAAATATTTTACTCTGTTAGTATTGCCTATACCCGTCTAAATTATTCAATTGTGATTCTTTTTATAAAATGAGCAAATGAAGGTTTACATATTGCAAATAAAATCATTACTATCAGAGTTATAAATTTAATGACCTAATAAGATCTGTGATCAAGACCAGATGGCATTCGTATAACCATTCAGTATAATTTATTAAACATTTATAGTTAATGGATATAACATGCAGGTTGAAACCATCATTAATGAAATTGAAAAGACAAAAGGAAAATCCTTATAGGATTTTAAAATACATCTACAGAAACAGAATTTCAATAACCAGACCACACTTTATCTGACAAAGTTTGAGCATAGATAAAAGTGTAAATTTCGAGATATTTGCCATCATAACTTTGTCGGTTAAAGATGGATGCTGGATTTTAGGATCAATCTTTTGTAAATATTGGTTCCGACTCTCTGAAGAGAAAGACTTGCATTCTTTGGAGATAATCTGTAATCATATCCTACCACAAATATATATATATATATATATATATATATATATATATATATAAAAAATGAATATTCTGTTTATATACCATTTTATAAACACGATTCGTATCTAAACAGTTGACTTTAAATGGAATCTGAAGTTACCTGAATCAAATCAGGTACAACCACGGGGCTGCTTGCCAATTGGGTTGAATCTGTGATTGCTGTAAGATCAACGTTAGTGTAGATAGAACTGGGAAATTTATGGCTTATACACTTTAGTGCTTCATCAATTTCTTCTTGTGTACCTGCAGAAATAAATGAAAAACAAACAATAAAAAAGTTTTCAAAAACATGATCACTTTTCACATCACACACAAAAAAATGACATTTTAGTACTTTACCTCACCACCTCAAAAGACTCCCGACTAGATACTGAAACAATGTAAGTGGTGCCAAACACATTGTTTCAGTGTCAATTTTAACTATAAACTTCAAGCATATTAACTGCGCTCGTTTTTTTTAAATTTAAGTTATTTGATTTATTTTAATTGTTTTAGAATAATTATTTGATTTATTTTAATTGTTTTAGAATAATTATTTGATTTATTTTAATTGTTTTAGAATAATTATTTGATTTATTTTAATTGTTTTAGAAGAATTATTTGATTTATTTTAATTGTTTTAGAAGAATTATTTGATTTATTTTAATTGTTTTAGAAGAATTATTTGATTTATTTTAATTGTTTTAGAAGAATTATTTGATTTATTTTAATTGTTTTAGAAGAATTATTTGATTTATTTTAATTGTTTTAGAAGAATTATTTGATTTATTTTAATTGTTTTAGAAGAAAAACTTGCTATAAAAATATTTGGATATAAATCTAACACAACAACAGGTTTGTTTTATAAATTTATCATTTGTTGATCTTAGATTCCAAGATGAATTAAGGTAAAATATGCCAAAACTTCATGCAAAACTATTAACCCCAACTTTCTTGCGGTTTTCTTTCCTCTTAATCACTACACAAGTCTTTTTTTACACCCAACCCATCTCACCATTCTTTTTATCTCCCATTTTAATTTTCAATTGTGAATTGAAAAACAAAAGTACATAAAAAACCTTTGAACTTGTATTATTGTGACATGTTTTTACTATTTTATACTTGCAAGTGAGATAAAATTGCCAATTACTTAGGACCTCTATCCAGTCATGGCTGATGGAACAAGACCATTCTACCTGTGAAGTAAAAGCTTTCGGTTCAAAATTCCGTCCAAATTCACAAGTCTAACAGAAACATTCCTGAAGTTCAGAGGTTATATCAATCGAAACATTGTGAAAATGACACTCAAAATGAAAACAGTAGTCCGATGAATCCAAATACACACAATTCTCATCTTCAGAAACGTGATTGAAGTCATTAAAAATTAATCAGATGTGACTTTTTCATAAGTCACAAATAGCTGATGCAAGTGTAAATAAATACAGAAGGAACTGGATTTGATTTGATTTTTTTTGTATAATGAACTGCTCTATGGACCAATTTATTTTATTTGTTTGGCCGATATAGCTTCATAAACAGAAGTTAGCTATAGAATTGTTTTGCATATGCTTTAGTTCGATAATATGCACGTGTATAAAACTAATATTTTATCCAAATTCAAAATTTTGTATTTTATCTGCTTAAATTTTCTCAGCACTTACTAGTTTCAGCATGGGAGTAGGTGGGATACTTCCATCCCTGGTAATAAGTTCTCATCCCTTAATCCAAAATATATAATAAAATAAACTTTTGTAGTATTCATTTTACATGCAAGCCTTCCTCTTACATTGCTTCAAGCAAACAAATGAGTTCTTACCAAATAGGTCTAGCAGTTATTGCATTACAGGAAAAAGAGAGGGGGGGCGGGTCAGTTACCATAGAAACTTAAATTGGACCTGAGAATGTTTTATTCCTATTTTTCATTTCAATTATATATTTGTATTTTTTTTCATCCCCAAACAAGGTATTTTGCCATTGAGACAAAGAACTACTGCACATTACAGGCCATATTCATAGGAACATTCTAAATGGGGAGTTGTGCAGCAAAATGTTTGTTCACATTACAATTTCTGCATGTTGATACATTCAGAGAAAAATGGAAGAATGTAGGGAATACCATAGGCTAACAGTTCACAGAAAGGAGCTATTAGAGTAGAAAGCCTATCATTAATGAAGGGCATCAAGAGTGAAGGGGTGGGATTTTGGTGATAGACCTAATCAGGAGTATTTATGTCGAGGAGGCACAAATGCCAACAACTTCGGAGCATATTCCATTGAAGTACCCGTAAAATATGCAACATTGCGTCGATAGAACAGGGACTGTAGCTCGTTAGACAGTGTGGGATTTATTAGACCCTTTTTTGAAGGGTGTCAAAGAGGCTAATGGTTGGTGCAGCAATCCACCAGTGGCAACAATACTCCCTGCATAGGCACATGGTTAGCTTTATAAAGATATAGGATACTGGTAAATGAGAAAAATTTTTCCAGTTCTGAAGAGAGAAGCCACCTCTTTCCAGCAGACTTGGCAGAACGTATTTATTCAAATTCATATGACTTGTGAATGTTTCATTATTTTTGAAATCCAGAGATGGTTTTGGAACAAAATAGTTGCTTACTCTTAAATGCTATCTAAATAATAATACTTATAAAAATAACGTAATTTTATTCAATTTTTTATTCCAATTCCATTTTCACCCCAAACAAGGCATAGTGCTAATTTGAAGTAGGGGGCTACTATCGGGGACATAAGTTGCAAGAATGTGATGGAGGGAGATAAGCAGCAAGATGTCTGTGCACATTACACTTGAACTTCTGCATGTCAGTACAGTTGGGAAAGCAGAATCTCGGAAGAAAGTTACAAAGTCGAGCAGTTCTAGGGAAGAAACTATTGGAGTAGAAAGCTTTCTTACATCTAGGGATCTCTACTGGGTAGGGTAGGATTTAGCTGCTTGTCGGGTTAGTTGGGGGTATTTACGTAGAGAGGTGAACAAGTGCTTGTAGTTCATTAGAGCATTCACCATTAAAGTACTTGTAGAACAGGCAGAGGGATGCAACATTTCATCGATAGGACAGAGGCTGAAGCCTAGATGACAGTTCAGGAGCTCTCAAGTTGGTGACTCTTTTTAACCCTATCCAGGAGGGAGAGACTAGTAGCAGATGCGCCAGCCCAAATATAGCAACAATACTCAATACATGGGCGAATGGTGGCCTTATAGAGGTACAGGATACTTTGAGGCATAACTAGCTTTCTAGCATCGTAGAGAGAGCCCACCTTCGCAGCAGCTTTGGCAATGCTCTCAATGTATCTGTTCCAACTAACGTTTCCTGTGAACGTTAGGCCGAGGAATTTAAAAGAAGTTCTTTCAGGTAATGTGTTTTTTGGCCATTGTTATAGGTGGTAGAGAAGGTTTCTTGTAATTATTGAAAGAAACCAGCTTAGTTTTGGCAGCATTGAATATGACCATCCATTTTTGTTCCCATTCCACTACAAAAAGGAGGTCTTCCTCCAGTGTTTCTGCCATTTCCTTAGATATGTGTTCATTTGTTTTACCTTTGTGCCTGTTATAGAGCGTGGTGTCATCAGCAAATATACCCATCTCAGAGACAATTTTATCAGGTAGGTCATTTATGAATAGTAGGAATAATAAAGGTCCAAGAATAGACCCCTGAGGTACTCCTGCATTTATATCATTGTTCAGATGTATGACTGTTGAGGACAACCTGGATTCTTCTCTTAAGGATTTAATTATGTATTCTCCCACTGATACCATATGATCTGATTTTCCTGAGAAGACCATCGTGCCATACCCTGTCAAAAGCCTTAGATATATCTAAGGCTACCGCTCTACCTCCCCTGCTTTGTCCAGTGAATGGTATATACAGGTGGTAGCAAGATACTTCCTCAATCATTGTGATGTCCTATGCCAGTTTACACCATTACCAAATATTTTATTTCATCATTTCGTTTTATTAAGTCATCTAATACTAATTCACTAGGTAAATAATGAATACACTGTTTTGTTTTGTGATTTCCACCACTTTGATTGGCTGCTCAGATTAGTTTCACCGTTTAAGAGTTTGCATGTTCAAACACTTTCAGAATAATTTTACTAAAATTTTAATATGGCTTCCCTCCTTACATGCTTTGACTTCCGCTTACCACACATAGCAATACACCAGACTTTAAGACTGCTTACAATACAGTTTTATTAGTATCTTTAAGATACACTACAGAACTGGATTTCCACATTGATGAGATTTACTAGTTCTTTAATGCCTGTAAGTAAATAATGAAGCTGCTTTTTCTAACTGGCTGCTAGCCAGTTTCAAGTATGGCTTTGACTTCAACACCTAATACTTAATTGCACGTTTTGCTTACATTTCATTTAATTGCAACATGTCAATTTTTTTTTCCTTTAACCATTTTTTTTTTTTTTTGCTTAATCATTTACATTGAAACTTTCTTAGTTATATTGCAACAAAAACATTAACATTGTGATTTTATTTTTTCGAATAACGAACATAATCATGCTTCAGAGGATCCCTTTCGGTGGTAGTGGTGGAGAGATTTCAATAAGCTTAAGTATTAACCACATGATCACTGCAGATATCATTTCTGTAAGATTTTTATGAAACTGTTTCAGACAATTGCAGTTATTATTTGGATTCATTGGACTACTGTTCTAATCTTGAGTGTCATTTCTACAACGTTTTGGCTGATGTAACCTCTGACCTTCTTCAGATTTATCTTGTTGAACTCATGAACTGCGAACGGAACCCTTTACTTCACAGGGGTAGCATGCACTTGTTCCATCAGCCATGACTGGATAGAGGTCCTAAGTAATTCACAATTGTATTGTCCAGTTGTTCACACTGAGGATTGAATCTTCAGGAGAAGATCACTTTTACAACCATTCTACCCCTGTGAAGTAAATAAAGAGTTCCTCTGGAAATTCCGTCCAAATTCACAAGTCTGACAGAAACATTCCTGAAGGTCAGAGGTTACATCAATCAAAATTTGAAAATGACATTTAAACTGAGAACAATAGTCCAATGGATCGAAATAATACGCATAACCGAATGTGATTGAAGTTATTAAAAATTAATCAGATGTGACTTTTCCATTAAAACCACAAACAGCCGATGCAAGTGTAAACAAACACAGAAGAAACTTGATTTGATTTCATTTTTTTTTTTTTTTTGTATAGTGAACACACTAATCAGGTTTCCTTGGTGTATGCGTGGGTGGAATTCAATAAGATTAAATACACTGCTCTATGAACAAATTTATCTTTAGTTGCCCTTTCACAACTAAATACTTTCGTTTACTATCCAACTCACTCTAATGTTATGAATAAAATAAATTCAGGTGAAGTTTTGTTTAATTTTCTAATCCTCTAAGATTAGAACGAAATACAGAAATTCCACAAAACAATTATATTTAATAGTACTGTCCCCTGGCAAATATTACTCTCAATAATTCGGTCAACTGACAAATTCAAGTTTGAAAATCTCATCCTCAATATTAGTTACTAAACTTGAAACAACAACCCCATGAAATCATTACATTCACTTCAATCATTACCTGACAAACTTTGAAAATTGTCATTCAGAAATATCCAGTAAACTTATTGACAAAAAGTTTTTGTTTTTGCAATAATTTTTTTATGTTTATTGGTCCTTTCATACTTTCAAAAATGGTGACCGTCAAAGTTTTTCAAACTGACACCACATGATTGTAATTACTTTCATTTTAGTTTTATTTCGGGGGGAAAAAAAACAAAAAAAAAACAAACAACTTTTCTGCTAATGAATTTCATAAAAATTAAGTCCTAAATTTCATTTTTGTAATATAAAAAAACACCAAATTAAAGTGTAATATTTTTTAATAAAACAAATGTTAGTTTATTCCCCCCCCCGCCCCATACCAACAGGATTATCTGCTTAAAAACTTATATTTAGAAACGTGTATATGAAACATTTAACTTTATTTTTGTAACTTGGAGGAAAGTGTTGTATCTGTTCTGATAATACACTTCATCTTTTCTGTCAGCGGTAAATAAAGTTCTTGTAGACTAAGGCAATTTTTATTTCTGTCTCAAAACAAACTTATTTCATTAATAAATGCTAGTTATCTCTCTCAGATTAGACACTTCAAAACAAACATCCTATTTTAGGTGGGTTTCAAAATTTATTTTATTTAAAAATTTGGAAATTGTAAATTCTTGTAAGGAAGCATTTAAGTACTCATTAAACATTAATTTCTAACAGGTGAATAATATTTTCAATTTCAAGTTATTACACTTATTTAAAAAAAAAAAAGAAAAAAGAAAAAATACAAATTTTTATGATGTATGTACATGTCATGGAACCAAGATGTCATATTTAAAAAATCATGTAACTTGATCAAGTATTTTTTTTTAATAAGAAAATCGAGTACATACCTAAAAAATTATTTTTAAATAAGTGTAATTTTAAATATTCATCAAATTTTATGTTGAGACTTGAAAGTATAAAAATTTGAATTTTTTCAAGTGTTTTTTCTATTTTTTTTTATCGGCTTTTGTTTAAAAATAAAAAATAAATTAAGAAAAAGGACTATATTGTTCTATTAAACCCTTTGTTTCAATAATTTGACTTTTCTCATTTTATTAAAAAATAAAGACTGAAAATACATTTTTTCAATCAGCAAGGGCTTTTGGAAAATTGTCAGCAAAAAAAAAAAAAAAAAAAAAAAAAAAAAAAAAAAAAAAATCAGCAACAAAATAAACTTTATTATTAGTCACCACTGAAGAAAATTACTCTGAATGCAACCACGGAAATGACAAAAGAAGTGGTTATTTACTTCAGGTTTCTAAAATATTAACATTTTAATTAGAATATACTTTCTTTGCAATTTGTAATTAATATTTTACAAAACCTGCATTTTTCATGAAAATGCCATTTAATGTATAAATTCTTCCAATTGTGAATAAACATATATAATAAAAAAAATTAATGAAATTCAGATCATTATTTGATTTTTATTAATACATGTACATATGCACCTTACAAATAGTTATGCCAAAAAGAACATTGTTTTTAGGCATACATAATGTAAATACAATATTAGTTATCCATTATTTTCACATGCCAAAAAAGTTTTGAGAATCACTGAATTCAATCAAATTAATTACCTCAGTCTAGGAGGAATTCTCAAACAAGGAAAGGTTAGAGATAATGAAAAACATACTTTTAGCATTTAAAAATACTTATTCTAGACATATTGTTAACCGAGTCGAGGAATTCTCAATGAAAGATTAGAAACAACGAAAATCGAATAGTTTCTGCATTTTAAAATACTATTTAAAAGATATATTCTGTCTTTTTTGGAAACTAGGGACACTTAGTTTCCAAAAAAGAAAGAATAAATATTTTACATGGAAAACTTTGAGGCAAACAGTTTAATTTTTCATCATCAAGGAGGAAGGGTAATAAGAGACGAAAACAGGAATTACATTTTTTGTTCAAAGCTCTGAAAATGACGCACATAATCTCTACTATTATATAAAAGTCACTGTGTGTGTGTGTGTGTGTGTCTCTTCCTTCCTCATAGGTTCCCAAACGGCTGAGCTCATCTCTTGCAAATTTCACACACAGGTGATTTATATGTCTGGCAGAGTCTTAGATGTGTTTTGTACAGAAATTCATCTGATGAAAATCAAAAAAATTTGATCCTAAAAATAGGGTTTTTTTTTTGTTTTTTTTTAATAAATAAAAAGAATTTTTTGCAGGGAAATTTTTATACGTTATATCGGCAAGGGAATTAATAAAATCTTAGCAAGGGGAGGGGGCATTCGACTACAGATCGAACGATCCCTGTTCAAGCCCAGGTGTACCTCACCATTTTAGTTTGATTTTTTTCTTATTAAGGAGTTCAATTTACAATAAAAGAGGTACCATTTAAAAAAAAAAAAATCATTTCTCCATTTGTATATTTTAAAACTAAACATTAATCAGAAGTGACTTTTCCAGGGCATTCATCGTCAAGCCTAAATATCACGTGACATAATATTGTAAACAAACGCAGACAAAATTTTATGAATAACATTGTATTATTTTTTATCGTTTTCTGCAAAAAAGGTCAACCGGGCAAATTATTTCTTGTAATATATAATAATCAATAGAGTATTGATTCAATAATACATACGCAATCTGTATAAATTAAAATATCATGTTTAAACGTATTGTATGACCAGGCAATGCCGGGCATCCAGCCAGTTTATATTAAATGCTTCCAGTTCATATGTAAACGCAAATTGTTCTTGATGCATGTCCCATTTTTTTTTTTTAAATTACCTTGGTCTAGAAAAATTTCTCGCTCACAGAAACATTCCAGAAGTAATGGTTTTAACATTTTTCCAATAATTCTTCATGAATATTTAATCATTTATTTTTGTAGAGACCAATAACACGACCGTAGCTCCTTTTCGTGTAGTATGCACCATGGACAGATTCAGTTTGCTTTCTTCAAAGGAAGAAATTTTTAGGAGAAGATCAAATTTACAAGTGGTTTCCCAGTCACAAAGACTAGATAATTTTAATGTTAGTTTCGGCAGTCTCCTGCTGAGTGGTGTGACAACCCTCCCACATAGTGCTAGATATTCCCAAATGGTCACCCATGCAGTACTAAGCGGGCTCAATGCTGCCTACCTTTGGTGATTTAATAAGAACTAGAATGTCAACATTATGCCTTATAGTTACTACAAAGAAATTATGTAGGAGTCAAGTGCCGGGCAGTTTTATGGTAACCTTTCAACTTCAATTTAGAGAATAGTACCTAGTCTTAATTTTCTCCATGTTTTTGTAATATTTCTGCAGAGCATTTCCGACATGGTAGCCAGCTGCTCTCCATAGAAAACAATTCATGATGGAATGATTCCAGGAGGAAAATGTGACAGATTATAACCTTGTTAAATAAGCTTATTTGTGAGAAAAGTACTTAATATCAAGTAATGGATCTTTGCTAAGGAATGGCAGAAACCATTCAGTAAAGGTGAAACGTTTTAATGTAGAAAAAAAAAGAAAAAGAAAAACTTGGCAAATAATGCCAACAAAATTAGAATGACTTGTTTTCTTCTAATTAAAACAGAAAAACAACAACAACTAAGTTAATTTGGTTACCAAACAATAGACAAAGAAAAAGTCTAAAGTACTTTCTTTCAAATGAATAGATCAAATCTTTAAAAATGGGGAAAAAGTGCATTGAGTTTGTTAACCTATTTGGCACCCATGTTGATAAAAAGTCGATACATTCATATCTTGCCAAGGTTAACAAAATACTATGGGTTAAATTGACCTAGGACTGTTCTACTGACTTGTCAGTATACAAGGTTAAGTTATAGAATTTAGTTGGCTCAGTTTTTGTTTTATGGCATATAAACTTAATATCAAATTAAAATAATTTAAATGAGGGAACAATTCATATTATTTAGAATCTGGACTGCTGTTCTCATCTTGAGTGTTATTTTCAAGTTTCAGTTAGTGTAACCTAACCTTCAAGTATATCTTGTCAAACTCTGGAATCTTTCTGTCGAACTTAGGAAATCTGCATGGAATTTCGAACAGAAACCTTTAATCCACAGAGTAGTATGCTCTCGTTCTATTAACCATGATTGGGTAAAAGTTCTAAGTAATTTGCAATTGTATTTTGAGACCCGCAAGGACCCGTGGCATAGTGGATAGAGTACTTGGTAAAATTCAGTTGTAAAAATCATGGAGGTTAAAGGTTCAATCGTCAGTTTGGGCGACACTCAAAAATACAATTGCAAATTACTTGAAACTTCTATCTAGTTATGGTTGATGGAACGAGAACATGATACCCATGTGGATTAATTCATTTGTGCAGATTCCAGAGTTTGACAGGAAAACTCCAGAGTTCAAAGAGATAGATCTAGAGAAGGTTGGAGATTACATCAACCGAAACGTTGTGTAAATGACACTGAAGATGAGAACAGTAGTCCAAAAATTTTAAATATAAATAATCAATCCTCATCTCAAAAATGTAGAAACAAGAGAAAAATTTATTGAACATAGGTTGCTATCTTACTTGTAGCTAGATAGTGGTGTTTATTTCCACAATTGTATTACCAACTGAATTTGAATTCAATCCTACAGTTCAAGTATCCATTACACCACTTATAAACCCCATAGTTTTGTTGGTACTTCTTTTAATAGTGCCTATGCTGAGATTAAAAAAAAAAAAAAAAAATAGTTTGCAATAAAATAAAAAGGAGTTACCTTCAATGGAGCAGATTTGATGATTAGGTGTATAAGGGCTGGGCTGTAAGGTAACTGAGGCACCCGATCGTTCCTTGAGGTGAAATATGTTTTTGCCTTGACGGCCTATCAATCGGCCACATAATTCTGATGGAAAGTAGAATTCATACAATGTACTCGATTTGGTCTTCACAGCCATATTTTTATTGACCTCAGAAAATTTCTGAAAAGACAAAAAATGTTTTTGTCATTCAAAAAAGAGGAAAGGAAAGAGAAAAAAAAAATGGAGGCAGTTATTAGCTTGTTAAAAATAAGAGCGCATTTTCTGTCGGCCAGAATTTTTATAGATTTTATATTTTACATAGAAAATGTCATCTTAGGCAAACATGTATTCCAGGGTTATAAAGGAGATTAGATTTTATTCCGTTTATTTAAGGTTTGTCTTGATGACAAGTCAGAGTATATTTGCATTGTTTGACTGGATGACCAACCTCATGGACACAAGTTCAATCACTTTGACAACCACTTCAATCCTTAGCTATCACAGTGCTCTTCATAACATACAAGTATTTGTTACAGATGGCCCAAGTAATTTTTTTTTTTTTTAAATTTCTCCCGAACACTAGTTGAATCTAATACTAAAGCAATGACAAGAGTAGAGGAAAATGGTTTAAGATAGATTTAAATGACATTAGATAGAAAACCAATGAGTATTTGGAAGCCAGTGGTAGAGGGATCAACTATGGAAATTAATATGAAAAGGAACAAGTTAACAGTACTAGGATAGAAATTTGTGTGTGTGTGTGTGCACATACATACATACATATATATATATATACATATATATATATATATATATATATATATATATATATATATATGTATCTACTGATTTAGTAGTATTAGATTGGGCTAGTGTTCAAGAGAGCTGGAGAAACATGCAATACTAAGGCCCAAATAAGATGAAAACAGTTCAACATCTAAAATTCACAAAATTATTGTACATTTACACAATGAAATAGCTTTAAGAATCTCATCTCTTCTATCTATCGATCTTCTATCTATTCTATATAAATAAAATGAACTCATTTTTTCCCTTCCGACTTTGACTGTAATAGGATTAAAACTCATAACATTACATGCAAATGTAATGCGTACAAACTGTAGCAGATTATTTGAGATGTGCTATAGGCCTATTACCTCTACAGTTCCTCGACAATGGTACATTCCTATATTTTTTCCAGTGAGAGTCCACTGCCAAAATCGGTCAGATTCAATGACAGTTGCAACATCTTTTCTCTCTTAGATTCTCCCCCCCCCCAATTTACACTGCAGTGGATGACTTCACAAGGAATAATACGAGGAAACACCAGTTTGGAATCATACAAGGTTATTTATGCAGTTTTTGTTTTTTAAATCTTTTTTTCCCCTGATTTATGCTTTGTTTTTCCCATAATAAAATAAAAATAAATAAAAAGAAAACGTGATTATTAATATTTTCTTTTTGCTTTTTTTTTTTTAGTTAGTGTAAGACGCAATCTGCGGGATTAACCGCTTCTTACTTCCGGTTTTACCGACTAACCGTGAAATCTAATTATGACCTTTATTAGTGCTTTCAACTCAACATTTACTTATACTAAAATAATTCATTCTTTAACATTTATTATTACAACGCAACGATATCATGATTTCACTTGCATTACACTTAAATTAAAATTTTAAAAAATACATTCATTTAGAATTCACGTGAGGCGAGACTACTGAAACTAAACCAAAACAAACTTCACTGCGGAATTGATATTTGACCTAATTCACTTTTGGGCTAATTCATCATTTTTTTTTTTTTTTTTTTTTTTTTGTGCTACCGCCTCAATGATAAGAGTTAAAATTATTTCTAATCAGTTATTGTTGATAGACAAACAAAACCTGGATAGAATGTGACCTAATTGATGCAAACATTTTCATAAGCACTTAAGTTATTGAGAAAACAAAAGATATTGGAAAATGACCATACATTTGCAAAACATCTACCAATTTTCAAATTGTGTTACTGCTAACAAAACCAAGGTATAGAGACAGGCATAACTAATGGAGTTATATAATAGTCATACAGTAATAATCAAATAAAGTCATCCATTTTTTTTTTTTATTATTTCATTTCTTTTTAAATAATAACAGCAGCTGGAGAAAATATTTCTCTTCGTTACATTAATACATCTGATGCAATTCTAAATCTATAAATGATTAATTATCCCACTGCAGTGAGGTTTCTTTAACCAACTGTTTTGAATCGATGTCAGTAGAGCAGATATCAAAATGAGTTTAATGCGTTTGCATTTGGCAAATAAGTACTCAATATGCAAGTAATTATTTATATATATATATATATATATATATATATATATAAAAAAAAAAAAAAAAAAAAAAAAAAATTAAAACACTGGTTAACAATTTTTTACTTTTTGAATGTTGTTTAGATTTCTACAACTGATTTAGGGTATTTTTGCACTGCTGAATCAAGGAAATAGCATGTTTCTCTACACCAGGTCAGATTTTTGTGCTAATTTGAGGGAAAAAAAAAAAAAAAAAGTTGTGTAACAAAATCGATTACATTTTTTGTGGCATTATCAGCTGATTTTTGTCAACACATCATTTTAAATATGTTTTTCAGAGAAAAAAAAAAGGTTTTACTAACAACATGTATGGAATATTTGTTAGAAATATTGATTTACTGCAAACTGAATGGTGAGTATTAATAAAGGTAAGTACATGGAAATTGCATGTGGCTTCACCATTGCTCAAACTTCAGGGCTTGAACTTTCGTTTCTTTAAACTTCTGGAATGCTCAACAGCAGGGAGGTCCCTTTTCAGATTCTAACAGTAGTCAACTACCAAGATTGCGCCCCAACAACCCTAATACAGTGTCTCAATCTCTATCAGGTCTTGATGGAATCTCTCCTTCTGCTCGTCACTCATTGAACCCAAATTCTCAGTAAACTGGTCCATATATGAAAATAGGTAGTGCATCTTGACGCTCTTTTTATAACCCAGGTTTCTGAAAGCAGTCTGCATGTTGTTGACAAGTTTTGCGTAGTTTCTGATTATTATTGCTAAGAAAGTTCTTCATTACCAGAACAAATGCCTTCCATGCTTTCAGTGACACTCTGTTCATTGAGTTTCTGAACTCTGGATCTCTGATGAGTTGCCATATCTGACGACAAGCTTTCAACTTCTTCATAGTAAGTGAAGCACTCACCATCTTTTTCCAGAGCAAGTTAAACTGCTTGATTAAGCAGAGTTTGATGGGCAGCAGTGGGAAGAGTATTCTGTCTGTCCAGAGGATCATTGATCACATTCCTTTCTTTACAAGGCACCAATTCCTCACATACAGACCAGTCTTTATTGTATGCCGACCAATTTTTGTAAGATTTTAAGGTTTTATGACTTTGAACTGATCCTTTTTTTACATAATCAACCAGAACTATCAAACATGAATACTTCAGGTCATTAAAATAATCATTTCCAATCAAAAGATGGCATTTTTACTCCTGCTAACTCCTAAAATGCTGTCCACATGTGTACAAAAACGTAAAAAACAACTTGTAGCCATAACTCAAAAGCTTGACCTGATTGAGCAAAACCAATGTGATTTTTGGATTCAGCACATCAGATTCATCCTAAATCATCTGAAAAGACACAAACAAAATTGTTGATTATATATTTTTGAAATGAGGATTGATAATTATTTTTTGGTATTATCTGGACTATTATTCTCATCGTGTTTTTGTTTTTCACAACATTTCGGCCAATGTAACCTCTGACCATCTTAAGGTGTATTCACGCTGGATGTTATTGGGCCATTCCATGTCACATGTGTTGCAGTTTGGAATGATTTTCAGTGATAACATTTAAAATCGCCCTCAAAATCCTTTACTATTGTTTTTTTTTTTGCTTGTTTAGTCTTAAGGCATTACTCTTTCATCTAGCACATAAAAAAAAAAATCATACCTATGACCATTTTTTTTTATAGTCTTGTTTCTAGTGTCACATGCATTACATTCAGACAGGAAGAATATTTTAAACATTGTTAAACAATGTATAAACTGAATTGTGCATTTTTTTTTTTTTTTTTATAAAAATGCGTTCTAAATTTTTATGGATTCTTCAAATTATTACAATAATCTTTTAGTAAATTTTTATTCATTGAACCCGAGAATCAAGGTATTTGTTGTCACGTGTTACATCTTAGCATCACCCTTGCGAAATCTCATCGATTTCTAAAGTTCTGTGAAGTGGGGAAAATACTCAAATTTGGCACTCAATCAGAATAAAGTATTTTCTTAATCTTAGTTTTTGTTCTATGTGAATTGGTCATTTGGTCTGTACTGTACCGTCCCTTAAAGTTCAGGCTTTATAGTATAGACAATTTTCATTGAAAAGATAACATGCATAGGTTAGTGTAAAAACCTTTATTTTTTTCATGTATCTATCATAAAAATATTTCAAGTTTTTTTTTTTTTAAAACTGAATGCACACATAAGAAATTTGGAGTAGAAATTTTTTAGACAGCGTTCATTTTTCCAGCAGCAGCAAGCACCAATAATCCACGGTGACTTAGTAAAAAAAAAAAAAAAAAAAAAAAAAAAAAAAATCGATAAGGCCACCTTAGTTTTCCATACAGTTGATAAAGAAATTTATTTTCTCAACATTTGAATATTTTAACTTGTGATGAAAAGAAAAATTAAATATTTTAATTATTTTTTTTTTCTTCAATTTATTTTTAAGATTTAAATTTCATATCAACAAAGCTGAAAACTACTGGTTACCAAATGCTGCTGTTTGAAATTATCAGCAAATAAAACAATTTATTTCTTTTGTTATAAAATTTGAAATGAAATGATCAAGTACTTTTTCAAACAAAGCGCAGACTGTCATGTAAATTCATAACAAAATGTCCTTACAAAGTGGTTTACAGCAATGAATTACACATTTTAAGATGTTTATTTTTAATTATTCAGAAAACATTACAAGTTTGTGATTATAAAAATAAAATGTATATTGGCTATTGTATACCTTTGGAATGAAGTTTCTATCTTGATTTATTTTTGTACTAGAAAACTTCAACTTTATGATGTTCTAACATTTGAATGAAAAGTCATGTGTTTTGGTCAAATTTCATGGTTTATATATGTTCAATGTCTTATTTTAGTGTTGAATTTTTTTTAAATATTCAATTAGAACAAAAAAAAAAAAAAAATTGAATAGAAAGTTTATTTCCTAGTGAAGTTTTATCAATTATAGATACTGATATAGAAATATCAGTAATGAAGTATTCCAGAAAAGGCCAATGGTACTGGCCAGATAAAGCTAATATAATTGCATATCGGCCCGAGAATGTGATCGGAAAACCGAGTCCACCAGTTCCAGAAAGGAATGGTAGATATTGGAAGAAATCAGGATGTGCTTTATTATTTTCAACCTGAAATTTCTCAAATCTATTTTATAGCATTGTATGAATATGTTAGTTATATGTAAATCCATTAATTATTGTAGATTTTGAAATGATTTGGCATGTAACACGTGAAATCACGTGTGTAACACAAATTCAAGTGTTCTTTCAAGAAGAAAATAGATTTGTTTGCAGTAATATACTAGCTAATAACTAGAAAGGATTTTTTTTTTTTTAGGATTTTATTGAAGAATGAGAAAAAGAAATGTCGATTAAGCGTTATGCGTGTTACATGGACATAGGGTTAACTTTATGGAAATTTAATGTAAAAATGATTAACAGAAACTCAGGGCCTCAATTATTTTGAAATTTATATGTCCGAATCATGAAAAATATAATTAAACAATTGTTATTTATTAGTAAAAATGAATGCCTGAAAAATAGGCAATTCTTTTATTTTCTGACTTCAATAAATAGCCGATGTTTATAGCCTCGGCACAGATAACACAAGATCAGAATTAAAACTTAATTTTTTTTTGTTTATGGTGTTGTCTTTCAGAAAAAAATAAAAAACAATGCTAAAAAATATTGGATTTAAAATTCCGATTTTGGACGACTTTTCATGGAATGAGTCTATTCGTGAATAGTGATAAATGTTTTTTTTTTTTTTTTTGCTTTCCCAACAAACACAACCGTTAGAAATTCAAAACGCAAATAGCGCCAAGTCTATTTTTTTTCATAATAAATCTGGGTCCATTCTGTTTGATATAATGATTGTATATTTTTAAGATGAATTTTGAGATGAGGATTGATAATTATTTTTTGTATTTGGACTATTCTTCCCATCCTGATTGATTTATTTTTCATAATGTAATCACCAATGAATGTAACCACCATCTATCTTCAGGTGTATTCATGGTAGGATGTTTGTTTTGACGAACACAAAGAAATAAAGGTACATTTACTATGTGTATGTTTTAGTTTTCGAGAATACGTTCGCTGTTGTCATATATTGGAAAATAATTGTTAATAGTTAACTGAAATTGATGCTGTGCGAATTAATATTTTTCATTGCAACGCCATATTATAATGTTCTGAAGTGTTTGTTTGAGGTTTTGAATTTCTAATGGCTATGCTCGTTGAGAAAAAAAAAAAAAAATTTTCACTAATACACTTAAAGATGGTCGGAGGTTACATTGGCTGAAACATTGTGGCAAAACAACCCAGATGAGAATAATAATCCAAACAATTCAAATACAAAAAATAATTAACAAAATTGTTGTTGACCAGTGTAATATATATCCCCTAAACATGTTTTAAAATACTTCAAAGAAGCTGAAAATTGAGAAATATTAATGTCTAATACGTATTAAAATTAGACAAAAATTTAAAAGGTATCCAAATATTCAGAGGGGGGTTCCACTCCCTTTGCAGAAAACAAAAATAAAATTTAGACCTCATTTGGATCTCTTTTACTTAGCTAAATTCATAATTATTGGTTAAGCAAGAATGCAAAATGACTAATCTCAAAACATTTCTGAAATGGAGATGAATTTCCCTGAACACCCATCACCCCAACTAATTTCCAAACCTGCCACCTGCATATGAAAGTTAATATAAAATGATCCTCCCAATTCTGGGCCATTCTAGTTTAAGGCAGTTAATTAAAAAAAATTTAATCTATGAGAGAAATTGTTTTTTGTAAGTTAAAAAATTAAAATTACTTAGTCTACCACTAATCCTACATTTCAAAGGTAATTCTCCACTTCTCCCAAAAAACAAAAATTTAACTTCCCATGATTGAGAGATCATTTTACATTAAAAATTAAGACAAGCAATAACAAGGAAGAGAAAATTGAGCAAAAAAAAAAAAACTAAAGCTCTAGAGATTCGATAGACATCAGTCATTCATTTGTATGGGGATTCAGGTTCAAAATAAAAACATTACTTACTCGATAGGAACTAGTACCCCCCCCCCCCCCACCAATGCACAAAATATCTGCCATTACAAAAAACTTCCGACCCTTGAACATTAGAATGGCTCAGAAATGTGGGATTCATATTACGTTAAATTGATATGGTAAACTGAATCCCCACTTTAAATTCTAACTTCATTTTCTTTCAATCAAGTTTTTCAAAATGTTCCTACATTTATCGCCTTAAACAAATAATCTTATGAGGAGGTGGAGAGCGAGGGACAAATTTATTATAAACCTTTTCCTTTTTTAAATTCTGTTAAAATTAGATTTTTGTGGAAAAAAAATGGTATTTAATAAAAGTTTAAAACTTATAAATATATGCTTGGTAAGGAAAAAAGAAAATGGCTTTTAGCAAGAGAATAACCCCAATTGTATAGATGGGTGAAAGGCAGGAAATCATTCTTACATTAAACAAAGCCCCCCCCCCCCACACACACACACATACATACCACGATGAAGAGATTGAAATAAGATGTGAACCAAAGAGGGAGAAAGTGATGAAAAAATAAAATTGAGTCAAATGACAAAACAAAACTAATGATTCAACAAGAAGTCAGTATGAAGAGGGGGTAAATTCAATGAAAGGGCAAAATTATGCTTTTCCTGTATTGCTAAAGAGCGGAAACCTCATCTCCAGTTAATTAGTTTAGGGGTAAACCTGTATATACAGACGTGTAACTGTATATAAAGATACAAAATATAATCATTTATTTTCTAAATCTTTATTTTATAGTTAGGGAAGATAAATCTTTTTCACTGAAAGTTACCAATGGTAACATATCTATATATAGTGTGATAATTATAAACTTCATTAGTTGATACTTTGAGTTTCATTATTACTGTACAGGTATAATTTAAATTTATTAAGAATCAAACCCAACACCAATGCAAATAAAGTGTTTTTCTTAACATAAATAGTGCCCAACTAGCTGGATTGAAAATAGTATCTATTTGTACTCTAGCAAAAGATGAGATCATCAGAAAAATATGGGTGGGGTACTCTGAAGAAAGAATCTACAGGCAAGTATTGTTCCTCCTCTCCTGGAACAGCTGAATTTAGTAGTATCAACGGATACAAAATTATGATGAGGAAAATGAAAATAAGACACGCAAGTACATCAGTACTGCTGTTCCTGCTTCTTTTAAAACAAGGAGGCAGTTTTTGAAAATTGTGATATGCCATTAACTGCTTGCACACAACAGAGCAATGTGTGTGCGTTTCATTTTTCTTTTTAGTGTGTTAGCAAGTGTATTCTTTCCCTTCACTTCCCGGAGTTATTTTCAGCTTTTCTAATTATCAGGTGGGAGGAGGAGGAGGAGATGAGTATTCTGGATTAGAACAAGACAGTCACTATCTCTAAACTCTTTAGTATATTAATTTAATAATTAAGGAAAAATTTTAATTTCAACATCAGGAAAATATTACATGCAATGTTGAAATAATCATCATTTCACTTTAAATTCATAATTAAAAACTTATCTTCAGATACTAGTAACTTGAATAAAAATGTTTAAATAAAAAAAAAAACAAAACAAAAAAAAAACAAAGGAAAAAAAAAAAAAAATCGAAAATTTTCAGAGATAAACTTTGTAATTCACATTGTCAGAAAACAGGATCGATATAAAATATAAAATATTGGTGCTTCTGTATTTACCGACCCGTGATTTCCAAAGTTTCTTGGACTTGCTCAGCAGCAGACTGAAATAACCAGAAAAGGTCAGCCAAGCATTCCTCAATTTTGAACAAACACGCTATGTTTTTAGCTTATGCAAATCTATGAAGGCTACTTTTTTTTTTTTTATAAATTGGAAGAAATAAAAAATTAACTTTAAATCATGCAGGTTAGGATTGGGTGAGACATGTTTGTAATTTTATTTGTTTTTCCATGTTTTTCTTATGATTATCATAATTTTCTCGTGACGGTTTAACATTTTGCGATCAGCAACTTCCAGTTATTTTTATCAGCGGTCAAGCATACCTGAGAAACTTTGTGGGTCGGTAAATGTAGAAGTACCAAAATACTTTGTATACAAAGAAACAATTCAGATTTCTATGTAGAAAGATAATGAAAAGAAAGAAAAACATGGACATTTTAAGGAATGTTTGGTCAAGAACAATCAATGATAATATTGAGTGAGACCCCACGCATGCTCATTTAAAAGCAAAGGAGTTCACATCTCTATAGAACTTAGTTTTAAATATATAATATGGGACAACCATTGTAAGTTTAATATACATTAAAAAAATTCTATTTAACTGTACTAAGAAAAATATGATTAGCAATCAATTTTGATTGAAACTTGTCAAGTATCAATTCCTGTTCATATTGACAGATACAAAATTAAGACAATAGGAAGAAAAATGGAATTAAAATGCACTATATGAAAGCAAAAAAGATTAAAAACTGATCAATACAAGTGTAATTAGAGTAATCTTTATAGAGATTTACAAAAAAAGACATCCTTTTTATGTTACTTCCAGGTTTTATTTAATACATTTGCAGACACAAAGTGTCATTTCTTTGCTCAATTCCACTGATGGCTCAATATTATTAGACTGGGATAGTCTTCAAGAGTGAGAAGAAAAAAAAATTATTTAGTCCAACCATAATTGTAGAGACTTTATTTTTAGACAGTTTATAGTAATCTTTTATGCATTAGATTTTTTGCAATATTTCAATTAATATATAAAAATTAAATACACTAAAGAGTATTTATTTAAATGTATTTGTTTTTTGCAATAAATTCTCCAAAGATTAAATTCCTAAAATTAAATTTGTGGTAGTTAAAAAGTAGATTTTAGAAGTTTCATATAACATTGAACTAAAAATAAAATATTTAAATCACTTTATACTATATACACTTAAATATTTTAAAAAATGTTTTATATTCATTCTACTAAAAAATTGATTATAATTTGTTTAAGCTTTAAAAAAAAAAAAAAAAAAAAAAAAACTATAATTAACTACAGAATTGTATACTCTTTGGTGGACATATTTAAAATCTAAATCATTTAAAAAAATTATACAGTTCCTCAATTACAAATGTTTATAAAATAAAGCTATATTTGGATCAACTGACTTGATGGGTAGATGTAATCTTGTAGACAGATCACATGTCGATCATCTGGAGTGGGAAATCTGAACCTGAACAGATAGTGTCTTCCTACCCAAATACTTTTTTGGATAGGATGTTAGAAGATGTGACAAATCATGTCCTATGTTCAAATGACTAGTCCAATTGAACCATAAACTTGTTTTATGGCCCAGTTCAACATAGGTAATAAGTAGGGGTAGGACAACAGCATATTCTTTTTATTGTTTTGATTTGGAAATTACTATGAAATGCAGAGAAGTGAAATTTGGTACACTGGAAGAGCAAAACAAGGTGCCTTAGTTCTGATTTTTGTAGAATTTGAACAATATTTTGAAAATTACGCTAATTTTTCTATTTCCTGGTAATTTTAAGTGTGTATTACTTTATTGTACGTCTCCCAAAATGCCTAAAAAGGGTCGATTGATAGCTAGTGAAAAGGAATGTGTTGTTGCAAGCCTTGGAGAAGATTTGTCTCTCATAAATCTAGCCAAGGAGCTTGGAAGAGATCGAAGAACATTGTCTTCATTCGTTGAAAATCCAAACATCAAACCAAGGAAGGAGCAAAAGACAAGAAAGTCAGTTTCTGCTCGTGTTGTTAGAAAAATTTGCTGTCAACTTATCAAGCAGATGGGCAGCAACAGTGCTGCTATATTTGGCAAGGCTGGAATATCTTCCCTATCCAGAAAGACATGCTGCAAAGTCATAAATGAAATTGCAAGAAACATTAAGCTCATAGCAAAACCTGTTCTAAACCAAACTCATAAGGAAAAACTGGCTTGGGCTCAGAAATACATGAAAACCAGCTTTGAAAATGTTCTTTTCACTGATGTGGCCAGAGCAACCCTTGATGGACCAGATGGGTGGGCCAAGTTTGGAGTTCTCTTGGATTCACTACCGCTCAGCGATTCCGTCGTCAACAGGGAGGTGGACATGTCATGTTTTGAGCTGGAATAAACTGCGATGAACTGATTGGACCATTTCGAGTGCCAGATAGTGTCAAACTAACAAGCTAGTCTTATATTTTATTTTTAAATGAGCATTTGTTACCATAGATTGATGACCTTCCATTGTCGCGTCAGCACAAATTGATTTTTATGCACGACAATGTACCATCCCACTCAGCTAAGGCTATGACATCCGACCTTAAGTCAGGAGAAAATTTGATGACATGGCCACCTTGTTCTCCAGATATAAACCCAATTAAGCAGCTCTGGTCAATAATAAAGATGAAAGTTTATGAAGGAGCTTTTCAATTTTTGAAGGATGAACTTTGGAAGAAGGAAGCATCACATCTCAAATCCACTGATTGACATCAGTTAACAAGAGGCTATTCAAAGTGATTTTGAAGTTATGTTGATAAATAAATATTTCCTTAAACAAAATAATATGAAATTTGTTCTTGTTTTTGGTTAATATTGTTACTGGATAGGTTCTTTATTTCATATAAATAGAAATATGAAGTTAGAATATTGTTTTATTACTGAAAATATATATTTTTTTAGATACTTGCAATAAAGTGATACACACTTAAAATTACAAGAAAATAGAAAAATTAGCATGATTTTCAAAATATTCGTTCAAATTCCACAAAAATCAGGGAAACGAGACACAAGTGCCTGTACTGCATGTGAGATGACACCACAAAAAATAGTGAAGAAATGATGAATGTGAGAAGTGTGAAGGGCAAATCTTGTCTTCACATTTTCGCCAAGTTTCAGAAAAATCTAATGGATGGGACAAAAGTTATGGGGTAAAAAGTGTCATTTTTTACAATTTGGGGGCATTTGTGACCCCTTTTGAGCTCCTAGAAATGCAGAATTCGTAGCTTCTGGTGGGGCCTCTCGATGCCATATTAGTGGGTAATTGTTACGGCTTTACCTTTTTGTTACATAAGGCCTGTCCCCTTTTCATGCAAGTATAAAAATAGAGAGATTTAGGTAAAATGAAAATGAAATAGCATAGACGAAATTCGAACCTCGTAATTTAGGTTTAGAAATAGATTACGTGAGAATTAGAAAATGGAATGTAAAACAGCTTAGAGATAAAATAGTTTCAAGAAAAGAATGTGCACTGTCAATTTTGTTATGAAAATTCAATTGAAAGAATGCAGCTACAAGATAATTTAATAAACAGGTTTTTAACATATTGGAAATATAGGTTACTGAGTATAGGTTAAAATTCCTTTTGTAAAAAAAGGAAAAGTTTTGGACACGTATGTCCAAAACACGTGTGTATGACATCATGGAAAATAGAAAGTTCTAGAGATAGTTAGAAAACTTGGGAGTTAAGCAGACAGAAGAGGGAGAAAGAGTCAGAGAGAGTCTGAGGATTCGAACGTCTAGAAGCGAGACGGTCACTTGTGAAACTTAGAATGAAGCTTTGAATTCTTGATGATGAAAACCACGGCCAGTCGTGAGAAGAAATAAACCCATCATGCGTTTTTATAAAACGTCGTCTTTGTGTTGTGATTCTGCCAAAAAGGTAAAGTGAAAATTGTATTATATGTCTGTATATCTGTGTTATAAAATGTCATTACATACACGTCTCGACATCTCATCTACAACGTGAACTCTACATCTTATATCTACACTAAGACTGTCTGAACACTATCTCCTCACTCTAAGAGCTTCTACACTTCTAAGTACGAACATTTTACTATATATGAATAGTCAGAACACGAACAATCTCCCTTACAACATCTCCCTCTCCGAGTCTTTCAACATCCCTCCTAATAATACATCTCTCACTAAGACTCACTATTAAAAAGTCCTAACAACAAAACGAACAATAACAATACTAATGAAACCCCTATATAACATTTTCATGTGCTACAAAGAAAAAAAAATTCTCCATTTCTATTTCTCTTACTTTCCCTCCCTGCCCTGGTTCAGGCATATCTGCTGACCTAGTCCACAAATCCCAAAACACCATCATGAAAAGTCTCAATAAAAAACACGATTAAACCCGGATCTCCAACTTCTAACGTAAATCGCCACTACCAGGTCTCCTTCTCTAACATCAGGGGTCTACGTTCTAGCCTTCCAGAGGTTGAAACCCAATTACAGGAGACTAAACCAGACCTTTTATTTTTAAGTGAAACTGGCATTGGACAGACTATTTCCCTAGAGGAGTTCGTAATTAAAGGATACTCTAATTTAACTTCCAAATCTAACCCCCAAGATCGCCATGGGCATGGAATATGTGCCTATATAAAAGATGGCTTTCCATGTGGTAGGGACATCTTCAGAGAAGAACCTAACTTACCCCATATGTGCTTCCGGGTTGCACTTGCTCAAACTACTACATTTATATTTGCTCTTTATCGTCCCCACGTCCGCGGAGTTATTATCTTTAAAAGCATATCTGAGAAAATTGACCACACCCTATCTGCTTATCCTTCAGCTAATATTCATGTCTGTGGAGACTTCATTGTTCACAATGTAGAATCGTTAACTCACTCAAAGACCGATGATGAGGGGGAGGTTCTTCATTGCTTATGACCTCACTCAGATTGTTCACGAATCCACCCGTGTTCCCGATACTGATGGCCAGTATGCAAGTCTCCTAGATCTCTTTCTCACAACTTGCCCTGAACTGTGTTCAGCTTCAGTTCTGTCTTCACTTGGATCTTCTGACCACTCAGTTGTATCAGTTAAGATAAAAATGAAATGTAATAAGTCCCCAGATGTACCTCTCCATCGTACAGTACATCAATACTCTATGGCTGACTGGGATAGCTTCCGCACAGTTATATTAGATCTACCTCTGCGTTCTATGTTTAAAAAGGAAGTGTCCGCTATAGTATCAGAGCTGACAGAATGGTTAATTGTAGGTATAGACAGTTTCATACCCTTGAAAAAATTCCAGCAAAAACCTAACAGCCAGCCGTGGTTCTCTCCGGAATGTGCTGCTGCCATTGCGCATAGAAATCACTTTTTCCATTGCTTCCAACGTAATAGATGTACTGAGACTAAGGCCGCTTTCAGAACTGCCAGCAACCACTGTAAAAAAGTAATAACGAACGCAAGAGAGTTGTATGCTCAGTTCGTCAAGTCCAAAATAGCTGAGCAACGGCTTGGTTCCCACCAGTTTTGGCAAATAAACAAAATTCTGAACGGAAGCGTGTGGTATATCCCAAGTCTCATAAATGGACCTGAGGTAATCTCGTCAGCATCAGACAAAGCCAAACACTTTGCCAAGAACTTTGCAGCTAATTCTAACCTTTGCGACCAAGACTGCCAACCTTCAATATTTCCTTCTGTATCAGAAAACATGCTATGTGATATACAAATATCTGTATGTGATGTTGCCAAGCTAATCAAAAACCTTGATTCCAGTAAAGCAACCGGCCCTGACGGTATTCCAATTATAGTACTCAAAAGACTTCAACCAGAACTTGCGCCCATCCTTACAAAACTGTTTAAACGTTGTCTTAAGGAGAATTGTTTCCCATCACCCTGGAAAATCTCATCAGTATGCCCTGTATTTTAAGAATTCAGGCGATCGTTCATCCCCCTCTCAGTACAGGCCAATAAGTCTCCTGTGCGTCATAAGTTGCTGGAATCTGTTAAATAGAGAAGTGATCATCCATCTCAGCAAAAATAACCTTCTTAGTGACACTCAATATGGTTTCTGTGCTGCTAGATCTACAGCAGATGTGCTTACAGTTATATCTCATAGGATTAGTGAATCTCTCGATGGAGGCAACCTTTCTAGGGCAATTGACCTATCAAAGGCCTTTGATAGAGTATGGCATAAAGGTTTACTTCACAAGATCTCCAGCTACAGTATAGCTGGAAATGTCTTCTCAATTATTAAATCATTTCTCTCTGATAGGTTCATAAGAGTAGTGGTTAATGAGCAGAAATCAGAAGCTCTTAGTATTAATGCTGGAGTCCCTCAGGGGGTTCATCCTGGGCCCAACTCTCTTCCTGATCTATATTAATGATCTTCCAAATCACATCCTTACATCATTTGTAGACATCTATGTTGATGACACTACTATCTATGGTAGCACATCTAAGACCGTAAACGACCAAGTTCTCTCCGATTCTCTCTCCTCTGATCTTGAGCAAGTGGTACAATGGGGAAAGAGGTGGCTGGTTACTTTTAATGCATCTAAAACCAAGCTTTTATCTTTGCATCATCAATGCTCTGATCCTCATCTGGCATCAATTGAAATGAATGGCTCTCGTCTTGAGGAGGCCTCATGTTTTGACAAGCTTCTGGGCTTGACCTGATCTTAAATGGAGCACGTACATTAAATCTGTTGCCAAGGCCGCTGGAAAAATGGTGGGATCCCTCTATCGATCTAGTAGATATCTCACTGCTGATACAATTCTCTATCTATATAAGAGCCAGGTACGTCCAAGGATGGAGTACTGTTGTCACATCTGGGCAGGAGCTGCTAGAAAGGACTTATCTTGCCTTGATAGAGTTCAAAATAGACTTCGTAGCCTTGTAGGGGATGTCCTTTTCTCTTCCCTGCAACCTCTTTCTCACAGAAGAGATGTTGCAAGTTTGTCTCTATTTTATCATTATTTTCATGGCAAGTGCTCGGCTGAGCTCCATTCTATGCCCCCTCCCACCAAACTTTCACAAGAAACACCCGTCCAGCAGAAAACACTATCACTAATTTCCCCCACTCTTTATCTGTGCCTAAACCTAAACAGATTCCATGAGCAAAGCTTCTTTCTTAGAACTGCACACCTATGAAATTGTCTTGTTTTTCTGCTTTCCAGCTGACTACAATATGGTTGTCTTCCAGTCTAACGTAAACAAGTTTTTGATGAGCCGTTCCATACAAGTTAACAAATTTACCGAATCTCCATTACTAACGGTTACTATATTGTCCAATTTCTACTGTACACTCTAACCCTTATCCTCGAGTGGCCTCTTGGCCTTGATAAGTGGTGATGCCTATGTAAAAAAAAAGAAAGAAAAATCCCAGTGAAAAATAGACAAACGATGCAGTTTCATGGCTTAAGACATGTTCATTTGAATTCAGCACCAGAGAAAACTATATAGACATACATATCAAATTCTTCAGTAATATGAAGAAAAAAAAAAAAAAAAAGGCTCCAAAAAGGCATGTTTTTTTTAGCCCTAAAAGCCTCAGTGGGATGCGAACTAGAATTTTGCCAGGGTCACCCATACTGAATTATATTAAGAACAATGGGCTCCACATTTTGGCCAAGTTTTAAAAAAAATCTAATGGATGGATCAAAAGTTATGGGGCAAAATGTCATTTTGGGTCATTTTTAACCTCCTGAGCCCCTGGGGGCGCAATGGGAATTTTTGTAAAAAAAAAAAAAAAAAAAAAAAAAAAAATTTTTACTGTGCACATCTATTTAATAAATACAATTTGTGGCAAAATTTTAGGAAAAACTAATGGACGGTTATCTGGCAATAGTCCAGACTAACGGACGCATGGAAGTCACTGAAAACATAGGTCCATCTCCGATAAATCAGGGGACCAATAAGGCACCTTGTTATACTCTTCCAGTGTATCAAATTTCACTTCTCTGCGTTTCATAGCAATTTCAAAATTTAAAAAATATTGACCTGCAATAAAGCAATACACAGGGTTTAGTTGGGCGACAGGTAAGAGTCATCTCAATTCTTTTGAACCTGATAATTTGCTAGGAACACATTAATCCCCAATACCATATAACAGTTTCGGAATAGAAAACTTGTCCGAGTGACCCGATAACTTGAAGAAACATTTGACTCCAGAACCGCTAGAGTTTGCAGCACTGGAGAAAGTGATCAATGAGATGATGACTCCACTAAAACTATCCTCGTAATAGACATTAAACCAAAGGACAAGGAGACATTAATGGCATTATAGATGTCGCACATGCAAGATGATCAGGTCAGGGGATTGAATCTTTTGCTTATCAGGATCGGATTACGTTCTTCAAGCACTACTTAAAATGTCAAGATCACATGTGATAAAAAAACAAAAACAAAAAAAAACTACATTTCTTGATTTTAGAAAAACAAAACAAAAAACAAGGTGGATACAAGTCTTAAGCTTCTGTGTGAATCACGTATGAATACGCGTTTCCTGCCTGAGCATGGCATACATGGTTTCTGGTTGTGCTCGACCACAGTCCTTCAGGCAAGTTTAGTCTCTTAGCTAATCAAGTGAAAGAGTTACTCCTCCCCTCTTCTAATAAAAATTGACCAAGATGCCCACTTCCCAATTTCAATTTTTTGTCCGCGACTTTCCCAAATTGCATTTCTTTGAATACCACCCATTCTCTAAACTCCATCTTCGGTTTTCTTTTTTCTCTTATTTAGGTCCCATACCCATTTAAAGATTGACCCGCTAGTTTTCAATTCTGAACAAACCAAAAAACAGTGGGTGATCTTTTATTTTTCTTATTCAAGCAACAGACGTTTTATAATAGACAAAACTATAGTCTACATATATATGACAATGTAAATTACATTGCTAAATATTAATTAACTAGAAACCGTTTAAAATATGCAAATTAATACTTAGAGCTGTTTGTAGATTACTAATATATTTAAACTATATTGTTTTGATGTAGTTCAGATTCTTTTTAATTTATTCATTTAGATATATACTTGTTTTAAGTCATTTTAAAGTAAATTGTACCATAAAAAGAAAATACCAAGAGCACATGGTTAACTCTTTACTGCCAAATTGTACTTTCAAGTCGCCTTCAAAAAAAAAAAAAAAAAAAAAAAAAAACTGTATAGGAAATATTTCTTACTGACGGTCTTATGGCTTGCCAGCCCAACTGGTCTTCAAAGTACAGGTCTATGCATGGTTCAACATTTTTGTGATTTTTTTTTTCCTTTATCCCCCTTCCCTCGAGTCAACAAGAACATAAATTCACGATTTAAAAAAATTTATTTATTGCATAAAAAAAAAATTCTGGCATTAAAGAGTTAATTTATTTCAAAGTCTTAAACTTTTGTCAATTGATTTGTTATTTTCTGCTATTTAGATATGAACTTTCGGGTTTGTATTACTGTACACAGATTCGAAAAAGTTGTCAAAAAACAAATATATAACAAATAAATGTTATCAAAGGCAAGATAAGTTACTTTTCTACCAAACTGGATATATTTTTTTGTGTTTTTATTTAATGTAACATTTATTCAGCTCGAAAAACATAGTGTTTACCGATGTATTGGAACATTCAAGATGGCGTCTTATTCTCTCTTTAACACGGTAAGTGTGGGAAAGGATGTTATAAATAAAAAACCGGATAAAATACTGTTAAAAACTCGCTCAATATATGTTACCGTGACATAGGTTGACATATTCGGCGGGTTTTTAATAGTATTTTGTATAGTTTTTTATTTATAACACCTTTTTCCATACTTACGGTGTTAAAGAGGGTGTGAGACGCCATCTTGAATTTTCGAATACATCGGTAAATACTATGTTTTTCGAGCTGAATAAATATGTTACATTGAATAAAAACACAAAAAATATATCCAGTTTGGTAGAAAAGTAACTTATCTTGCCTTGGATAACATTTATTTGTTATATATTTGTTTTTTGACAACTTTTTCGAATCTATGTGTACAGTAATACAAACCCGAACTTTCTTCTCCAAAAGCATTACAAAAACAGGAGAGAGAAGGGGGAGGCTAAATAATTAGACCAGAACAAAAATTCCATTTTATTATTCATTTAAACTGTCACCAGGGTCACTATTTTAAGATGCTAGCTGTTAAAAAAAATAAATTATAGAAAGTTGTACAACAGTTAATACCTTAAAGAATAGAATGGAGTTTCAAATTTATCAGCTCCTCAGCATAAAAAGGTAAGTGGCTTTTTTTAAAGATAAAAGAACTACACGTCATTTGGTTTCAATTCCAGAAACATGATTGCATTTATGTAATCATTCACATTGTATAACATGATAGGACACAATGACATAAAATGAAAAGTTGTAACAGAAATAAATAAAACCAAAAAAAAAAAACGGTAGAGTTTCAGTTTTTCAGTTTTGTTCTTCCTGTGTTTTTACTTTCTGTATTTCATAAAAATAAAGCAAAGTTATGCATTTGTGTTGCAACATCTCAAATGGTTGATCTAAGAGCAAAATTAGCCACAAATTTGGTTGGAATCAGCATCTTTGATCCAATCTCATTAATATCACAAGTCTTTGAACATTTATTAAAAATTGTACAAGTAATATTGTTTCCTTTCCAGTTTAATATTTCCGATAGTCACATGGCAGCAGACTTGGGACATCAGTTAACGACCTGATCCTGTTGGACAGCACAAACAAAGTGACAACACACAGGAAAAGTTAGAAGTCAATCGCGAAATGTCTAACATCAGCATAAGACAAGATGACAAAAATGAACAAGTGCAAGAGAAATTCAAACAATTGCACTTAAAGGGATGGTCAGAATCTTAAGATCTCTTGGTTGGAATATATATGAAAGCGGGTGAATGTTTGGCATCTGGTAGTGTAACATAGCTGTTATGCTCGAACAAAGGAAAGACATAAAAATCTGGGATGTCATTTTTTCTTTTTTTAACTTTATTATTATTATTATTTTTGTTTATTTAATTTTCACCCCAAACAAGGTACAGTGCCACTTTGAAACTTGAACTTCTACATGTCAGTACAGTTGAGAAAGCAGAATCCCAGAAGGGAGTTCCAAAGTCTAGCAGTTCTGGGGAAGAAACTATTGGAGTAGAAGGCTTTCTTACACATAGGGATCTCTGTAGGGATGGGATTTAGCTGCGTGTCTGGTTTGTTGGGAGTATTTATGTCGAGGGGATACAAGTACTTGTAGTTTGTCAGAGCATTCACCATTAAAGTACTTGTAGAACATGCAGAGGTATGCAACATTTCCTCGATGGGACAGAGGCTGAAGCTTAGATGACAGTTCAGGACCTATCAGGTTGGCGACTCTGGAATCCTGTCCAGGAGTGAGACTAGTGGCAGATGCACCAGCCCAAATGTGACAACAGTACTCCCTACATGGGAGAGTAGTGGCCTTATAGAGGTACAAGATACTTTCAGGCATAAGTAGCTTTCTAGCATGGTAGAGAGAGCCCACCTTCGCAGCAGCTTTGGCAATGCTCTCAATGTATCTGTTCAAACTAGAGTTTCCTGTGAACGTTAAGCTAAGAAGTTTAAAAGTACTTTCAGGTAATGCGTTTTTGGCCATTGCTATTGGTGGTAGAAAAGGTTTCTTGTAATTATTAAAGGAAACAAGCTTAGTCTTGGCAGCATTAAATGTGACCATCCATTTTTGTCCCCATTCCACTACAGATTGTAGGTCTTCCTCTAGTGATTCTGCCATTTATTTAGATATGTGTTCATTTGTTTTCCCCTTATACCTGTTATAGAGCGTGGTGTCATCAGCAAATATACCCATCTCAGAGACAATTTTATCAGGGAGGTCATTTATGAATAGTAGGAATAATAAAGATCCAAGAATAGACCTCTGAGGTACTCCTGCATTTATATCATTTTTATATGTATGACCGTTGAGGACAATCTGGATTCTTCTCTTAAGGATTTAATTATGTATTCTCCCACTGATACCATATGATCTGATTTTCCTGAGAAAACCATCATGCCATACTCTGTCAAAAGCCTTAGATATATCTAGGGCAAACGCTCTACCCTCACCTGCTTTGTCCAGTGAATGGGATATACGTTCAGAGATTACAGTTAGGATATCTGTTGTGGAACGGACTTGTCTAAATTTATATTGTTCGGTCAGAAGTTTAGCAGCTGTAAGGTGGTGGACTAGAGCTTGATTAATTATGGACTTAAATATTTTAGCGAAAAGTGGGAGGAGGCTAATGGGGCAATAATTTAATGGGTAAGTTTTTTTGCCAGAATTCTTGACAACTGGCACCACAGAAGCAATTTTCTATCAGTCAAGAAAGCAAGATTCGTTAAGGCATTTGTTGTAAAGTTTGGAGAGAACTGGAGCAACCTTGGCAGAGCATTTTTTTTAATAGTACAGCATGGATGAGATTGGGTCCACATGCTTTCGAAGTGTCAAGGTTTTTTATGATAGCATGCACCTGAGAAGGGGTGATTTTCAGATCATCTAGTGTGACACCTGTTAACAAAGGGAGTGGTTTTCAGGGTTCAATGTGGAGTTTGAGGCAAACGAACTGGCAAGTATGTTAGCCTTCTCAGTTGCCGTGCAAACAACCTCATGATTATTTGATAGTGGTGGAATTGTTGACTGCCCATTATTTACTAAACTGTTGTAGATTTTTAAAAAATCACAGGTTCTTAATTTCTGTGCTTTGGTGCATTTTCTGGTGGTTTCAGTATATTCTCTCTTAGCTGTCGCTATTTCTCTTACAATTACTTCTAGCTTCTATAAACTTCTGATTGAATTGGACTAACATTGGTTAAATCTGCAGTATGCATGCTGCCTTTGAGCAATGGCAGCTGTACAAGTAGAAGTAAACCATTGGGAAGAGTGGGGCTTGCTATAGAATTTATGACCATCATAATTATGACACCACATAAGTCTCTTGCCATTGTCCATCTCACCCAGCGTCCACTTTTCCTCGCTGGCTGCAGCCAGTCATTTCTCGCCTTCACTTCTTTACACGTCCAATTTCTTAGACGTCCACTTTGTTTTTCCATCTTCACGTTGGCCATAGTCATCCATTTCTCGCCTACATCGCCTTTTCGATGCTGACTGTTTCTCTCCCAAGCAAGTGCTATATTTTTCTTTTTTCCTTCTTGTACGCACTTCCTAATTTGCATATATGTGTTTTTTGGCTTCTGCTGTTGCTAGTCTCCCCGCAAGCCATCCAACTTTCACTGCGGCCGACATCTTCCCAAGCGCTCATATGCATTATGTTACAGTAGGATGCTCCATCCCTAGCTTGAACAAAAAAGGTATTTCATTAATTAACTTATTTGTTGTCATATTCCAGAAATGCCGTTGGACATTTTCTCCCACTTTCAGATATTTCTTTACTGTACGCCAAACAGTTCATGTACGTGAAAAAAAAAAAAAAAAAAAAAAAAAAATTAAAATCTTCATTGGATCGAGGGGGGGGGAGGTGTCTATGGAAATAAAAAAAATTAACCTCAGTTCCAATATTTTATGCTATTTTTCAGGATTCGAATCTAACACTAGACAATTTTTTGTTAGAGCATTTCAGTTATTTTCTAGCCAACATCAATAATTATATTTGAATTCACTTTTTTTTTTTTATTGATATTTTTATTCTGATGATTAAAAACAATTTTTGGTTCTTATTTAGAATTCAACTTAATTAAAAAAAAAAATCTTTAATGTATATACACCCCTCACGGAACAGAAACATCATATTCTAAAAAACCATGTTAATTGATGAAACAGTTTTATTTTTATGAAGAAAATAATTTTCAAACGATTTCAAGTGATTAATATGAAATTGATAGCATCACCAAGCAGATCTTGCAAGTTTAAATTATTGTGGACTTGTGTGTTTTTTTTTTTTTTTTAGTGAAGCAAGACAGTTTCTTTTTACTTGTTTAAAATTTTTATTTTCTTAGTTAAAAATATAACTACTAAATCAATTTATCACATTTTTGGAACATGATATTTTTTGTTTCATAACAGGTATAAACATCAAAGTTTTCTTATTTTTATATTTTCCGTTTTTTTTTTTTTTTTTTTTTTTTTTTTTTTTTTTTAATCAGGTGTAATTTTTAAGATTTTTGTTTATATCATTTTCAAAAAGGTTTGAGAAACCCGTTATTGAGAAGTGCTTCATTTAGCAAATGAAATAATGGAGGCAAGTGAAATACTTTATGACTATAAAACAAAAATTGTTCCAACTTCAAATTCTTCAGCTTTATGTAAATACCATGCGTGATCAAAGAAATAAACTAAACCACCTGTTACATTACAGTTGAAATCAATGTTTACAAAATGTCTAACAAAATAATATGTAAATTTGTATAAACACCACCACTCATCTTAGTAACAGATGTCTCATGGTAGTTAATTGCTAAAGAGCACTTAAAAGAGGTTAATTATTGGAGCAATATTTTAAGCATTACAAAAAAGTGCACTAGCACTATCATCATTTTATTTCATTTTTTCAGTAGAAAAATCTAATTCAAACAATAAGAGTGAGAAAATTGTCAGATTACTCAAAAAGACTATCACTAAAAATTTTTTTGTTGTGCATTTAAAAATGAAAAAGATGCCAATCCTCTTTAAAATAAAATGTTAAAACAATTTCATGCTTGTATGCAAATTATAAACTTTGTCTTATCCACATTAGCATAAAGACCAATGTCATTTGCAGGCTTTTCTAGATCACCTCACAGCATTTGCGCATCAGCAGTGTTACTTGCGAACAGAGCAATATCGTCTGTGTAATCTGCATCAGTTATGGTTGCTGATGCATGGCGCTTCTGGATTCATTTAAGGTAAAACCTAGTGCGCTGTGTATATTAACAGAGATGCAAAGTACACAGTCAAGACAAACAATGAAAAAAGGGGCTAGAGTGTCTCCTCGAAGAACCCTGGCGCAAACATCAAAGAATTTAGTGTCACCATCTGATGATCTGACCATTGTTTAAGTGTTTGTATAGCATCATCATAGTGTTAATGACTAAGTTTGGAATGTTATGTCTTTAAGATGCTGGCTATTTTTCCTCTATATACAGAGTGAAAGGTTTTGGGAGAAATCTACCAAGAGTATGACTGCCTCAAGGTTTTTGACTTCTTCAATTAGTTTCCTGCCATTAAAAATTTGGCCAGTAAAAGAGACTTTTCCTAAATCCATTTTGGTTCTTCCTGAGCACTTTTGATCTTTGGTTGGATACAGTTGAGAAGCATGGTGTTGTAGATTTTCACTTCAACTGGAGTGTTATTCTTCTATAGTTGCTTGGTATGCTTAGGTTACTTTTCTTGGGGAAGGGAAGTATGCATCCTTCTTTCAACACATAAATAACTTCTTACAGCATTGTATGAATCAAGATATCATTGAAGCACCTGTTTTCCAAAGGAATGTCACCTAAACCTGCAGCATTACGATTCTTGGTTTTCTATAGTGCATCTAGAAGTTCTTCCATTGTAAAGTCTCCTTTCTCAATATCAAGTTCATGTTCAACAATTGGCTGAAATAATTGGTATGTTTCCAAGTAGCTTTTTAAAGTGTCCTTTCCATTTCCAACGTTTATGACTTTCAATGCAGAGATGGAAATCAAAGCTCAAGATGGAAGAACACTGCAAGAAGTCACCGAGTTTAAATCCTGGGCAACAACATAAGTTTCACAGAGAGAGATATCAAAATTCGCATCTCAAAAGCAGGAACGGCATTGGATAAGCTGTGGTCAGTATAGACTTTAAGGCTAACTAACAAACTGAAAAGGCAGTTCAGAGCAGTGGTGGAGTTTGTCCTTGTTTACGGTGCTACAACCTCGACACTCGCCAAAAGACTGGAAAGAAAGCTAGTACACCCGTATGCTAGGAACAGTGTTAAATATATCTTGGCCAGATCATCCCACGAAGCAGCAACTTTATGGCAACCTACCTGCCATATCTGAGTGACATGTACATTTTACTGGTCACTGCCAGAGGAGCAAGCAAGAGCTGGTGAGAAATGTATTGCCGTAAACTCCACAGCACGGGCGCACAAGCATAGGATGACCTAGATCCATATACATCCAACAAATTGCATATGACGCCAACTGTAATCCTAAAAATCTGAGGCAGCTAATCAAAGACGGAAATCGGAAAAAAAGAGTTATATTGGTCTGGGCAAGGAGCCTGACTGGATAGATAGATGTAAATAATCAACTCTCACTCCTTTTTAAAAATTGAACTGTTGAAAATGCACAATTAAGTACTTTAAATTTCATCTGATGTCACCATTATATTTCTTGGTCTTTGGACGAGAATCAAAGGGTTGTATATGTACGGTACAATGTCATGAGATTTGAGTTTGTGTCAGCTATCAATATATTGCATATTAATTACAGCATTAATTATGCAGATTATTTTGAATTTCAGAGTTGAATCTAGAGTTAAGGCAACAAGACAATTTAACATGAAAAGAAGCTCAGAGTCTGCAGGATGGAAGGAGAACAGTGTACCTCAGGGTTAGATTTGAAATTCCAAGTTTAACGCAAAAAATGATGTAAATATTGTGATAAAATCAATCTGAAAATTGTAATTAAAAATTCTCTTCCAATTATTTTTTTTACTTCGATATGCAAGATGTATCAAGTTAAACATACTTTTCTATTCACTTGGGCAAAATTAGATACACAGGGCCATATTTTAATGTGGGGGAGGAGAAACCACTTTGAACTGGAAACAAAAATTCTAAATTGCTTTGTTCCACAAGGAGTTCTCATACTAAAAGATGAAACAAACATTTTGATCTTCGCCCCAAAAATGTAGATAAATATAATTACTTTCATAATTTGTTTGTTTCCATTTTAACATGATGCATCTCAATTCATAAACAATTATCAGTTATGTTGAAAGCTAATACATGCCGAAAAAAAACAAAAAAAGAAACAATTTTTTAAATAAAATCAGCAGACAGGGTTTAGGAAGACAAACGAGGAGAAAAGTTAGAAATTATTTTTATATTTTTATTTCAGTTTAACTTGAGGAAATCGTTACAGAAATAACTGACTATTATGAGTGGTAAGATGAAAAAATATTTTGAATAATTTCTTAACTCGATTGTAAATACCTTTACAGAGACAAGCTAAGTGGACGACTATAGTCAAGAGCGACCTGAAAATTTAGTTTTTTTATTTTAGCTGCTACACCGACCAAGACGAACTTTAATGGACAACTTGATCGCTTGAAAGGGATAATTGTCAAAAGTTTGAGCTGTTTCGAGCTATGGATAGCTGCTTGCGTTGGAGAGCCATGGTTGGTTCAAACGCTGTTGAATGGCAGGGTCACTATGGTGCCCCACAGAGGAGAGGACAGCATTCTCAGGATCACCCCACTTGCATGTGACTATCTTCCTTATAATACCGAGTGTTTAGCAAAGTGTATCAAGTATCATTTTAAAAGTCTGGTATCAAGGATTGACCTGGTCTATTAACAAACACTCTTACCATTTCATTTTACATCAAATCGGCTTATCTGGCATAATGGTAAGAGTCTGCGCATCAGAAGCTCTACATGAATAAGAGTACAATTTTAGTATAAATTTCATGAAACTAATCAGTATTAACAAACTGTTTTAAAGCAAATACACTTGAACTATTTATCGAATTTGTAACAAATTTGCGTTAAACAATTTGCAATTAATTATTTAAAGATAAATTCTATTTTAAGAATGTAAATTACAGTTAAATGGCAACTATGTGGATAACATTGTATTCAGATAAAGGTTGTTTCAGTGCAACACTGGCTTAAAGTCAGTTTTTATTTCACTCGGGCAACATCAAGACCCAGATTCTGCTAGCGCTAAATAAAATTCAAACTGTTTATAATAGTGCATCAGGAGGGAACATGCGCACACAAAAATTCTAAACCCAAACATAAACAAATACCCAATATAAACGTACCTACAATGTAAATGAAAACAAATTTATTTATGCTTTACTAAAAGCTAGTGGTGGTGGGGGATGGGATGGGATGCCCAGCATTGCCTGGTCATAAAAAAAAAAAAAAAAAAAAAAAAAACCTGTGCCAGGTGCGATCTCACAACTGAAGTTAGTAACTGAATACTTATTGACAGGCTCACAAAAACACATGCTATAACGCCACAAATTTAGCTATATAAAACAAAAGAATGTACTGCAGACTTGCATATGCGGTTTGCAAACCGTGTTGAAAGCAAGGTTTTATATAATAAATATTCAGCTTAAGAAAGTTCTTGTGGTTTTAACTTAATTTCAGATAAACATACCTAGGCTCAAACAAAAATTTATTCATCGAAATAAGTATCATCAGAATCAATACACTTTTTCCAACGCAAAATGAGTGTATTTATGCCAGTAATGTAAGAATCTTACGTTCTGATGGCAATGAAGTTGCTGAAGGCGTTTTTGATATCGCTTAGGTTTTTGAAGCATTTCTCATGCAGAAAGTTGTCAAGATGCTTGAAAAAGTGGTAGTCAGTAAGTGAGAGGTCTGGAGAGTATGGTGGATGAGGCAAGAGTTTCGGAGCCCAATTTGTTGAACTTCTGTAGGGTCAATTTAGTAACATGTGGTCGGGTATTATCGTGGAGGAGAATTGGGCATTTTCTGTTGACTAATGTTGAGTGTTGTTGTCGAGGTTTCTGATGCATTTCATCCATTTGTTGACAGTACTTTATCATAATGGTTTCGCTTGCATTAAAAAAACTAATGGATGAGACCAGTCGCAGACCACCAAACAGAATAACTTTCTTTTGGTACAACTCTGGCTTCAAGAAGTGTTGTGGAGCTTCGTTGTGTTCAACCACTGAGTTGAGCATGACCAATTGTCGTAAAGAACCCACTTTTCATTGCAAGTCACAACCTGGTTGAGAAACGGGTCATTCTAGTTGCATGAAAGAGAAGATGACACTTCATAATGTCGTTTCTTATGGTTGTCATTCAATTAGTGAGGCACATATTTATCAAGTTTTATGTCTTTCCAATCTCAATTGGTTGGAAAGTGTCATATACGCTATGTCTAATTCAGAAGAAAGTTCTCGAACAGTTGTGCATGGATTGGCTTTGACTAAGGCTTTTAATGGATCGTTGTCACCAGCTGATGATCGACCACTACGCTCATCTTCAAGACTCTCGTTGCTGCCACAAAATTTCTTAAACCACCATTGTGCTGTGTTCAGTAGTGGTTCCTGGGCCAAATGCTTCGTTAATATCACAAGCTGTTTCCACAGCTTTTCGGCCTAGCTTGAATTAAAGTAAGAAAATTGTGCGAATTGCTTGTTTTACATCTTGTATTCAACTTTCTGAAAAGGCAATTGTTTTAAAACGATTGTAATTTAAACGATTAAACAGCAAAACACGATCTTTAAAAATGACACACAGTAAAAGGTATAACAAATTATTTAAAAATACATTATTTGAAATCAAAATTAAATGTTTGCAAGAACGTGTTTGTCAACCAAATATACAATGACACACAACCTATTATTATACTCGATCTAAATTAAATAATAAACACAATGAATCTACAATAATAAAAATAGACTATTGTCAGCATAAAATTAAACTATCATTCCAATTCTTGTTGTACCTACTCCTAAGCAAGTAGGTAAAACAGTTTAAAAAGTTGCAAACGGTTCTGATTCAAATCCAACAATTTTACTTGTAAAAGATTCAATTCCTATGCAGTTAGAATTTGACAAAAACATTTTTTCTGTTTATTATTGTGGTGAGACACAAAGAGTGGAAAAAGAGACAGACAGACAGACAGAAAAAGTATGCAAGACAGAAAAGCTATACTTTGCTTTTGCTATAATTTTAATGCCTGTTATCAAAGGAGAGGGTTATTTATTCATGGTGATTGCCTTAACAAAAAAGTTAACTTGCTCTAAGAGGAAAAATTAATCCAAACCTATCTCTTATTAAAAAGCAATTTGCGATATTAAATAAGATCAAAATTATAGAATGATTTTTTCAAATTTGATTAACATTGTGAAGGTACAGACATCCAAACAGGACAAAAAGTTTGTTCTACAAACAAACAAACAAAAAAAAACAAAACAAGAAAAACACATTAGAACAAGGAAATATTTAATTTCATTTAAATACTAATTTTATACATAAAACCTGAAAAATAACCAAGGTATAGCAAGTTCAAGGTAAGAAAGATTTCATGCTTTTTACCCATCTTCACGGGATAATCAAGGTCATTTTGGCATACCTTATTTGATTTAAACTATAAGGGACCACTAAAAGTCTCACCAAATATACTAGTCTGTTTTAGCATTTCCCTACAGATACGAGTAACTCTGGGTGGATGAGGGGATACATGTGAACCTAGTTCAAAATAATTTGCTGCAACAATTATTGTAGTCCTGGAACAGAGCCTGACAGCTGCTGCTGCTGCCTTACACAAGTAACATGAAATAGGGAAGATGCAGTAGGTGAATAAAGGGATTTGAGAATGTTATTGTGAGAATGTAAAAGGCTGCTGCCTGATGCATCGTTTTTAACTTGTTTGAGAATTGATACTTCATGAAGCCAGAAAAAAGGACACAAGTAATTTCATTAATCAAGAAAATTTTTGAAATAACCAAGCATCCACAGAGAAGGTGCATGGGGAGGATGTGTACATTGTTTAGATGGAAAATATAAACTAGCTAAAAACAATAGCAAGATTGAAAAATATAAAATGACAGTGCTATGAAGAAAGTTTTTCTAGTGTGTATGGGTGACAGTGGTAGTAAATATGAGCATAAGAGTAAAAATTCCTCCAACTTCCTGTATGAGAAACTGGTTGAGTCAGCTAAAAATCAAAATTGAAAGCTAACATTTTACAGAATATGCACCAAGAATTGGCCTAAATTGCTGCCAAAGCAGATTTGTATATGCAGAATTTGGAGAGAAATCTATAATCAGATATTGAAAGAAAAAGAAACCTATTTTATATACAAGATTAATGTTACAAACAGGGTTTCAAAGTCTAAAAATTTGACCAAATTTATTGTTTTAAAGTCAGACTTTCGGAAGTTAAAATAAAGGCCTCAACATCCGGGTGGTGATTTGATCACATAAAGGGGACAATTTTCATAAGCGAAAAAAGTAATTAGGTGAACCTTTTCTTTTGAGATTTAGCGCAAAGAGAAAGCAGACATTATTTCATCCAAACAATCATCTGATCTAATTAACAATTTTTTCTTTATCATCGTGTCAAAATAAGCTAAAATTCATAAATAAATAAATGAATAAATAATGTTTAAAAAGGTAAGATTTACTTTTTGTTCAGTTGTTT
This sequence comes from Euprymna scolopes, assembly GCF_053919585.1. Lineage (NCBI taxonomy): Eukaryota > Metazoa > Mollusca > Cephalopoda > Sepiida > Sepiolidae > Euprymna > Euprymna scolopes. The sequence continues at coordinate 171,265,584 of NC_136482.1, forward strand.
CAAATTGGAAACATGAAGGTAATCACTTAAAGTTTTGTTTTTATAAAAAAAACTAGCAAGCTGCCCAGTGTTGACCGGTTGTCAAATACACTTAAAATTAATTTATGTAGATTTTGTATTTTTTAAAAATTATTTATAGAGCCAATCCTCTATTATATTGTACCCAATATATAGTAATCATTACAAGTTAAAAATATGACTTAGCTGCCACCTGCTAAAACCAAAACATTTAGCGCTTCAACCTTAGTGCTTACCGTTTGAGCTACTGACAAATGGATAAGAAAACATTAAAAATTAAGTGACTTTAACATAAATGTATATCTGTGCATGTATAGAAATATGCTAAGTCGACTTACTCCAGCAAAGTTTTTTTTTTTTTTTTCAATTCTGACCTCTTAGCAGCTATTTTGACCAGCCAAAAAACCAAACTGAATTTGTTCCACAAGTCTATATCAAATTTCAAGCCTGTAGGCCAAAAATTGAAAGAGGAATTTGGTAGAGATCATTGTGCATACACATGCTACATGTTTTTTAGCATAAATAGTACTCAATTATGCACAATGTGCATAAATAGGACCAGGTGTAACAGTTAAATAAAACCAATCAGCCAATAAGCAATCATAAAAAAGAAAAAATGAATTAACGCTTGTTTTTCAAAAGAATATGCAAATTAGTTAACCTTTGTGAAGTTGCAAGCATATCCATGACAGTATATATTAAGTTCTTATTGGCCCTGATGGCATTCCTATTCAAGTGCTAAAAAAGCTTCAACCATAACTAGCTCCCATACTTACGAAGCTGTTTAAGTGTTGTCTTAAGGAGAATTGCTTCCCAACACCCTGGAAAACCTTGTCAGTATGCCCTATATTTAAGAATTCAGGTGATCGCTCATCTCCCTCAGTACAGACCTACATGTCTCCTGTGCGTCATGAGCAAGTTGCTGGAATCTGTTAAGTAGAGAAGTAATCAACCACCTCAGCAAAAATAAACTTAGTGACATACAATATGGTTTCTGTTCTGCTAGATCTACACCAGATGTGCTTACAGTTATATCTCATGACGGAGGCTTCCTTTCTAGAGCAGTTGCTGTTGACATATCAAAGGCCTTTGATAGTGTATGGCATAAAGGTCTACTTCACAAAATCTCCAATTACGATACAGCTGGAAATGTCTTCTCAATTATTAAATCATTTCTGTCTGATAGGTCCAGAAGAGTAGTGGTTGATGGGCAGAAATCAGAAGCTCACAGTATTAATGCTGGAATCCCTCTCTTCTTAATCTACATTAATGATCTTCCAAATCACATCGTTACATCATTTGTAGATATTTAGGCTGACGACACTACCATCTATGGCACTACATCAAAGACAGTAAACGACCAAGTTTTATCTGATTCTCTTTCCTCTGATCTTGAGCATGTGGTACAATGGGGAAAGAGGTGGCTGGTTACTTTTAATGCATCTAAAACCAAGCTTCTATCTTTACATCAATGCTCTGATCCTCATCTGGCATTAATTGAAATGAATGGCTCTCGTTGGGGAGGCTCCATGTTTTGACAAGCTCCTGAGCTTGACTATTACTCCTGATCTGAAATGAAACCAATACATCAAATCTGTTGCCAAGGCTGCTGGAAAAATGATCGGATCCTTCTATCAATCCAGTAGATATCTCACTGCTGATACAATTCTCTATCTATATAAGAGCCAGGTATGTCCAAGGATTGAGTACTATTGCCACATCTGGGCAGGACTTGCTAGAAAGACCTTATCCTGCCTTGACAGAGTTCAGAATAGACTTTGTAGCCTCGTAGGGGATTTCATTTTCTCTTCTCAACAACCTCATTCTCAGAGAAGAGACGTTGTGAGCCTCTCTGCTTTATCGTTATTTTCATGGCATTAATCTAAATATCATTGATGTATTTCAATCTATTGATTTGTTTATGCATTTTGCTTATGGGTTTCTTTATCTCACGATTTTTTAGAGTTGCTTATCTCCATAGTAGTGATGGGACAACCCAATATTTTCTGATTTCGTACTACATTCCTGATTCCGATACAAATACCGATTCAGATTAAAAAAAAATTTATTTATTTTTTTTTTATAAGTCTCTAAATATTTAACTAGAAAAATTTTTCTGATTATCATAAAATACATGGTTAATGTTAGATATTTTCTTAAACGTAAAATACTCTTGTGGGGGATGATCTATAGTTTTATTGGTAGTTTAAAAATCAATAAATATTTATTTCCTTATTATACCAGCAGTGGAAGAATTTGTTTTAAACAACAAAAAATACAATTTAAGGAATCGCTTTTGGCATCGGAAAATAGGTAGAAATTTTTTCATATTTCGATACACCCAAATATTTTGAGTTTTCCGATTAATCATCTACACACTACTTCATAGAAAAACTATCCTTAAATATAAGTCAGTATCAGTTCTCACATGAAACATGGTGGGTGGATAGGGATTAAGGAATCACTAGTTTGCTACCAACTTCAAGCCAAACACCCTTTATATTTAAAAAAAAAAAGAGAGAAAGAAAAAGGTCTTCGCAGAGCTTTGAAAAACATGGTAGCCTTATTAGGTTGGTGCAAAGTTTTTTTTTTTTTTTATATATAGTCGATCATCAAAAAACATTTTTGTGCCAACCAAAATATCAAAGAATGCTATAACTTATCCGTAACTTATTAAAAGTAAAAGATCTCGTCAATGTGAGAGGGTATCAAGTTTTTAGAAGTTAGAATCTGACTGAGAGCAAATCAAGCATTCAAGTTAAACTCCACAGCTCATTGGTTCCCATCAGATCACTGCCGTTAAGCAAAATTAAGCCTCATAATTACTAAAATGGGCAACCAATTAGGGAATTCCAGGCACTGTATGAAAACAGACGTTGACACCTCTTTGCAAGAGGAGCAAAAACCTGTTGACATCTCCCCTAATGTGACTGGGGACCGCTTGTCAATTTCATACTCCTATGGAGGAAGCCGGTTAAACCCAAATTCAAAATGGTGGAACATAGTATCTGCTACTTCATATAAAAACATTTTGGTATTTAACAATATGGTCAAGTATTTTTGTAAAGCTATTTTAAATGTTGATTAATACGTACATAAAAGACCACGATCATAAAATCAATAAAAAGAATTTCTGTTGATTAAAATGAATTTTTTTTTTTTTTTTTTTAAATACAGATTTTGTTATGGAAAAAGTGATAATTAGTTTTGGGATGATTAATCGAAATTTGGGACTTTTTGAGATATCAGAATATTTAATCTAATTTCCGATTAAAAAAAATAAATAAATAAATAAAAATAAGATGAGAAATATTTATTTTTAAGCTACCAGTAAAAGTAAAATCTATTAACAAAATATGTGGATTTATATTAGCTTTAAAAGTCATAAGAAGAAAGTCAAAAAAGGTTTAAGGAAAATATCACAGAAATGTGCTGATAAGAATAGATCATTTCAATTGATCCCTGGTTAGAAGATTTGCATACAATGTCAAAAAATAATTTACATCAGCTAACTCTTGATGCTGTTGTTTCAACGACAGATGAAGCCACAACCAGCTGAAGCTGAATCTTCACACATATTTGTGGTTAGTGAAACCGAGTTACAGCTACTGAATGAGTCATTTTCAATTATTGGTGAATCGCCAGTAAAGCGACGAAACTTGAAAAACATACCATTTAGAGGAAGAAAAGATAGAAAAAAATTACAGGAGAATTATCTGGTAGAATCGCATAATTTCATCAAACATTTCTCATGAGGAATCAATTAGCGCATAACAAAACTTTGAAAGAGAAATTATTACTCAGTTGAAAGAAGTTTGCTGCAAGTAAAAAGATCAAAAAAAAAAATTCAAATTCTGATCGTACTTCTAAAAAGCTGGAGTCTAAGCAATATACAAACAGAATTTGGCACTACAATGTACATGGCGAGAAGAAAAAAAAACCCAAAATCTTGTGACCGAGGAAAGAATTTAGCTTTACCAAATACACAAAAAACTTCATTTCCAAAAGAGAAGATTAATAAATTGAAGCAGTTTTATAAAAGTGGAGAAGTCGGTAGAGTTATGCCTGGAAAAAGTGATTACAAGACTGTTTTAAAAGGATAGGAAACAGGGTCCAGAACAAAAACATTGTGTTCACTAATCTGAAAGAGGCATTTGAATTATTCAAATCAAAGAACCAAGAAACAAAAAGTTTCTAAATTTGCTGAGCTTAGAACAAAAAAAAAAAAAAATGTCTGCTAGCAAGTGGTGCTGAGACCTATACTGTCTGCATTTGCACAGTCCATCAGAATATGAAGTTGATGATTGCAGGGTCTCATCTTGCTAAACTGATTGAAGGAGAAAGTTATTTGAAATGTTTGATGAAAATTTAATAATTTGACAGATTACCATTAATGCATACTTGCACATATTAATTTTACAATAACTGATTGTTTCAAGCATGACGCAATAGCTGTCCATTTGTTTCAAACTTTATAGAAAAATTGAAAGAAAGTCTTGATTTTGATGTCCAAAATAGGATATATTTCTCTGATGGGGCTGTTTCACACTATAAAAATTTCAAATTTTATAAATTTGTGCAACCATAAATCTGATTTTGGGTATTAATGCAGAGTGGCACTTTTTTGCTACTTCTCATGGGAAAGGACCATGTGATGGGTTGGGTGGCACTGTTAAAAGGTTAGCAGCAAAAACTAGCTTGCAGTAGCCATATAGTGAACAAATCATGAATTCTTTTAGCGACACTAAAGATAATAGCTCTTTTCACCGAGCTCAGTTAACGTTATGCTATTTGTGCAGAATTCACTTGGCTCAGAACATGACTTCATGCACTAGGGTTTGACTGTAATCTGATGTAAGACACTGATCAATTTGTGGGGGATAAAAAAATCAACGGAATCAACCAGGAGCTTCAACAGTTATCTTTTCAAGGTTATGCATGGACAGAAATTTGGTAATGATCCTTAAACCATTCATCGGAAAACTACCCGATTAGGTTGGCGAAGATTCTCCCACATCTGTGGTAGGTGTGTCAAATTTCGTGAAAAATATTGAATAATTCCACCCCGTCTTTCTAAGCTTATAACTCCTCGAAAAATGTAATTCAAGCTCTAATTTTTTTTTTTTTTTTTTTTTTTCAATTAAAAGGCGCAAGGACCAAGGTTTCATTAAAAAAAACCCAAAAAACGTGGTTTTATTTTTAAAAAGGTTTTAAACTTCAGACTTTACAGGTAAATTTATAAAAAACACTACTTTTTGTTTTGTTTTAAATTTGAATATATTATTTATTGATCTTTTATCTTCAATTTGTGAAATAACAGTAATTTTATTTAAATTATTTACTTTTTAATAGACATTTCAAAATGGTAGGCATGAATTATTCGACCCCCTGTCTTTCCAAGCTTATAACTACTCGAAAAATGTAATTCAAGCCCTATTTTTTTTTTCAATTAAAAGGAGCAAGGTTTCATAAAAAAGGGTTTAAACTTCGAACTTTACAGGTAAATTTCTAAAAAACACTACTTTTTTTGTTTTAAATTTGAATATATTATTTATTGATCTTTTATCTTCAATTTGTGATATATAAAACTTTGGTGAGTAAATTAATTATTTACTTTTTAATAGACACTTGAAAATGGGGGGGCGTGAATTAAAAAAAAAAAACAAAAAAAAAAAACGTTTGTCTAAAATATTATATTCGGTTTATTGGAAAGAGCATAAAATTTCACATTGACCCTGAAAATATTGTAAAAATAGAATCGATAGAAAAATTTGGATAGATTTTTAAAGTTTAAAAATTGAAAAATATTGAGTTCGTAAAATTCATTACTGCTTTTAAAAAATAAAAAATAAAAAAATATTTCTATTACTTTTAAAACAACTTTAATAGTTTATTTTTGAAGTATAATCCATAAAGAAAATAAACAACCCACTTTTAAAAGAGAAATTACGAGTTTTTTATATTTTATTTGCAGTTTCGTATTAGGGGTGTCAAAAATTCCTACAAAAATTCTGATACACCTACATCTGCGGTCTCTTCTCACTATGCATCGACTGATACAACTGTAGAAAAGCCTACCTAATCTTAAGGGAATATCCTGGCTGTCTAATTAAAAAAAAAAAAAAAAAAAAAAAAAAAAAAAACGGTTGCCTAGCCCCACCCTACAGAAAAAAAAACCGTTACAAGATGAAAACAAGAATTGTTACGGTAGGTCATAGTTTCTTTTTTATTTTCATTATATTTTTTTCTGGTGATTTTATTATATTTAAAAGTTTTCTTCTGTATTTTCCTTGAGTAGCATTATTATGCTTCGATAATCAGTGACACTGCAAAATATGCCAGTTGACGTCATGTTCCAAGCAAAGCCGAGCGGCCAGACAGCTACGTCTGTTTCGAATTCTGCACAAGTACCAAAGTTATAGTCAATCTACTACTATATATATATATATATAAATAAATAAATAAATAAAAGGCAAATGCGGTGCGCGCATTTTTGTATATCCAAGAAAGGCTTTTTTCGCCCGGCTTCTCGGGGTTGGGGGGATTACTATGTCTTAGAACTCTTTATATACCCCCTAGATCATAATATGTATGATTTGCGAACGTGTGTCGCATCTAGATTTATTAACATCGACTTTTACAAAATTCTAGCTATTTTGGGTGGGCTCGTGTGTGTTGGGCTTTTTCGTATAAAAGCGAAACTAAATCTAAAGCAAAGGCAGTTGTTCCCGGCACGAAGGCCAAGAACATCCAGAAAGCAATCAGCTTTTGATCTATGTGGGGGGGGGAACTCTTTATATCAGACAATTGCTATTCAATTGGACACTCCCCTTTTTAAACGATGATCAACAAATGTTTCACACTCCCGTACCATATATTTTTTTTTTTTGTGTCATCAAAATTGTTGAAATTACTTATTTTTCAATCAAATTGATCAATTGCCTGCTCTAGTTGGGGACCGATCGTTGTGCACCGAAGTGATGATTCACAGTTACTTAGCCCACAAAACCTTGTTTATATTGCACTGTAGAGAACCCACTGATTTTATAAAATTATTTTATATATAACGGCTTGAATTAAAGTTTAAAATGCAAGTCATATCATGATTCAGTTGTGCTCTAAGCAAAAACATTCATTTCGTATATCAAAGAACCCACTATTAATTTTATATGCTGGGCCTTTCTGTTTGTGTGGTCATAAAATTTCTCAATGTTGTGATGTTAGGCCGTATAAAGTTAACTTTGGTCCAAATCACCTGCTCTTTCAATTGATTTTATTGATACTTATCGAAAACATTTCAATACAAAACCTATTTAAGAACACTGCCAAATACATAAAGTACATCTGTGTGAAATTTCATAAAAATTGGCCCAGCCATTTAGGAGTGCATAGGGAACAAGCTCACACACAAAGTTCCTTTTATATAATAGATATAATGGACACTATTTCCATAGAAATGTTAAATTTATATTTGCTGAGTGTTATCGGTTTTTCTGTGCAAAAAAAATAATTTTTTGCTCTATCCAGAGAAAATATCAGTTTTATCAAAACGTATTTGATTAAATATATCTCTCATTCTGTGGAATTTTCACAGGTTCTGCCAGTTTGTATTATTCTTAAAGAGGAATAAAAAGAATCACGAGTAGGAGGAATCTAATCTAAGTCACTTTAGATTGTTTTTCTGAGCTGGCAATTAACTAAAGTCATCGTAGTTCACAAACATTAATTTCTGGGATTTTCTCAATAGTATGATACGGAACTGGGTTCTGCTGTCACATATTGCTGCCAAGAGCTATCTTCTCTGGCACATGATGACAATGACCCGAAACAAAATATAACCATTTAAATAGAGTTCAAGTCTTTTTGAAGTGGCAACAGCATGACATAGCCTACCAAGGAAACACACCCTAAGAGCATTACTGTTTGAGGGAAGTTTGCAAGAAACTGTGTGAACCATAGACTTATCTAGTTGTGTAACTGGTCTCTGGATGAACGAGAGTATTCTGTGCTTGACTATCAACTTGACTATTGGGAGTTTCTTGTGGTAAAAAGATTCTCTTGAGCCTCTGCTATGAGGAGTTTGTCTTTGCGAATCTTATGAAGTTCAATGGCCAATAAACCTAATTTTTGATGCCTAATGAACCTAATTTTTCACAGTAAACTAGAAATGCCCCAAGTTTGCGGAATTTAATCAAATATTATATTGTAATGCCCTCAAGTGCAAAAGAAAAAACTAGGTTTTTGATCAAAATTTTTTAACACTTTGAATATTTTGAGATTCAAGTTCTGATGCTGAAATTTAACATGGGAAAAGTTTTTGACCTGGGAAATCCAAAAATGCTATCAGATTTACTCCAAAATCAACCCTTTAATGTTATTTAAGGAGTCAACAGAAACGCTCCAATTGATGATGACATCAACAGTATGAAAAATGATGGATTCACAACCATGGTTGAGAAGGCAGTGTCGGTGAAAGTGAATGTATCGTCACACATGGACATGAAGGCTGCAAATATGTATGAGTCTTGGTGGGGACTACTGTGACTTGTAAGACCACTCCAGAGCTGAATGTTACGATCCAAATGCTGTGCCAGCAGACTTTAAAATCATGAGAACTGTCACTGATCTACACGCCGTGTTCAATGATGGTGTGATCTTCAAACATCAAAACAACTACGATAGACAGCCAATATCAAACCTCAGTTAAGTTCTTCAGGCATTGCTTCGAACATTTGATCACCGTATGAAGACTGCAGTTCATCTGAAGGCAGAATGAATGTTTGAATGGATGGAGTCTGATGCATCCTACTACCATCAATTCCTTGTGGCTTCCAAAAAGGAAATCCAAAAGAAACTGGAGAAGGTATTAGGAGATAGATAGGACTTCCTAGATGGTACTGGTAAAGAAGGAACGTCGACAACTGATAACATCGCCTGTCGCATCTTGCGTCATGGTGGCAGAGATATTATTCAGATGTTACCGATTTCAGGGTGTCATGACGCAGATTAGACAATATTTCTGTCATCCTGCGGTTGTTTTCATTGTCAGAGAACACCAACATCCAAGAAGGTTTGCACCACCCTTTACCTATTGTATTTAGAAAGTTTCCCAATCAGAGAAGAAATCACGTCAGCAACTGGATTTGATGTGGATTAGTGCTCCACTGACTACACAAACTACTCGCTCACTTTTGGGAATTCATTGACATGAACGATGGTCGTGGGTTGAGGTGTTTTGATGAATCTGATTTGGAGGCCAACAACAAAATGTTTCACTCCATCCTCCGCCTTAAGTTGGCATACAAAACCTCTTAAGCTGACAATTTGGAAGACTGATTGTCGGGTTAGATTCAGATCCTTAAGTAAACACCATCCAACTGCAAGCTCAGCCATTCTGCTAACATTGCAGGGAGTATGATCATTCTATACAGTACTTCAAGAAAGCCCACCCAGTCTTTGGGTTCCTGAGCAATGACGACGCTCTGTTCGAGAAACTATGTTGTTAAGGTGATGATGATTTTATATATTGTCTTAATAGTTTAACATGGTTTATTTTATATCGTCAGATAGTAATGTTGTTAAGAATTTGGAAATAAAGTTGCCAATTTTCAAGCTTGTGTGTTGGCACAATAACACTACTTTTTTCTAGACTCAGCCTACTACCTAGATTTTGTTTTGGCCTTAGTCCTCAAAACCCAGAAATCTATCATTGATAAGTACATTGAACAAGTCATTTCTTTCCATTATTTAATACTCTTCCAAAAAGGGCCCTCAAACACTATCAGGGGATCATTTCAAGCCAAATATTGCCCCCAAACGTATTTCCAGCCAGTAATGCCCAAATATGGTTATTTGGATCCAGATCCCTCAAAAATTGAAATTAAAAAATATTTTTTATCACTGTAATAAGCTCAGTAATATGCTTCCAACGAGCCCTTAGCCATTATAAGGGGATTATTTTTACGAGAGATATTGACTTGTTTACAATATTTTACCCCTCTCAGTCCACTGTGTGATAGCTGTACCTCTTATTCTCTACATAAGTTACAGAGATACAATTTGAGAGTACAATCAGAAAGTACCAGCAATTTTACATGAAAACAAATTCTATCAAAATTGCTTAAAAAAAAAAATAAAATAAAAAATAAATAAATAAATTACAAAGAAATAAATGACTTAAGAATTAATCTGATTTCAACTATTTTTCCATATAATGATGTAAATTTTGAGCACAAAATTATTTCTAAATCACAACAGATATTTGCACAATTCAAACAATTTTGATTTGTTTACCGAGCTCTTTATAACTAATTAATTAACAATAAAATAAAATAAAAATAAAATAAAAAGTCGACTGGGACTGCTAATACATATATTAAATATATTTTAGAGAAACTATCTCCAATCTCTTTTTGACAGAAAAATATCTCTGCTTGCTGTGGACATGGCTAAGTTATGTAATAAAAAAAAAATTATTTACATGGGTTCAACTCTTAATAGATGAAGTAAAGCCATATAAAATGATGTAATCAAGTGTAGATAGTTCTTCAGTTAGCTAGAATTAATAAAAATGGAGGAAAAAAAAAAAAATGCAACTTACCGTATTTTTAACATCACAGTTTGAAGATAAAATGGAGTCCGGTTTTCCTTGTTCTTTGGGCGGAGACATTTTTCCTAGATCAGATTCTGCTTTGATGACCAAGTTTGATTCTAATGGATGACATGCATGTTCTTTGGAATCAGAGTTATTGTGCTTAGAATCAGGAGCAGAACACAAGATTTCATGAACTATGTTTGTTGCCCTTTCACTTGGTTCGCTAGCTACCAATTTTTCGTTATTTTTTAAAGTCCTATTTAACTCGCTTTCTAAACCTTTTTCTAATTCTTGTGAGGATAAAGAATTGTTAGTCTTTTCTAATTTGTTTTCTGAATTTTTTTCAACAATAATGTCCGCAGTAGAATGTTCAGCAACAGTCGTGACACTCTGAAGTAAATGTTTACTTTCAGAATTTACCTCTGTGCAATGTTGCTGTTCAAGCAGGTCCGTACTAATTAAACGATCAGAATTTAAAGATGTATCTAATTTTTGACTCGACACTTCCTCCAGAGATGGTTCAGAATTTGAAACTTCAGAGATTGCAAGAGTTTTAGTTGGATGCTGATCATCTAAACTATCGGAAGTTTTATCTGTTGGAATCTGACCATTCCCAAAGAAATTTTTACTTAAAGGATCTAACTGATTTTCTAACTCCTTCTGAGGGAATGAAATAAAAAACAAGGAGTTGTCTGTTTCATTGCCATCTGATTGGTTACTCTGATCAGGTATCAGACTTGAATCTGTCCGAGAACTTTCAGTGGTTTCTACCATCAACTCCTTGCTGCTTAGGTAAGTGTCAGAATCAGTAGTGTCTGGAGATGTGACTGAACACATCTCATGAGAGTGATACTTAGTACGTGAGAGGAATTTTCCTGATGCGGCATGGTTAGGTGTACTCATCTTTGCAGTGTGTGGCTCCAGATGAGCCAAATCATCTTTCAACTGACCATCATAGAATTGTCCACCCGAAAGCATGGCAGAAACAACATCGATTTGTTTGATGTCATCTAAGCTGGATTCTTTGGAATCGTCCTGCGTTCGATCATGGTCACATTCGATGTTGGAAGGACTTGTAGTTTCACATTCAGATAAATATCCATCACTTGTCAGAACCTCCGAACTCGTACCATTTTCTAGTTCAGGCGTGAAGTCTTCACTCTGTTCATCTTCATCTTTTAAGGAATCACATGCTGGAATCTTTCTCACACATTCTTCACTTACCAACAATTCTTGATAGTGACCATTTTTAACTTCAGAGATCAGATCCTTAACGTTCTTATAAACGTCCACTTTTTCATTCTCATCTGATACACCAAGCAACGGACTAGACGTTTCAAGTTCATTACTTCTGCTTCCAGATAACTCGGATTGGTCATCACTTTCATCTTCAGAGGTCAACTCTTTAGACACAGACTTTACATTTTCCTCAAATGTTTCAAGCGATAATGTCTGACACTTGTCGTCCTCGTGTCCCAACACATCACTTGTATTTTCATGCTCTACTACAGAGTCATCTTTGACTCTTGCTGCCTCAACATTTTCATCAACGACGTCAATCAACGGCTTTAAATCTTCATTTATTGGCAATTCATTTTTCACTTCAGGGATCATATCCTTTCCCTTCTCTTCCTCATCTTCGTTTTGAACAACTTCATCTTCCCAGTCATAGTGCTTTTCAATTTCCCTTTCATCTTCGGGAAGATTTTCTACACAGGTTGTTTTTTCTAATTTTGCAGAGTACAGAGAGAAACTTTTCGTCTCTGATTGCGGTTCTATTAATTCCGTTTTTGGTGTGGAAAATGCAGCTATGAGCTTATTGATCTCAGCATCAACACTGGGAGATTCTTCAGAAAATTCCTGGTCAGTAACACTAACACAATTTTTGCTGTTTGCGCCAATGCTAGGTTCTGAATTAAAGCTTTCCTCAGAATCATTGCTGAGAAATGAAGAATTCACTTTTTGTACCCAGTCTTGTCCAAGTAAAGGACGTTGGTTTACAAATTCATCATCATAAATTTTGTCCTTTCCAGATATCACAGCTATATTATTGGTGGTACCATTGTTCAAAGGCTCAGAGAGTGCTTCATACAGGTTAGATTGGCTTCCTGAAAAACTGTCATTTTTATTTAGTGCCTGTGAAACTGAAGGTCCATCATTCGAAGCCAATTCTTTTTTCTTCTTCCTATCCCAGAACCACAACAACCCAAAGATTGCAGTTATCGTGGGAATGCTCACAGCGGCGATTACAAAGCGATAATTTGTCATTAGGACAATTGATAGATAAATTTCCCTAGAAAAGAAAAAAAAAAGAAAGATTAGAAAATGCATATACAAATTTTCCAATAGTACAAATACTTAAATTTCATTTTCTTTTGCAATGGACCCCTCCCCCCTCCGTTTTTTTGTTTAAATAGTTGATAACACCTAAGCAAATGATATGGAAATATGCATTAGCTGAATTTTTTTTTTTTTTTTTTTTTGATATTTACCTTGTGTTAGTGGTTTACTTGCAGAAATACTGATTATATCTATTGCATTTCTTAGTTTGTTCCACTTTTTCTTGGCAACTACTGGCCTGATTTAGGTGTAATTTTGTATGATCCTTTGTTATAAGGTGCAACAAACTAATTATTAATGCAGTTAAGAATTAATATGGATATTTAAAGCAAAAATTAGCACAAATTGAAGTATCAACTTTGCCTAAAACAGTAATTCCGAGTCGATGGATTATAATTTACTCGTTTTTAACAAGCTAAAAAGTCTAATGTATATCTATCTATATATATATAAAAGGCAAATGCGCGCGTGCATTTTCTTTTTGTATGTCTCTAAAAGGCTTTTCTCACCGACGGTTCCAGGGGGGGGGGGTACTATCGCTTAGAACTGTTTATATAGCCCCTAGATAATAATATCTACAATTTGGGAATGCGGGTCGCATCTAGATTTATTTACGGCGACTTTTACAAAATTATTGCTATTTTGGCGCCTCACGTGTTGATTCGCCTTTTTTCGTATAAAAAGCGAAACCAATTCAAACACAACATTGTTCTCTGCTTTCGTGCCGAAACGTCCAGAAAGCAATCAGCTTTTGATCAATGTGGAGTTTCTCCTTATATCAGACAATTGCTATTCGATTTGGACAATGGGGAGCTGCTCCCCCCTCCCTTCTCACTATCATCTGGGGGAAGTGAAAACTAAAAATACTGCCACGTCATTGTAACGATCCCGCGATGACCTCATTTGGCGTCTTCCTGTCAATCAAACCTCTTTCACTCACTTTATAAGCCTTAACTTAACACGCTAATCAATTACTCTCACTCGTGGTAGAGACAGTTAAGTAGTTGGCTTTTGTTTCCACCTCTGCGTCAAGGCTTCCAGGTTCAATCCTGCCTCCCGACCAAAACTATTTTTTTTTTCTTTTACACCTTTAAACACCCGAGCAACGTTTTTTATTACTTTGCTTATTCTTTAGTTTACCTCCCCACCCCCCATCCCTATATACACAGGTTCGATCCAACAGGTTTATTTATGCCATTCTCCCACCCCCGTTTTGGTTTTTCCGATTTTTTTAACAGTCTTTTTTATAATATTTAAGCAGGGTTATTACTTACTCCCCCCCACCCATACACACCCGGGCAACCCCCCGCTAGTATACCTATAAAGTTGAGTTATTTTTCTCGTTCTGGCATTGATATTAAAAGTCTACTTCTCTTTAAAAATTAGAAAAACATTTAATGTACTCAGTCATAACAATGGGAGCGACTTCATAAAGATTAACTTATGTGCATATTCCTTAAAAAAAAAAAAAAAAAAAAAAAAAAAAAAAATTATGGTTTCTTATAACTATTACACATAATTCTATTTATTCATAGTTTCTACATTGTGCATAATTGCGTAGAGTTTAGGATGAAAGCATTCTAGCACACTAACTTGTTTTTTTATATACAGTAGTACCTCGTCGTTAAACATATGCTTTCAAACCAAAAGTTTGAGATTTTCTTGCCTTGGTAGTCGAATAAAATTTCAGAGTTTGAACCACCGGCTTCACTTGTAACTTAAACAATTAATGCTGTTCCTCAGTTGAATGTTGTCATTGGTCAGATCAGATCAACGGTTCATGTATGATATTTTTGAAGTGTAGTGTGATGACCACCCCACCCCAACAATGTTGCCATGCGAGTGAACTTTGCGACAAGAATTATTTTTAGAACAGCTTCATAGCAATCTGTTTGACTATCTTGATTGTGTCAAAGTTATTTCTAGCACACCAGCATGGTAACAGAACCATAAAATTTGATTGTCGACCCCTTTTAGCAGGAGATAACAGGGCCACAAGATGTCCAATAAGTTAAAAAATCAATAGATACTAGGGGTTTGATATGACATGAACGAAGACTTAGCCAAGGATGAGATTCATTGTGCGAAAAATGAGATTACAAGCAGCAAGCTCTATATCCTCCCATGCCTCCCCATCCATTTGTGCCGCCAGCTGATCATTGAAAGACACGATATAAAACAGTTTAATTGGAATCCAAACGTAGATTCCATGAGCAAAGCTTCTTTCTTAGAACTGCACGCCAGTGGAACTCTCTGCCACTTGCCTGTTTCCCACCTGACTACAACTTGGACGTCTTCAAGTCAAACATAAACAAGCTCCTAACAAACTGCCCCCTTAAGACACTATAAAAAACCCAATACTAATGATTACTACAATACTATCTCATTGGTTACTGTACACGCAATAACCCTTATCCCTGAGTGGCCTTCGGGCCTTGATAAGTGGCGACCCCCATGTAAAAAAAAAAAAAAAAAAAAATTACATTTTATTTTCTTACTGCAGGTAAGTATATCATACTAATGTTTGTTGGCGATTTTCTGTGCAGTTAAATGTATTAAATCCTTAAATTTTGCAGATAAAAATGGACTTTCAAGCCCTCGAACCAATTCTAATTTAAAGGGAAAATATTTGGGTTGTTGAACCATAGTGTTGAACAAATCTCTGGAATTAATTATGGTCGAGCACTGGGGTTACTGTATATAAAAGTGACCTTGTGCACGAAACATCTCTACCAAACTCTTGAATATTTGGTTTACAGATTTGAAGCTCGGCATGAGGCATTTGAACCTTGAGAACACTTGATTTTGTTTACAGCCTGTAGAAATAGTTGCTAAAGAGTAAAAATTAAAAAACAGCTGACCTTGGCAGGAGTAAATCGACTAATTTCCAATCATGCATACATATACATTTTTAGCTTGAACACAATTTTTAACTTTTTTTTTATCCATCTGGCGATAGCTTAGATAGTAATGATGAAAACTGAAGTGCTAAATAATGACTAGGGCTAGGACAACAGCATATTCTTTTCATTGTTTTGACTCTCGAGTGTGTATTTTACATAGTGATGTGGTTCTCAGTTGTCTGTGTTGGATATATACTCGAGAGTCAAAACAATGAAAAGAATATGCTGTTGTCATAGCCCTAATAATAACTAAGGCTGGAGCGCTGAATGTTTTGGTTTTGATTCCAGCTGATGGGAACAAAATCTTTTTTTTTTTTAAACTTTTGAAATCATTACGATATATATTGGGTACAATATAATAAAGAATTCACTATGATAACAAATATGAAATCTGCATATTTTACCAATGGACAATGCCGGGCAGCCTGCAAGTAACATACATACACATACATATGAGAATTGACATGTCTTGTCAGACGAGTGCCACTCCTTCAGTCACTGAACTGACATGTGCCCAAAGATGACTTCAGTCCTGCCAGCGACTTGCACACCCTCAAGCAGACATGACACTGAAGATGTTCATTAGTTTGGATGAAACAAACAGCAACAGAACCTGGATCATCATGCACCTTCACGTGATTAATGAGATGTCTTGGACAACAGAGCCTGGTCACACCTCACAGATCCAAAAATCTCCATGATTGGGCGGCAAGGGTTGGCGTTTCCGTCATGCTCTCTTGAGCTTCACTCAGTCTATATTGGCCGCTTCAAAGTGTTCTGTGTCCCTGTATATCAGTACTCTCCACTACTTGTGATCATATGCTAGGGATTCTCAATTGTCAACAAGAACATGAAAGCTCACCAGACTCTCCTTGATGCGATCACGAAAAGGATTTTTGGGCTTGTGCTGAGGTCTTTTGCCAAGAAGGAGCTCACCATATAACTGTTTTGTGAATTGATAGTCATCAAGCCGGACAAGACGCATCTGGTTCTTAACAATGGTAGCAATACTGGTTATTTTGGCCTTCTTTAAGACATGTATCAGGGACAAAACTATCCTACTTTAAACCAAGAATGTGTCTAAGGCAGTGCTGATGAAACCGCTCAAGCTGTTCTACATGTGACCAGTACAAGGTCTATGTTTCAGAGGCATAGAGTAGGGATGGCAATACACATGTTTGATATACTGACATTTTAGTTGTCAGAATTAGATCACCATCCGACAAGACTGTCTTGTAACCTTCTAAATGTGTCTGATGCCTTGCTGATTTTCTGTCTACTTTCTGCATCTAATGTACCATCATTTGATAAAGGTACTACCAAGGTAGACAGAATTTTTTATAACTTCAAGGTGCTTTCCATAGACAAAGATATCGGGTTCCACAGGAGTGGGAGTATACATGACCTTAGTTTTCTTAATGCTATTTGTCAATCCGAAGCAGGTACAAGCATTCCTGAAGAGATCCATCACCAATTCCATATCAACTGTGGATTGTGTCACAAGGTCAGCATCATCAGCATACAACAGCTCCCTAACAAACCCATCACTAACAAGTGTTTTGGCTTGGAATCTTCTGAGGTTGGACACTTTTCCAGTTGTTCGGAATCTAATATAAACACCCATATCGCAATCGTGGAAACCATACCAGAGCACAGCAGTCAAATAGAGCGAAAACTATGTTGGTGCAGCTATATCACCCTGCTCCATTCCATTATCAATGGGGAATTCTTCAGATAGCCAACCATTCAAGTTGACGCGACCCTTCATATTATGAAGTTGCTTGAACATTTGTCAAAGCAGGTGTACGGCCAAATTTTCCCAACACTTTCCAGAGAGCCTGTGTCAAATGCCTTGGTTAAGTCCACAAACACCTGGTAAAGAGGTATACGCTGCTCAATACACTTTTCCAAAAGCTGTCTAGCAGAAAACACTATATCCACGGTCCCTCGTCCACCTCTAAAACCAGACTGGGACTCCAGAAGGATATCAGGAGAGATACTTCTTCAATAAGTTTAGTAAGAGCCATACAAATACCTTTCCAACCGCAGTCAGTGAGATACCTCGATAATTTCCACAATCAGACCTTGTACCCTTTCCTTTGTACAACATAACCAGGATGGCATCTACCCAATCTTGGGCAAAAAGATCACCCTGCCATACTGACAGTATCAAAGAGTGGACCACACAATGTACATTGACACTACCATGTTTCAGCAGCTCAACAGAAATGCCATCCAGCCCAAAAGCTTTGTTTGAATTTATCCGTTTTATGCAGTCAACTGTTTCCACAAGAGTCGGTTCAGCATCAACTTTCGGACAAAAAGGAAACTGAGGGATACTTTCTATTGCAGCAACATCAACATTGGATGGGTTGTGAAAAAGATCACAAAAGTATTTATGCCATCGATGCATAATTTTATTGTAGGTTTTCAGCAAGGTTCTCCCATACTTTGCCAGGAGTGGTGTAGCTGAAGAGGATTTCGGACAATAGACCTGACGAAGCAAAGTGTAAAATGTCTTAACATCTCTATGATCGTAGGTAGTCTGTATCTCCCTGGAGAGGTCAGACCACCACGTCTTTTTATTTGGCACACACAACATGAACCTCTCTCCGCACAGAAGAGAAGTGGGCAGGAAGAGCAAGCCTGTTCAGAGGTGAACAGTTGAGAAGTTTCAAATGAGTTCTCCGCATTCTATCAATTTGAAGGTTAATTAGAGTGGAGTTATCAGCAAACCAATCTCGATGTCTGGGAATTTTCGATCCAAAAGCTTCAACACCTTTTTGGAATATTGTATCTATCACTGTATATATACTCTCTCATATATATATATGATGATTGCAACGTCTTGTCAGACGAGTGCCACTCCCTCAGACACTTAAAGTCCATGAGCCCTAACATTACATTTTTTTTTTTTTTTTAGTGGCACCGGTGAAATTCACACTCAAGCAGACATGACACTGAAGACAGTCATTGCTATGCATACATACATACACGCATCCATAAACATAAACACATATACATACATACACAAATACATATGCATATATACGTACACATATGCACATACATTTAACTACATATACATACATTTATACACAAACACACATGCATATATACACATACAAACATAAATATATATACATACACATGTACATACATAAACATACGTACACATATACGTACATACAGATGGATACATATAATGATGGCAAATCAATTATTACATGCTTCCAGTATTTCAAGCCTACATGCGTCACAACTTTTCCATTGCTATAAGACTATTTTTTATAGACAAATGCCGAGAGAGTATCTATACAAAGATGATGTTACAGAGATTTAGTTTTGTATGACAGCCAAATCTCTCTCTCGGTTCAAAATGTTGAGATCCAGCAACAAGCCAGAGCAAGATAGCCAGCAACAAGTTAAACTGCAGATCAGCTTAATGCGGGTATTGGATCTCCCGCTTTATGGGTTTTTTTTAAATCAGAGATTTGCTCTCCTAGAGGGGTTGCCTTCACTACGGCTTCCGGGAGCCCTCTCCACCCCACATACACATGGAAATAAACACATGCATGCACACATACATGCATACACAAAGAATGCACGCAAACATACATATGCATGTACACACATGCAAACATACACACAGAAGCATGTACTTACATATGCATACAACATGTACACATACACGTAAAATACACATGAAGGAGCATTCCAAAAGTCATATATCCTCAATGATCAGGAGTTTGAAAAAAAAAAATCCAAAACAAATTAAACATACATAGAATCAGACGAAAAATCCAAATGAACAGATCAGCGTTTAAAACGGCTAGAGTTTTTTTTCCTTTCTCCTTTCCCTCCCGCTTGTTTTTTTTGGTGTGTGTATATATATATATATATATATATATATATATATATATATACATACACACACACACACACACACACTAATCATGCTGATATACCAATTCTTGTTAGATTATCAAAATGATAGCTTTATAAATACCAGATGAACGGCCATTTAGGAGTACTAGGCACTGTATGTGGGAGATAAGACACCACCCTGCTAAAACTAACATAAAATTATTTCTTGATAGAGATATAACTGAAGACCACTTTGATATTTATATTTTTCAATATTCACAAGAAATCTCAGACTACAGACACTAGCTTAACCGACTCAACATGAATGCTGTACCAGGAGGAAGGAGAAATTACATAATATCTTGTTCATACCCAAGATGAAACCATAATATGCACATTCTATTGAATATAGTAAGATTAGAATGATAGATGTGTATAAACCAAAAATATATAAACCAAAATGCATTCTGGTGGAATTAAGTTTATGATTAAATCATTTAAATTTAGTTTCATTGTACTTTTATTTTCAATAATTGATTAATAGTAAATAAAAAGAATTATGTATACATGTAGAGGCAAGAAGCAAACATTTTCATAAGCCTGGGAGGATGACATCACGACAACCATAGTGCATTCTATTAGTAAAAAAGAACTTGGCTAATCAAAAATACACCAATACGTTTATCAAGCCCGGTTGCAATGTATTCTTAATTAAAATGGACTTATTAGGTTATTTAAGTGAAATGTGTTTTATAGTTCTATATCACATAGGATTAGCAAATCTCGACGGTGGCAATCTTTCTAGGGCAATTGCTCTTGACATATCTAAAGCCTTTGATAGGGTATGGCATAAAGGTTTACTTCATAAGATCGCTAGCTATGGTATAGCTGGAAAAGTCTTCTCAGTTATTAAATCATTTCTTTCTGATAGGTTCATAAGAGTAGTAGTTGAGGGGCAAAAATCAGAAGCTCACAGTATTAATGCCGGTGTCCCTCAGGGGTCTATCCTGGGCCCAACTCTTTTCCTGATCTACATTAATGATCTTCCAAATCACATCCTTACATCATTTGTAGACATTTATGCTGACGACACTACCATTTATGGTAGCACATCTAAGACAGTAAACGACCAAGTTCTCTCCAATTCTCTCCTCTGATCTTGATCACGTAGTACAATGGGGAAAGGAGTGGCTGGTTACTTTTAATGCATCTAAAACCAAGCTTCTCTCCTTACATCATCAACATTCTAATCCACATTTGGCATCAATTGAAATGAATGGCTCTCGTCTTCAGGAGACCTCAAGTTTTGACAAGCTTCTGGGCTTAACCATTACTCCTGATCTTAAATGGAACACGTACATCAAATCTGTTGCCAAGGCCGCTGGAAAAATGGTGGGATCTTTCTATCGATCCGGTAAATATCTCACTGCTGATGCTATTCTCTATCTATATAAGAGCCAGGTACGTCCATGGATGGAATACTGTTGCCACATCTGGGCAGGAGCTGCTAGAAAGGACTTGTCCTGCCTTGATAGAGTTCAAAATAGACTTCGTAGCCTCGTAGGAGATGTCCTTTTCTCCTCCTTGCAACCTCTATCTCACAGAAGAGATGTTGCGAGTTTGTCTCTGATGTATCGTTATTTTCATGGAAAGTGTTCGACTGAGCTTCAATCTATGGTCCCCCCCCCTCGCCAAACTTTCACAAGAAACACTCGTCTAGCTGTAAACACTATCAATAATTTCCCCCACTCTTTATCTGTGCCTAAACCTAAACGTAGATTCCATGAACAAAGCTTCTTTCTTAGAACTGCACGCCTGTGGAATTGTCTTCCGTTTTCCTGCTTTCCGGCTGACTACAATATGGTTGTGTTCAGGTCTAAAGTAAATAAGTTCTTGATGAGCCGTTCCATATAAGTTATCAACTTTACCAAATTTTCATTACTAATGATTACTATATTGTCCAATTTCTACTGTACACTCTTTAACCCTTATACCCTTATCCTTGAGTGGCCTCTGGGCCTTGATAATGTGGTGACTGGTGAGCCTATGTAAAAAAAAAAAAAAAAAAAAAAAAAAAAAAAACTCATTTGAACATTCCTCTAAGATTCACGGCACGTTTTAAAAAAATAAATTCTTTAAATTTTATGTTCAATTGTTAATCCGAAAATTTAAATATTAACTTTTTCTTGGATATGTGTGTGTGTGTGGGGGGGGTCATAAACCATAAGGTATGTCTACGAAGGGGGGGGGCACGTTGAATTTTTAAATTGATAATCTGAAAATGATATACTTAATAGCAACTCTAATAACATTTTTGTTTAATAAATTAGGTCTTATTTAATTCCAGTTTTTAAGTATTAACAGTGGTGAGGGGGGGGGGGGCTAGACACTATCGACCAAAGCAGGTGCATTATTTTTTTAGCTATAAAAATAAAAACAGCCTACTACAATAGCAAACAGATGCTAACCAAATGTTTTTCTTTAATCAATGATATCTCGATGCAACTTTTCCTGTACATTAGAAAGACGGGGCATACAAGGCAAAGTAAGAAAGGGTTCGTGCACTTTTATTGTAGATACATTGTAATGTTTAGGTGCTTATACAGATGCTCTCATGGTTGTCCATATTGGCTCCATAAAAAAGACATCGGCCGAATAACAACCAGACAAAAGTAAATTCAGCTTCAGAGAGAAAGCACAGTTACATTGCATTTTATTTTTGTAACTAGATTTTTAAGTGATATGAAGTAATACTTCAAAATAGTGCAACTAAGACAGTAACAAAAGGGGGGGGGGTAATTTTTTTTTTTTTTTTTTTTAGTAATCAGAGTTTAGTTTTCTATGGTCTTCTTTCGGTTCTTAACAGCATGTGACTCAAACAGCAAAATAATCGAACGAATAACGACTAATAAACTTTACAACATTGAAAATCTAGTTCAGTTGCAATGAAAACCAAGTCATAGATAAACTATAAACATTTTTGTATTGAAAACAAAGTCTATTCTTAAATCTACAGAATTTGAAAGATTTTTGGCGCTCCTACACTATTAGGACGAAATTTCGGAAACCGTAAGACTGAATTTCACATGAAAACAACGGTATCTGCGTATTCCTCATATTTTTAAGATTATTAAATCCAAAAGTTACGAAAATCGAGAAGGTAGAAAATTTAAGAAAATGAAAAATAGAATTTGATGAAAACGATAAGACAGGGGAGTTCAAAAGGGAGGTAATTTTCCGTTTCGATTTAAACAAGATGGCCGCAATTTTTCACCTACCACGATTAAAGTTGTTAAAAAAAAAATCAGTAATATATTTGGAAGTTACTATTGTAACTCGCTAGAATCGATAAAAAAAAAAAATCAGTTGAAACCATTGTTTTGTTTTTTTTATCTGAAAACTCATTTTATCGACTATAAAATTTCGTTCCAATAGTGTAGAAGCGTCAGTTTTTTTTTTTTTTTTTTTTTTTAATTCACACCCAAAACAAGGCACATTACCACAGAGACGAAATACTATCAGTTATACGCCAGCGGCCAGGCCAGCTGTATATGGGTATATCAGGTGGGGAGTTGTGCAGAGCGAGAGGTTAGCTCATATTGCATTTCTATAT
This sequence comes from Euprymna scolopes, assembly GCF_053919585.1. Lineage (NCBI taxonomy): Eukaryota > Metazoa > Mollusca > Cephalopoda > Sepiida > Sepiolidae > Euprymna > Euprymna scolopes. The sequence goes on from NC_136482.1 coordinate 171,288,919, forward strand.
GTTAATAAAGTCGAAGAAACAAGTCGAGGAAGGGAATTCCAAAAGAAAAAAAAAATCATTTTAGCTACAGAGTTGTGACAATCAGTAGACAAAGTGTTTTTTGTTTTTGTTGTTAAGACAAAAGGTGACATTGTGATGAAATGCGAGATCAAAAAATGCTTCAAATAAATGTAAACACAATGGAGGTTAATTTTAGCAACTTTGTATTTTTACAGAGAAATACATAAAATGGAAGTTTAATACACACCTGGGGATGGGTGGGGGTATAATTTAGATTTTTAAACAGTTTTTAACTCGCGAGAATAGTTGCTTTTAGAAAGAAAAGAAAAAAAATACGAAGAAACTTGATCAAGGGAGATCAGCCATACAATGAAACGCTATGAAAATGGATATTACTTTTAACCGGTAAAATATTGCACGGGGACGAATACGTAAATACTGAATTCAAATTTATTAGGTAATTTATTTAATTAATACTTTATAAATCTAGCCATGGCACTTAGTTTAATCAAGACATTAAAAAAATGAAAATATTGAAAAAAACCTTATACTGTACGTACTCGTTATGTTTTCATCATAAATTAAAAAAAAATCACTTAATCGATCAAAATTTTTTTTTACAGAGGAAAATTAAATGTTAATGAGATCGATCGTGTCGCGGCCATCTTGCCTATATCGCGGACAAGGAGGGGTTGTCAGGGGAGATAACTATCACTGCTTAAAGTTTGTCAAAATTTGACGAGATTATTTTGAAACATAGGCAGAAAAAATACCTAGATAAAAATTTTAGGGTTTTTTTTTTCACTTATTTTACAGGGTTTCTGTCCTTTTTAAATCCCTTTTTAAGTTTGTCCTTTATTAATCACTTTTTCGTTTAAAAGACACCCCCTCATCGTTCGCGAAATAGACAAAATGGCTGCGACACGATCGATCTCATTAAAATTTGATTTTCCTCTAAAAAATAAATAAAAATAAAATAAAAGCTACGATCAAATTAAGTAATTTTTTGTATGAAACAATTATTCCATAACGAGTACGTACAACGTAATTTTTTTTCAATATTTTCATTTTTTAGGGTCTTGATTTTTTTTTTTTTTTTTTTTTTACATGGGGATCACCACTTATCAAGGTCCGTAAGCCACTCAGGGATAAGGGTTATTTTGTGTACAATAATCAATGTGATAACATCGTAGTAATAGTTGGTATTGGAGATTTGATAAAGCGTCTTAAGGAGGCGATTAATCAGGAATTTGTTTATGTTGGACTTGAAGACGTCCAAGTTGTAGTCAGGTGGGAAACAGGCAAACGACGGAAGAGAATTCCACAGGCGTGGCAACCGTGGCACGTCGCGTGCACTTCTCAGAAAAAAAGCTATGTTCATGGAATTTACGTTTTGATTTAGGCACAGATAAAGAGTGGGGGAAATTACTGACAGTGGGTTTAGCTAGACGGATGTTTATCATGAAGGATTGGCGAGGGGGGACCAGAGATTGGAGCTCGGACGAGCACTTGCCATGGAAATAACGATAAAACAAAGACAGGCTCGCAACGTCTCTTCTGTGGGGGAGAGGCTGCAGGGAAGAAAAAAGGGCAGCCCCACTAAGCCACGAAGTCTATTTTGTACTTTGACAAGGCAGGATAGGCTGTTTTTTGAAGCTCCAGCCCAGATGTGGCAGCAGTAGTACTCCATCTTTGGACGTACTTGGCTTTTATACAGATAAAGAATTGCATCACTTAGTGAGATTAAACCAAACAAGTACCCTATTCATCAATTAGGTGTTACTATGGATAAGCATCCTCACCACTCTCCTCTTTAGGCAACAACATGTGAACACCCTGAAAGATTTGGCAGAAGAAATAAAATAAGGGATCAGTATCGCATAGAAATTTAATTAGTGCTAATGCACTTACTGATCCGCGCTATTTTTTAAACCGTATTTCCACGTCTAATTAAAGTTTTGATATGTTTTTTTTTTTATTTAATGGTAAGGTTAAAGTACAGAATAGGTACAAAACACCCTCCCCTCCCCATGTTAGGAATGCCTTTTTAAATAATAACGTTATTATTTCAGCACGGCACTCTGCATGAGTACGATTTAATAAAAAAAGTTATCCCATTTTAGAGTTGAAGAAATTTATTTGAAATTTTTTTTTTTTGGGGGGGGGGGTTGATTCGGTCTACTTTAGGCAATTACGTGTGGTTTTTACCACCTTGCTTACTTGCAAATTTAATAATCCATTGAAGCTTCCTCCTTTGAAGGAGGCTGCTCAACCAGCCTAAGGTGAATTAGCTGGTCACTTGGACTCGACAAGTATATAAAAAATATTAAATTAATTGCTGTAAAGTTGGAATATAGCCAGAAGATTATTTTATTTAAAACTAGCCCGGCGTTGCTCGAGTGTTTCGAGGTGTGTGTTCAGAAAAAAAAAAAAAAAAAAAAAAAAAAAAAAAAAAAAACGACGTCTTTGCTGTTGCGTCCATCGCCAAATCGGAAGCGGCGAAGGTTTAAATTAAGGCTAGTCAATTGAAAACAGGGAATTACTCGAAAATATCGGCGAAAAAAAAAAGTGACCCCTCCCTGTAGAAAAGGGCCCAGTTGAGGGTGAAGGAATTAATGTTTTTAGCCATTTTTCGATATTTGTCGTTCGAAGGGTCGAGCTTCACAACGATACCGATCTCGTGAAAATCCGTCGCCTCTGTTGAAAGTTTTAAGCAGACATATACAAACATACATTTAAACAGACAGTTGAGATTTATATTATAGAAGAAGATTTACATAAGACACCGAGTGATCCCACAACCTAATTTTCTTTTCATGGTGTTCACGCGTAATCGCTTTAAAAAAATACTATTTTCAATACGATAATTAAGTTTGTATGTAACATTGCTTAAAACGATACTTAAAAAAATCGACTTGTCGACTATAGCTTAACAAACACCAATATTTCAATAAATTAATGTTCACATAACAGATTTAAACGAAACAATAATAATATATAAAAAAAAGGACATTGTATTCTATTTAAGTAATCGGCCGGCGGACGTTGTCGAGAGTTCCCCCCCCCCCCATCTAAAATTCACAATTTTTACTTTTTTTTTTTTTTTTTAAACTTTTTTTCTTGTTAATATCATCGATTACGGGCTTCCGATTAAATATATAAAAAAAATTCATAACTTTTCACGTGGGGTTTCAGTTTTCAATTATAACACGAAATTTGTGACCACGCTGACAAAAAAAAAATAAAATAAAAGCATGGCAACTCTCTGATGTGACCGGAAGGTAGGGGTTAAAACGGAGGAGTTAAAAAAAAAAAAAAAAAAAAAAAAAAAAAAAAAAAGATTTTTTTACCCCCCCACCCTCTCACCTACGTAGGCATCTATCTATTCATCGTGGTCACAATTTCGTATCAATTTAGTACAACGAAAAACTGAACCCCCAAATAAAATTTATGAAAAAAACTTTTTCAATCTTTTTTTATAATCTGAAACTTAAGTCTGTAATCGATGATATTAACCAGAAAAAACAAAGATGAAATTTGGATCTTTTTATAATACTAAGGAAAAGATCCAAACCAATTAAAATTCAATGGTTTGGCAAACCATTGAATTTTAATTAAAAAAAAAAAAAAAGAAAAAATTAAATTAAAAACATTAGAAAAATAAAATACAAAGAAATCAATAAATATTACTTACTTTAGTAATATTTTTATAGTACTAATGCACAATTTAATTAAGTATTAATTATTTTTGTAAAATATATGTAAAATGTTTACAAAAGTTTCATTTTCTTTCATGTCAATTGTTTTACAATACAAACGGAAATCCAGTTTAACCGGACTATTTTTGGTCCACTCGAGATTTACACCCGACACCGGTAGTACGGTCAGATATAGAGTCGCCCATTCTTCCGTTACGTCACACTAAGTTACAGTATTTTTCATTTTATAAGTGAAACATCGAAATGAAAACTAGTCCGGAAAATATAGTCGCCATCTTTATAAACAAATATTGAGAAAGTGAGTTACAACTAATTAAATGCATATTTCTCTAAAGTAGAAGGTTATTTTATGTACCTTTATTTACAAGTGTACGTTTGATGAAAGTATTTCTGTGCAACGAACTAAATTCGAACTTGAAACATGGTGATCTGTTTATACCGTTAACTACTTGGGTAAAGATTAAAGTGTAGTATCTGTTCTTCAGATGCTGCACTTCAATTTCTTGTTCTGTTAGTGGAGGAGAAATCCTTCACGACGAGACAATTTTTATTCCTTTTCTCCACATTAAAAAAACGACCACGGTGTCTAACTCTGTCCCGTGGGGAGGCATTGTAAATAAAAACAACTTAGCCACCATTTTAAAGGACAAGGTTATAAACTTGAGTTATCGTTCTTTCTAGAGGTGTTTAAGATGGCGACAGTATATTTACTGAACTTTAATTGTATTTTGATATTTCCCCAGTAATGAAACTGGTGATAACTAACAGGCTTTACTTAAATTATTTTACTAAAACAGGGTTTAGGTAAAGTTGTTTGGGAGTAATACCAAACTCCATTTTACTAAATTTAGGTGAACAGGAATTTTCTTAGTTAATGAAAAGTATAAAGAGTAGGCACCGCCAAAACTGGGGGGGCAGGTCAGTACTTTTTGACGGACCGTCTTTTTAAAAATCTACCAAAAATCAGGTAATTATCCGATCAATACGAAATTTTCAGCGATTATTAGGAGAAGAATGAACTTTATAACAGTGTACTTATTTTTCATAAACGATATTTATATATATATTTTTTTTTGCTTACAAAACCCCCCCTTGTTTTGAAGTGGGAACAAATATGCTTAAAATAATCATCTGAAACTGAAATCAACATATTGTGTTGTTGTAAGAGACAGAATTATAGATTAAAAAAAAAACAAAAAAAAAACATTGTTTGCATACCTTATTTTGACGTCTGAATATCAGAACTTCGATTGTGTTTAATTATCCCGCTTTTGAGTTTTGAAGTGTGAAATTCGGTGAATATGTTAAGTAAAATAATTAATTTAAGTTAAGCAAAAAAAAAAAAAAAATTTTTTATATTTATACGAAAAAAGCCATTTTAAAATTTTTGATAAATAAATTAACAATTTTTTTTTAGCGAGCCGAATAATGCATGACCATTATTAAACAGAGCATGCTTTGAATAATCGATACAAAAAAAAAAAATTCGATAAATATTGTGCCCTTTGTGTTAAAAATAGCATCATTTTTTTCGATCTCGTTTGAAAACGTTTGCCGCCTTTCGACTACGGTGGACCAAACGCGCTGAAATAATTTTTTTTTATTCTGCTTTAAATTGCCCCCTCCCCCCATTTTGGGGAGCCTGGCCCCCACACACATACACATTAAAAACCAAACTCATACAAATGGTCACCCATCTGGTACTGGCCAGCCTCAGCTTAATAATACATTGAAATTTTCGTCACTGAAAAATAAGTTTTTTTGGCCTGTTTGGTCTTCCATAGTTTTCGTCTCAATCAAAAGAAAACGTAAACAGAGTCGATCTGAACTCTACGGCGACGCGAAATGTCTGGTTACCTATATGAATAAGTGGAATTATTTGAAATTCAGGTACTTATATTATAATATTTTTGCATATTCTCTTAGAAAATCATCCTAAATCTTAGTTAGACAATAAATGAATAAATAAATTATTTCAAAACCCCTTTTTAAAAATATTTAAGTACGTTATTTGTGCAAGACAAAAAATATCAATTGTTAACTTTTTGGGAAAATTTAACATTTAAAATTGAATTAAAAATAGTAGAAAAAGTTTTACATTATTCTGTTTTCTATATGATAAAATTCAGAGTTTTATCTTTCTGGAAAAAAAAAAGTTACTCAGAAATAATGGATTGTAATAAATGTAATTTAGTTTTAAAAAACAACAACAACTTGATTTTGCGGCCATTTTTGGCGGTGCCTAAAAAGAGAGTTAAGACAATTTAAAATCTGAATGAAGGAACACCGACTGTGAATAAATGAATTTAGTTAAAAATCAAATTTACGCAGTAAACAAAATTATATCCGATGCGCACTTCTTTAGAATTAAGCCCATTTTCAAAACAAAAATCTTAAAACATTTACGATGTATGTACGTATACGTTATGAAACAAAAAACGTAAAATAAATAAATCACGTAAACTAATCAAGTAGTTTTATTTTTTAAAAAGATAATCAAAGTTTATGACGAAGCGAGACTCCGTTTTTGGATTCGCCATGTTTAATCAATAAGGGGGAAACAACTCAATCAGAACTATCAAAATCTGCCCTGTAATGGCTATAATTTTCTATTAAAATCGCTAAAATAAAAACTATCAATTTACATAGTTTTTGGAATACATTTTCGTTCCGTGACGACTACGTACATCATAAATGTTTTTATATTTTTGTTCAAAATCGGTTTAATTCTAACCAAGAATTCGAAGATTCTTTCACATACAAAGTCAAATGTCAATGATCGAGTGAATTGTTAAATTTCAAAACACAAGATTCGAAATTTTATGTTAATTATGCACAACAAAGCGACCTTGGCATTTTTTTTTTTCTTGAAAATTTTAACCAATATTTTTCCACACAGAAAAATTAAAAGCGATCGAATAACATTGATTAAATTGTGGCACAAATCGAATGATTTTATGTAACTGACTGCAGGGACATCGAGGGGTTAAGGAGGAAACATTAAAATGAGCACCGGAAATAATTTATTCTCCCTACCCTCATCCTTAAAAACCGATCGAGTGTTTAACTTTTAAACACTCGCGAGTTGAAAATAAGAAACAATACATTTTAAAGTAAAAGAGTTTATCCTAAGAAAAAATAAATAAATAAAAAAATAAAAAAAAATGTAACCATATGGAAAGACTTTCAAAACTAAATCGTATTCTGCGTTTTTAAATTATCAAAAACCTGCAAGTCAAATTTTTGCATTAGATTTTTAAGAGACGAAATATTACATCATGCATTTATTCGTTTGACTACATGTGGTGGTGTGAAAAACAAAACAATGCTGCTATTATGAAAATTTCTTAGTTATCGGAAAAAAGAAAAAGAAAGTATCATGGTTTGTTTAAGTAAATATATAATCTCAATTAAAAATCGGCCTTAAATAGCAATATGGAAACTTATTAAAAACAAAATTGAAGATAAGCAATGAATTTAGTTTCATTTTCACATTTTATTTCTAAGAAAAACTTAAGAGAGGAAAGAGATTTTTCTAATAAAAATATGGGTTTGTTTTACAATCCACATAGATTGTATGTGTATAGATATAACTCTAAAATAGGATTCAGTCGATTCAAAAGACTAGTTTTAACTAAAATTATTTTTCTTCAAACAACAGTGGGGGAGGGATTAAAGCTATTTTAATAACAATGACTAAATCATACTAAAAATAAATATGGTATAAATAAATAAAAATACAACTAAAAATAAAAATGCATGACCATTAACTCGGAACGATGGTTTGACTTAAAATTTAACAGATTTAAATAAACGTTAAAAAAAAAACTAAAAATATTTTAAATGTGCACCAGTGCACTGCACTATATGGACACAAAGTTTGGTAATAAAAAGGATGGGGGGGGGGGTAATATTTTAGAGAATAAATTACTTAGCTTGTTTAACGCATTGTATCTTGCATAAAAAAAAGATGAAAAAAAAAAAAAAAAAAAAAGACAGCTGCATTTAAGACCAAAACTAAATAAAGACGTTAACGTGGAAATTACCTGGGGACGTGGAACATTGGTGCATTATTGTTATTAAATATTACCTGTTATTATTTGCTCAGTTTAAAACACTAGGTGGTGCAATAAGGCAGTGGGTAAGTAAAAATAGACAAAGATCATTATGTAGATGGTTGGCTGTGTCGAACTGCAGTGGTTTGCATTAGAGCGAGGAGAAGAGTCGAGAGAGAGAAAAAAAATGAGAATATTGCGTAACGGGTCGACGCTGGATATGTGGCATTTACAAGCACTGGAGATAATAGTAATTGAAGACACGGCTGATTCAGGGAAAGAAAAAGGTGAAACGAAACAATCAGGTAATAAAATATAGCCACGGTTGTCCGGCTAGAGTCTTTTCGTCTCGTCTTCGATTTAGTTTCAACGACATAATCGTGTAGTTTGGTTAGGGGTCAAACAGGGACTAGGGAGATACAGACAAATTAAAGCCAGCCAGCTTTTATGAGAGAGAGAAAGGGAGGTTAAAACACGAAGACTAGGGTTGTTATGTAGCGATTACTCTCACTATGACAATAGCCATGAAGTCTGTCGAAATCTTACATACCTTTTAAAGTAGTATTGAACATAATCAAAAGGTTTTCTTATGGCGAAAATTTATAAGTACAGCCCTTATGGATTACACGTGGTGCCTTATTCATTGAATATGGGACCTTTGGACCACGTGACTTCGCGAGATTTCAACTAGCGAACTACTTTACTTACAGTCAACCACACAGACTATTTACACAGATCAGATTCATGCGCAATTAAATCAATAAAAAAAGGGAATAATTTGATCAAATTATTGACAAACTTTAAAATATAAATTTAAAATTATAATGTGATTGTTGTATGAGATCAAAACTGTGTCTAGAATTGATTTCTTACAAAAAGAATAACTTTCTTGATTGGTACTATTTTTTCTTGGTGGATATACCAACGGGTAGAAATGGGGCTCAAACGTAAGCAGTATCAAGAGATGTTTATAATGCTAAACCAACTATGTCTTATGGTTTGTAACCAATTCAATTACGAAGTTTTAAGAAGGAATGTATCGATTTTCACCATGGAATAGATAATATATTTATTCTGCAATCATGAACGGATAAAAAAAGAAAAAAATATGCATATAGGGAATGAATTATAGACATTTCGATGACCCCCTAAATCAGAAACTAAGTAAATGCGTTATTTTAGGGTAGGTATAGTAGTAGTATTAATAGTCGTAGATTAGCTATTAATGGCGAACGAAGGAATCCCTTATTAACTTGTAGCTAGCGAATAAAAAAAAAGGGCTCAATGTGCTTAAAGGAATATCGAGAAGAGGCTCAACGAGTCGTGCATTGTTTTGACATTTATTTAACTTTGCTAAAATTAAATTAAGTAAAAAAAAATAATAATACTAACAAAAAACAACTAGCAGTTGTCTGTGTCTGACAGAAAAAAGCTCTGTTCAGTTTCCATCCATCAAGTCGTCGTATTTTTCCTTTTGCTTTCATCGAAAAAAAAAATAAGTCGAGATGATGGAATCTGTTGGGGAATACGAATACAGCAAGAAAGATCTCATCGGACATGGAGCTTTTGCTGTCGTCTTCAAAGGCAGGACTAAAAAGGTGGGTTTTTAATCTTTATTATTTTAAATGTTGAAAATCTCAGTCTGCGATTTTTTTTTTTTTTAAATACTTGTTTACGTTTTTCTGTTCCACTTATCTCGATATCAGCTGTTAATTATTTATTTGTATGGGATTCGAATCAAACAGTCTGAATAACAACGCACCCATCCCCACCCCGTAAACTTCTTTTATTTATGTATTCGATGATATTCATATAATGACAAAACCCCACAGAAATGGCTAGAAATAAATGCACAAATCACGAAATGTAAGAAAAACCAAAAATTGGTACTTATGCAGAATACGGACCGTGCTGAAATATTAACGTTATGATTTAGAAACCTATTCTTAACATGGGAAGGGGAGTGTGTTTTATAACTATTATTCTGTACTATCACCTAACAATTTAATATAAACAAAAGATACTGTAAAAATTGAGTTTGACTTGGAAATCCTATCACATGATATAATATATATCTCACACTTCGTATTCAACATAAGGACCCAAAATAAAATCCGTTCGATGATATCTGTTTTACTTGGATAAAGTTTCCCCTATTAAAAACAAAACAAAAAAAACTAATATCAATCTATCGATGTAATTTTTTTTTCTTTTATATTTTATGGGTTGTTCACTTTATTTTTCTATAAATTATAGAAAAATTGTAAAAGATCCAGAAAATGGATAAAACAAATATCACTTTTCTCAGACGGCAACAATAAATAAAAAGTTTCAATAGTTTTTTTATTCCTTAAAAATTGAAAGAATTTTACTTCATTTTTCCCCCGTATTTTTTTTTTTTTTAATGAAAAATTAAAACTTACCTTCATCTTAGTATTGTTTACTTTTCTTGACCAAACAAGTGTTTTTTGTTTGTTGTTGTTTAAAGATTGTGTCGAAAAGAAGCAAAACAAAGGTCGATCCATCTGTTGCTTGAACAATAACATTATTTTAAAATTCAATTTTTATTTTTAGTGAGAGATGTTTAATATATATATTATTTAACAAACTAAAAATAATAAATTTTCTTTAACAATTATTCTAAAATATTTTTTGTCTTTTTTTTTTTGACTTAACAAAGAAAGGTTTGTCTAAGAAAGAAAAAGCATTAGCTTTTCTTGTTTTCTTTGTCCCTTGTCGCATTTGAATATAAACAATAAACATCTTTTATTATTCTTATCTTTAAAAAAAAGTTTATAGAATTCGAGTGTCTTTTTAAAAAATATATACAAATAATAAACAAAACAATTTTTTTTTAATATTCTTTTTTTTTTTTTTTTTTTTTTTTAAATATCCATTATCTTAAAAATATCTTTCCAAACTTCAGTGAAGTTTAACTTCACTGATTAGATTATTTTCTAAGTCTTATCATTTTTTTTTAATCGTTTAAATTAAACTTGAGTGAAGGCAATCAATCACGATTACAAAATACAAGGTTTATGATTTTTCTGTTTTCATATTTCACATATTTTTAGAATTTAGGATAATTTTAAAAAATCTCATTTATTTCGATTGGTTTTAATTTTTTTTTTTTTTTTTAATTAAATTTATAAATATTTTTTAAAGCCTATAATTTTTCATGTTTATTATTATCTGGTACTTAAGTATTTTTGGTACCGCGCTGGAACATTATTTCGAAAGCCGTTCTTATGGGGAGGGGAGGGTGTTTTGTAACTATTCTGTGCTTTCACTTAATTTAATAAAAAAAAGATATCGTGAAACTTGAATTAACATGAGAAAACTGTAAAAATAGAGCGGTACCAAAAATACATAAGTACCAAATTTCTCAATTAAATATACGACGTTATGTTACCTGCCTTGTTTTGATTTAAATTGCGTAAATTATTTGGATGATAATTTTTTTTTTTTTTTTTTGCATGGATATAAAACAAACAAACGAAAACCTGGCTCTGCAAGCTATTAAAACCTTGAATTAACTTTAAGTTTACATGACTTAAAAAAAATGTATTTTAGAACTAAAATATAATCAAGTTTAATTTAGACGATTTCTAACTTATGCACATAAGTAAATATTAGCAAAAAATAAAATTAAACTAAAATATTGATTTTCTTTAATTTTGAACTATTTGACGAGTTTTTTTTTTTTTTTTTTTTTAGTAAAAATTTTTTTTTTCTTTTTAACTTAATATCTACTAATTTTCTTTAAAAAATATATTTTTAATTTAAAATTTATCTGACTTTTTTAATTGCGTAAAAAATATTTGGTCTACTTCTCGGATATAAAATAAGTAGAAAATTTCTGTTTTTAATTTTATTAAAAAATATTTTCATACATAAACTACAATGTAACGCGATATTATTTGTGATAAAAAAAAAAATCAATTGTTACATGAAAAGGTTAAAAAAAAAAAAAATATTGTTGATCATCTGACTGTCCTAAGAATTATGGCAGATGCAACCATGACGATTCCAAGAGAACGTTCTCTCCTGCTACTGGCTTCAAGTAGATTTATTTGGCATATTCTACTACGTATATTATAACGAAATAAACACTTAGTATGCGTTAAATTTTTGTGTATTGGTTGAAATGAGTTTTCGATTTTAAAAATGATTATCAAAATCAACAATTAAATTTTAAATTCAATTTTCACCTCGAATTTCTGGCAAACATCGATGCTTTTAGAATCATGAGAAATGATTTCAATGTTTTAAGGGATTGAATTATTATTTACGTCGTGTTCGTGTTCTATTTTCTTATTTTTCTAAGCTTTGAATTATGTTTAATCACTTTAATTTTTTTTTTTTATTCAGTTATAATTTCCAATTACCGAGGTATTTTTTAATGAAAAGTATGGGATTTTTTTTTTGCACGTATTTGATTTTCTGTTTAATATATTTTTTAAATGACTAAAAAGCAGGGTTTAAACGGAATTTAAAATTATATATTAAAAATCACTTTTTAAATTGGAGTTTGTCGGTTTTCACTAATTTCTAAAGCGATTTAAAAATTTCTTATAAACCATATTTTGACAATTCTTAGCTGAATCTGCAACACAACATCGTTGATGAGATGCAAAATTTGTTCATTTCTGTATCGACATTTCACTGGTGATTCAATTCATTCAGTGATTATTCACTCAGCATCATTATTCAATCACTTTTTTGTACTCCTTGTCTGTTTTTTTTTTTAATGTCTGTGTCCCCCCCCCCCTTTTAACTACAAAGTAAAATATTAATAATAATAATAATAATAATAATAATACACAATTCTGCATTCTGTTTATTGCACTAGGAAAACAAATCTCTGCTTAAATTTACTTTTACGTATTTCAATTTTATGCATCTATTTAAAACACACAGACACACACACATTCCAAATGAAAATTTAAAGCATTAACGTTTGATTTCATTTTATGCGTAAAATTTCCAAAATGCTACCTTTTTCTAAAGAGCACCTAAAATTCTAACCTGCTCCCCCCCCCCACACACACACGCTCTTTTTAATTAATCGGTTTTTGTCCCAGTTGAGATTGTTATATTATTTTCAATACTTTTAGGGTTTTGGGACAAGAAGCTTATCTTTAATAATGAAATTAAATTTCATTTCCAAATCTAACATTTAATTGCTGTTTCTTTCTCTTTTCTACTAGTCGTTTTTGCACTCTACATCATGGTTTTCACCAAAGTGGATTCCAGAGTACCTGGGGCTCCGTGAGTGAGGCTCACTGAGGGGCTCCGGAAGCCCTTTAAAGAGGATCAAATACTTTATATGGAAAAATTAAATGGCTGCATACATTTAATTTGAAATTAATGTTTTTTTTTATTTTTTATTTTATTTATGTTAGAATTGTCTTGTTAGTGCTCCGTGAAAAACCTTTGCCCTGCTCATGGTGTTCTGAAGTTTGAGAAATCCTGCTCTATGGATTAAAATTTAACATAAGACATGGGTATTTTATTTATTTACGTTTTAAATATTAACCAACAAAACAAAACAGGGTTGAAAAAAAAATACAAATGCAAAATGTTACTTTCCTACGGTGCAGGAGTGCAGGACTGCAGGATGTTTTATTTTGTTTTAAAACGTTTATTTACTTTGAGACAGAAATAGTGTCAAGTCTGAATTAGAACGAGAAAAACAGTAGTTTCATTAAAGCCAGTTGGACCTTCGATAATCACTTTACAGGCAACTGGGGATCGCATGTGAATGTAATATTCCTTTGACACTTCCGCCTTCGAGGGAAGCCGGTTCAACCCGCCTAGGGTGAAAGCTGTACAACAAACAATCGTTTAAAAATAAAAAATTAAACAATATTAGACTTCTTTTTTTTTTTTTGTAAATTTTTACTACGTCCCCCAGCGTATTATAAACACCCCAACCTACCCATGTTAAGAACGGCTTTCAGAATACCCCCTCCTAACCTCGAAAGGCGTTCTTAACATGGGGCTGTTAGGGGGGGGGGGTTATTCCGACAGCCGTTCTTAACATGGAGTGGTTTATACTACGCTGGGGCAGGCCGTAAAAAATACCGGTAAATTTATACAAACACCGTGACAGCGAATTAACCCTAACCCTAAACCCTAACCCTAACGCTGTCACGGTGTTTGTATAATAATACCAAAATACCTTTTTTTTTTCTTTTTTACACAGTTGGCGACATTTATTGGATAGTTTCTATCAGTATTTTTAATTTTCGATTTTTGAGCGATTATCGAGTGTCTTTAACGAAACTATCATTTTTTTTATCGTTCTAACTCAACAGACTTAACGCTATTTCTGTTTTTAAAGTAAATAAACGCTTAAAATAAGTTAAAACACTAAAACTTATTCGGGTAGGTAGAAGAGGAACTTATTTTGCCTTTGGCAAAATTTATTTCTTGTATTTTTTCAACCCCTATTTGTTTTTTGTTAATTAAAAAAATGCCCGTAATTTTTATCACATAAGGTACAAACATAATTTTAAATATTTACTATTTTATTACTTTTTTAGCTAACCATGACCTTTTAGTTTTTTTCTTAGAAATATTTTCTTCTTGATTGACTAGCTCCTTCCACTTTAATCATTGATGCCTTCTTTTAAGTGAACAACCCAGAAGCCCTGAGAGAGTTTAAGGGAAGGAATTAAGATGTGTAATGTATCATTTGTGTCCAGTTAGGAGCCCATTCATAAATCTCTAATAAATCTATGAATGAATTTGATCCTCAGAGTTGAAGTATCTGTTATTATTGTTCGACATTTCATCACGGATATCAATATTGAATTTACTTGACCCATTCCAATAACAATTTATTACATGTTATTAACTTACCCGACGTATTTCGTCCCTTTGTCTCCAAACTGCATTTATCAAAAGCTTTAACTAAAAAAAAAAAAAAACTACCTCGACCGAAATCGGAACTCCGTTTGCTTAAAAATGTTTCATTTTTTCCCCCTTCTTTCTGTAAATGCAAAGTATTTCAAATTCATCAAAATATTCCAAATTACAGTTGTGTGAATAGCAAGAAAATATTTTTTATTTTATTTTTTTGTATAAATGGATCATCACATATCAAGGCCCGGAGGCCATTCAAGGATAAGAGCTAATGTGTGTATTGTAGTCATTGGCACAGTTGCGTAAAAGTTGTTTGTAGAAGTAACTAGCATTTCAGCTCGGCGTTGCCCGGGTGTTTGGAGGTGTATGTTGAGCAAAAAAGAAAAAAAGCAGTCAATTTTAACTTTGACCCCCTATTCTGACCCCTTAAAATTTGTTTTGGGCTCAAATCAAGTTATTAAGTTAGAACCATGTCCAAGGAACCTATATCTAAAATTTCAAGTGTTTAGACCCAAAATTGTCGGAGGAGTTTCGTAGTTTTCACAGGTCAAATTTCAAGTCTGTAGACTTTAAGTTGACAGAGTTATTGCGTAGGGAAATGTACACACACACACACACACGTTCACTTTTATAGATATATAGATTCGGTATAATTGATCATTAACGAGGATGGCTGAGCAAGAACT
This sequence comes from Euprymna scolopes, assembly GCF_053919585.1. Lineage (NCBI taxonomy): Eukaryota > Metazoa > Mollusca > Cephalopoda > Sepiida > Sepiolidae > Euprymna > Euprymna scolopes. Next base: position 171,304,249 of record NC_136482.1, read on the forward strand.
TGTTTACGTTGGACTTGAAGATAATGATATTGTAGTCAGTTGGAAAGCAGACCAGCGGAACAGTTCCACACGTTATAGGAAAGAAGCTTTGTTCATGGAGTCCATGTTTAAGGTTAGGCAACGATAGCGAGTGAGGAATTTATCCATAACAATAAAAACCTGATTGAACTTCACATTAATATTATGACAATTGTCCTGTGTTTATATTTTAATCTCTCCTAACATTGTTGCATGTTGTCCAATTCCCAATCGTGATCCATAACGAGATGTATCACATGGTCAGTTTTATGATAGAGGGGGGCAACTCCAAACAAAGGAGCCACTGAAGACCAGTTTTTAAAAATAGCAGGGGGGGGGGGTGATCCCCTTGTTATTTTCTCACATACAATAAACCTGTCTCCATCTTTATGGGGTATTGCTCTGAAAGAAGACCTCCTCTACTTTGCTGGATGTACTTCTGTGTTCAATGCTATTAAAATGTCTTTCTATCTTTTCAATAATACAGCATCATTGAATGTTTCAGTGGCATAAATGAACTCTTTAGAGAAACCAATTACTGCATATATATATATATATATATATATATATATATATATATATATATATATATATTTTACTTTTACTTTAATAACATGCAAAATGTTCAAGTTAGTCTCATCTGCTTAAAATCGGTAAAGCTTTGAAGACTGTATAAATTCCAGTTAGAGATTTTTATCCTCGACCCCCCCCCCAAAAAAAATCAAGAGATTAGAACATTCCTGTAATATTGATTGCAGTGTAATACTGGTCGTGTAAAGTTTTAGGTGGTCTACTCTCTCAGGATTTGTCTTCTCTCTTTGTTTATTGCTAATCGCCTGAGGAACCCTTACCAGGAATGCCGATGGGGCTGCCCTGGCACTTTTTGCACATTCGAGTGTCCCTCCACGGAGACACTGACTTCTTAATCCTACTTTCTGACCTTAATGTCACAGTTCTTGCACTGGGAGAATACTAAATGCTCTCAGTATAAATTTGTCTGTTTCGTATTTGTGTAGATAAAAGGATAAAACTTTGACTTTGTTAAAATGTGAATTATATGTAGGCTATCAGTATTATGCAGTGTTGTTTTTAATGACAAGAGCTTTGATAAGTCTTACGATAATCTTAAGAAGCCAAGATCTATTGCCAACAACCTCGAGAGAACGATAAACCACGCCAGTTTCTCAACCTGGTATTTTACCTCGCGGTACATATAGCGCTTCACCTTCCCAAATGGCCACCCATCTGGTATTGGCCAGACTCAATGTTGCTTAACAGGAGATCTATCGAGAACCGGTGTGTCAACGTGATTGTGGCGTATAACATGAAATATGCAAATGATATCAAGCTGTACCTTGAGATAAACAGGATAGATCTTGCATTCTATAAATATTTCCTCCAATCAAACATGGACATAATGTGAACAAATGTACCACTGCGTATTTCGGGAGGAAAAACCTAGCACCGACCTATGTTCTCCACAACACTAATATCGAAAGCAGTTTTCTCATGAACCTAGTCATTACTGTCAATGGTAATATGTGTTCAACCAAGTTCATTTCTAAAAATTTGTTAAGAGTCAAATGTATCTTGTCATTTAGCAATAACTTTTGTTCATTACTCTCCAGTTATTTATTCATAACTAGCAGGCCGCCCGGCATTGCCTGGTCGTAAAATAGGCTTAACTATGATATTTTGATAAATTCAGATTTTGTATTATGTTATATTGAACCCAATATATAGTAATAATTTAAAAAGTTTGAAAAAAATGACTTGTGCACCACCATTGAGAATCAAAACCGGAACATTTAGCTTACGATTTACTTTTTCCTTTGACGTTAATGCCTGAGCTATGAGGACATGTTTACTGTGAGGCTAAAAATTAAAACTTGAACTAATAGTTATTACGTTATGCATGTATATTTGTAATGCTGTCGTTCGACCTTCATCTGGCAAATTCCATGTTTTAAATTTTTACACTTTTGCACCAATTTTCTCCGGTTAAAACCCAAATATAAAGTTTTACATTGGTTCAAATACCCTATATATTAAGTTTCATGTCTGTAGACCAGAAACTGACAGGACATTAGTTGGCAAAATGTTTTAAACATATATATACACATGCATAAATATATATAAAAAGATATTTGTGTTTACTATAATCTTTTTATGCAAATATTATGCAAGTATAAATCATGTAGAATATCTACATGAATATAATTACACATAATAGTTAACTATAGATGATCATCCTATAAGAAAATCCAAAATTAAAACTGATAGGGATTTAATTAAAATGAATGTTTAAAAGAATATGCAAATTAGCTAAATCTTTTTGCAGATGAATGCAGTTCCATGATCCATATATAACAAAGTTGTATTTTCTTTTTAAATAAATAGAAAAAAGTTTTTTTTAATATGAATATCAAAACACGCACAAAAAAAAAAAACATTTATAGAAGTATATATTATATACAGCTATGATGTGACTACACATTTGCATTATTAGTTTGGAACCTCCATCTTGCTCAGGAGATTGTCTGAAAACCATACAGAGACATGCAACCAACTTAGTAAACAGCCACATAATTATTAATGGTTTTGCCAATAACAACTCTGAGCATTTTTTGATATCCATGTATCTAACACACGTGTTACATGGCTGTCCATGTTACACGAATGTGCAACAAATTAAAACAAAAAAAAATAACAAAACCCATAATTAAAATAAAGATTTATTTTTTACATAAAACAAAACATACAGATAATATTTACAAGTAAATACACTTTCTTAGTACTACTGCTACTAGCTTTGAAAGCGATTATATGGTCTACAGCATTGATGGTAAAAAGAAGATAATAACTATTAACTTAATGTATGGGGAAATCTAATAACAATATTTCTTTCGATATAGTTCTTTGGTCAGTGAGAAAGTATACAGAAATCTTTGTATTTACCGAAACTCCAGTTTCTTCAAATGATGCGGTGGTTGGCTTTTAAGGAGTTTCTTTCGGCTGGATTTTCATTCTAGAAACATTACTGGAGTTCTTCACAGCAAGTCAGCAACTTAACACATTAACAACTAATGTGGCTGCTAGTGCAGCATCCTTATATAGGTTTCTGCGTGGAATTTTCTTGATTATTCCACACTGTTCCGAAAACACTCTAAATAGAATATTTTAATATTCTATTTGTTTTTATAAGAAAAATGGAATGTCGTAAGATTTTTTATGAGGAAAATGCCCTCTTGATGAACATTCTTACAAACTCTAAAAACAGCATGGCTCCCATGACTTTTAGAAACAGTTCTTCATGTTCAAAATTGCTGGAAACAATACAAACTACCTACTTCAGTTGTTGGTTGCTGAGATATTACCTCATTTAAAACCTTCATTTGATGTCACCCATCCATACATATGCGCACATGTGCATGCACCTCTGATGAATTGTAGTGCACCTAAGTATTGTGCATGATGATGTAATTGTTATGTTTCTGAATTTTTGATATTAAGATTGATTATTCATATTATTTTGATATACTATAAATATAGATAATATACATTTCCATATTTCTTACTAATATGTAATTATACATAGTGATATATAAGTAGTAATAGTGATGTATAATAAGCAACTTTTTTTTATGATTTTCAATGATCTTTCATAAATTAGTTACAACAGTTGGATCTTTGACATAATTAAATTACCTTGATTTTTAAGAATTACTTTCCCTTATAAATTAACAGCTGAAGTACTTGACTATATTGATTAAGAGATCAACAATAATATTAAAATGACACAAATGTTCAATATCTGTAAATGTTCCCCAAAACCCGTTAAATTATTTGACTATTTTTGAGAGGAAGGGTCGTTATTAAAAGGAGTTCACGTTAATATTTAATATGTTCAAGCCATTGTACTCTTTAGCACTATTTCGGCTACCTTTTGTCATCATAGGTAAATATCTGCAAATTTTGAACCAAACGCTCTATTTAATCCACTCTCCTTAACATCACTTTGATACCTTGCAACGATTACTTTCTCTCAAATTCCATAACGTTGCAGCCTTCGACCAGCCTCACCTGGTTGGAATAGATGCAGGTACAGTTTTTTTGATTCGTTTGGGACATATGAATTGGTGATAGCTGCATCCAGTTGCACAGCATGAAATAAAGGCACAACCAAAAACTTTAGCAGTTAATGTTTATTCTTCAATACGAATGAAACTAAGAGGAAAAGCATGCTAAAACTAATTTCTTTTATTACTTTTACTCAACAGATTGCCACAGAGATGTAAGACAAATGACATTCACACTAGGTGGGTGTAGCCAACTTCCTCTAAAGGCGGAAGTGTCAAGGGAATATTAAATTCACAAGCAGTCACCAGTCGCATCGATATTTCTGTTAGGGGAGACGGTGACATTAAGTTTTTTTTTTTACAGTTCTTGCAGAAAGGTGTCAAGGTCCTCCTATATACAGCACCTGTTATAGTCACCCGTAGTGTCAAGGTCCTCCTATATATAGCACCTGTTATGGTCACCCATAGTGTCAAGGTCCTCCTATATACAGCACCTGTTATGGTCACCCATAGTGTCAAGGTCCTCCTATATACAGCACCTGTTATGGTCACCCATAGTGTCAAGGTCCTCCTATATACAGCACCTGTTATGGTCACCCATAGTGTCATGGTCCTCCTATATACAGCACCTGTTATGGTCACCCATAGTGTCATGGTCCTCCTATATACAGCACCTGTTATGGTCACCCATAGTGTCAATGTCCTCCTATATACAGCACCTGTTATGGTCACCCGTAGTGTCAAGGTCCTCCTATATACAGCACCCGTTATGGTCACCCGTAGTGTCAAGGTCCTCCTATATACAGCACCCGTTATGGTCACCCGTAGTGTCAAGGTCCTCCTATATACAGCACCCGTTATGGTCACCCGTAGTGTCAAGGTCCTATATACAGCACCCGTTATGGTCACCCGTAGTGTCAATGTCCTCCTATATACAGCACCCGTTATGGTCACCCGTAGTGTCAAGGTCCTCCTATATACAGCACCCATTATAGTCACCCGTAGTGTCAAGGTCCTCCTATATACAGCACCTGTTATGATCACCCATAGTGTCAAGGTCCTCCTATATACAGCACCTGGTGTGGTCACCCATAGTGACAAGGGTCGATATTGCTTAACATCAGTGATCTAAAGAGAACCTGTGTCAACATGATTATACTGAGACGTAAGGGACTATTGTGATTGGGGGACAGATCACCACAGTGGTGTAATTCTTAAGGCATCTACTGTTATCATTACACCTCACCAGGGATGAAACTCTGATCCTCTAGGTAGAATTCACTCTAGAATCTCTTAACCAACACCTTTATCTACACTCTTATAGAGTGGTCTATACTTTTATTGTTAATAATTGGTTATTAGTATTTTTAATTCTGAGATTATCTGCCTTTCTTTAATTAGTTTCCAGTATGTATTCATCTGTATACTTAACCTACTTAAGAGATTATTGTAGCCTAGCATATGTGTTGATTCTTTGAGGTTCCTGATTTTTCAGTGTTGCTGCTCTATTTTAACTTAATTCCACATGTATGAGTGACCTCCCTTATCTATCCATATCATTGCATTGGCCATGTCTGTTTTTAATGATCTTTTAACAAATAGTTTTTTTAATTATATTTTATTTTGAAAATGGTAATCTATTTCATAATAAACTGAAAGTTAGTAACTAATGTTTACATTGTAAATTGGAAATGAACGACTATTGCTGATCTCCATCTTTTGTATTGCAATCAATTGGTGATCCTTAGATTGGTATAGTTGACCAGAGGAATTTTACAAATAAAGCTTCTTTCTTAGAACTGCATACTTGTGGAACTATCTTCAGTTTGCCTGCTTTCCAGCTGACTACAATATGGTCATCTTCAAGTCCAATGTAAATAAGTTCTTGATAAACCGTCCTCTTAAGTATTTCAATTTTCCAAATTTCCAGTACGAATGATTACTATGGTATTGTCCCATTACTACTGTACGTTTGTTAATCCTTATCCTCGAGTGGCCTCTAGAACTTGATAACTGGTGACTCCTTTGTAAAAAAAAAAAAAAAAACCCGAGTGGCTTTTGGGCCTTGATAAGTGGTGACCTCCATGTAAAAAAAAAAAGAGCATGAAAAGCAAAAGGTCAACATTAGTATTAAAGATAAATATATCTTTATCTTAAAACCGATTAAGATAATATAAAGCAATAAAAACAAGAAAATAAATGAAAATAAAAGTTAAGCCAATTATAATATTAATGTATCAAATATTCAAAATAGGGAATAAAAAAAAATTCTTGATCTTTTCATTATAGGATAGAAATTGGTAAAGCATGTTATCATAATTTGAAAATATATATAAAGACATTTTTGTTAAATTTGCTCTCTTTTGTGATTATGTCTCATTATTATTGTCTCTTATTACATGTCTGTATCTGATCATGACACCTCTAGTGTGTGTGTGTATATATATATGTAGACTTTATCATCATATATATATATATGATAAAGTCACCATACCTTTTTTTTTTTTTCTGTTATCTTGATCTTCGGGGATCAATTCTTCCCATCACTAGTCGATGCTGTAAAGAAACATCCAATGAAAACATAACGCCGATTTTCTGGCATGGGTTACTTTATTCATCTACGAGTGAATTGGGGGGGGGGTATAGATTATATGTCAAGTGTAGTGGATTCTGCAGAACTTTGTTTGGCACTTGAGATTCATAGAACACAGTTCTTGCTGTTGATAACATTACCTGATACAGAAAAGTGGGCGTCATCACTGAACAACACGTTTTGGAGAAATTCTGGCATTTCTTCAATCTTGTTGTCAAGCCATCAGCAGATCTCAAGCATATTTTACCATTTTATGTGAGCACATGTTTCATTAAGATTATGTATGGATACTAATGTTAAGACGAGTAATTGGAATCAAGAATTGAAAAAAATCAGAACTTTTTATGGAATTTGGTATCTGAATGGAAAAAAAATGTGTATTTTCCAATGCCAAAAATAATTCCTGTAATTATCTTTTTTATTTATTTATATTTTTATCCGATTTTATTTAAAACGAAATCTTCCACTGCTGGTAACGATAAAAAAATAATATATTTATTGATTTTTAACTATCAGTAAAACTAAAAAAAAAAAAAAAAAAAAAAAAAAATGACAACTTTATAATTAAATATTTAGAGATTTATAAAGAATTGTAATCAGGAATTTAGTACAGAATCTGGAATTGTATTGGAATCGGGGGGGGGATATTGAAATCGTCCCATCACTAATAGATACTGAAAATAGAACTAAAAGTAATTTTTCAATATTCTATTGATTGATGAAGGCTAATCTCTTGAACGTTTCTGGATTGACATTTTTGACCAAACAACTTTCAGTGCGTCAGCATTTTCTAGTGCTCTTGCCCCCAACTTTCTATTTCTTATAGATGGTTTTATCTTTCCGATTGAACTTGATCAAAGTTTTTGTCTTTAAACTTCTTTTCCCAGTATATAATTTGGAACTTGTGGGGAAAGGTATTGAAATTAAACGTAGGCTTACAGACTGTTGGAGAACAATTGACAAATAAAAATTTTACAGACTTTGTCCAGCATAAATCGTTGTTGACAGTAATGACCAGATCATGTTCACAGGAAGTTTTTTTTTTATATTGGTGTTATAGAGGGACTATGGGAATGTTTGCCTCCCCCCACCTCTTAAAATGCACGATGGTACATTTGTCTAGTTAGCTTCAGTTTAAAAAGTTTTGACAGACAAACAGAATCTGTATTTATCTACATATATAATATTTTGATTGTAGAAATTCCCCTCTGGACCAAAATACTGTAGTTTTGTAACAGCAGATGCCACATACAAATTTATTATGTCTAGACTACTAGTCACTATCTTATGTAACTTTAGAATGACATTTTAGATACATTTAGTCGTTATAATAAAATCCTACATTTCATCCTAGGAGCAACACCATCACAATCGCAGCATCTTTAGAGGAAGTAGTTCCTATTTTTCCCCCTAAATATTAAGTCCTCCTACCACCCCCAGTCAAGACCAGTAGGAAATATACACATTCTATAGATATTGAGCTTGCACTCTTCGTAACTGGATCATAGACATAATATAATCATTCCATTTCCTGATTCAAAAATAATATATTCTCCCCTCTCAAATTCCATTCATTATCATTGGTTGAGAGCTGACAATTTGATTATTCTAGAATCTACCTCTTAATAATGCTCCAGAATTTTTCAAATATGGCGGTGCTCTCTACAAGAGACAATCATTTGAAAAAAAATAAACCAAATACAAACATAATAACCTCTCATAAACAGAAAATTAGATACTGATTACTAGGTACTGCCAAATTATTGTGAAAAATGGAGCACGTAATCCCGTGACATCAGACTTGTGTTAACTGTACAAAGTATGGAAAAGCAGAAGCAACTTAATGATTATTTTAAAACCTTTATCTTCCTTAAACTGCAATTAATAATTAATCTTTGTTATAATTTTGTTAGGTTTTAAGATTTACAGTTTAATGATTAATAATATTATAAACACTTGTATATTAAATATGAAATACGGTTTTACTTAATATATATGACTGTTCATTTGGTTAATTACCAGTTTCCATACTTCAATTTGGTAAAAAGAGACAAAGTAGATATCGCAGTGGTCTACAAAATATTTATTTTTTGTGCAATAATATTTTTCAATCTGGTTTAATCCAGCAATAAAATAGGTAGCAAGAGTCATGTTTATATTATAACTTGATATTAAAAAAAAAATTTAAACACCATTAATTAAAAATCTTTGTAACAGAACATTTTGAATAATGGAGTTTTAATCTTTTAAAAATTGATTAATTTTTAGGAAGTGCCTTTTTCTTAGCAATTCAACTGATTGATATATTGATGGGAAAAAATGCTATTGGAAAAAAAAAATTAAATTTATATCAATTTTTTAGTTGCAACTTCAAGGTAATTTTTTTGTTTTAATCTGTGTATTTAAACTTTAAAAAATAAATATTTTTTACTTATTTGAACTCTTATGTTTCATATTAAATAGAAAAATTTTGATCAATTTAAATATATTTTCTTCAAATTTCGAAAAAAAATAAATATGAGAGGAGGACACGTGCTAAAACAAATATTTCCCCTCATATTATGGAAACTGCATTTTATATGTAATTTCATTCTAAAATGGATAAGTATCGAAAATTTGAAAATCTGACCATTTAGTTGATTTTTGCTAAATTTATTAAACACGGGTATGTTTTCACGTTTGGAATACATGGGAACGTTATTTTAAAGCGTCAATCATGTAAACACGATTTTTGTCTCGCAATTTCATTATTTTCATACAATGAAAAAAATGTTTTTAAATTATTACTAGTTTATTTTGTCCTTTTTTTAAATGGTACAAAAGTTATATTGATAATATTAATCGATATATATAAAAGGCAAAATGTGTGTGACAATTTCGTGTATGTCTTCAAAAGGCTTTTCTCGCACACGCTCCCGGGTTCGTTACTATCGCTTAAAACTGTGTATATAGGTCCTATATGATAATATCTAGGAATTAGGAAAACGCGTAGCATATAGATTTATTTACGTCGATTTTTACAAAATTATTGCTATTTTGGCTTCTCGCGTGTTGATTTGGCTTTTTAGTATAAATAAAGTGAAACTAAACTCAAACGGACGTGTTGGCGGCATTGCGCTGGGAAAAACGTCCAGAAGCAATCAGCTTTGATCAATCTTGTATATCAGACAGTCAAATTTCGATAAACAAACTCAGACGCTAACGCTGCGTGACTTCTATTTGACCTTCTTAATTAGTTCAAATGGAAGCAGCAGAGTTAACTTTTATTACACACGCCTGTTATAGTTATAGTTAGATAAATAAATTCAAACACGTCTACACTGTATGTCGCGGTGGCCCAATGGTAACATCGTACTTTTTTTTTTCACACATTAATTTCCAACTCAAGGGTACGGGTTCGATTCTCATACTCACCTACCAAAACATTTTTTTATTATTATTTCCCCCACCCAGAGTTTTGATTTACCTCAAGACACCCGGGCATCGCCGGCTACCCCCCGCTAGTCTATAAATATAAAAGGCAAAATGTGTGTGACCATTTCGTGTATGTCTTTAAAAGGCTTTTCTCGCACACGCTCCCGGGGTCGTTACTATCGTTTAAAACTGTGTATATAGGTCCTAGATAATAATATGTAGGATTTGGGAACGCATGTAGCTTATAGATTTATTTACGTCGACTTTTACAAAATTATTGCTATTTTGGCTTCTCGCGTGTTGATTGGGCTTTTTAGTATAAATAAAGTGAAACTAAACTCAAACGGACGTTCTTGGCATTGCGCCGGGAAAAACGTCCAGCATGACTATTTGACCTTCTTAATTAGGTCAAATGGAAGCAGCAGAGTTAACTTTTATTGCGCACGCCTGATTTTATAGTTAAATAAATAATTTCAAACCTTTTTAACGGTGTCTGTCGCCGTGGCTCAGTGGTTAACGTAGCACTTTTTTTTTTTTTTTTCACATATTAATTTCCAACTGAAGGGTACGGGTTCGATTCTCATACTCACCTACCAAAACATTTTTTTATTATAATTTAACCCCCCCCCCCCCCGGAGTTTTGATTTACCTCAAGACACCCGGGCATCGCCGGGTACCCCCTCGCTAGTTTATAATAAAGTTAAACCGTGTTACATATGAGGGAGTTAATTCTGTGCTGAATTTTGAAGGTGTGTACTGATAACTTTACACTTACGTATGCACACACTAACAACACGCCACTACACCCCCCCCCCCCAAAAAAAAAACAATAAAAAAAATATGTGCGGGTACCATCGTTTAGCAAACCTTAAATACTATTTTTTTTTTTGTTTTCTTTTACACTGCCACGCCCCAATTTTGTTTGTTGGTTTATAGTATTTGCTGGTGGGTATCCTAACAACGATTATCAAGGTTAAATTTGGGGCAGATACTTTGACCCCGCCCCCTTCACAAAATTGGGTGTCTACTCCGATAGCCATTCTTAACATAAGGAGGTTGGGGGCGTCTATTCCTAAAACCGTTTTTAACATGAGGAGGTTGGGGTTTAGGCAACAACAACAACGACCATACTTTGGGTGGGATTCTTCCACTGGGCAACACCGGTTAACAGGTCCTGCTAGTATTTAATAAAAGGTAACATTTTAAAGTTTTTCTTTTTTCCACAAAATCATGTAGTATATAGAAGGTAATACGAATGTGTTGGTAAGAAAAACAATCTGTATTTTGCTTTCATGGATGTAGAAATAGCTTTTGACAGAATTCCAAGTGATGTTTGGTAGGCTTTGCATAAATTAGGGGCAAACGTGTGATTGGTGAAGATTGAGTATTTCTTGACCTGTGAAAGCTGTAGAGTGGGGAATGCATCGGGATTCTGTACCAAGTTGGTTGCTTTTCATTTGTGTCTTTGTCCAGGAATTTTTTTTTTTTTTCTTTGTTTGGCATATTTGATGAAATTAATATTGTAATTGACTGAACTTCTATTTTCATCATTCATTTTCTTGTTTTTATTGCTTTATATTATTTTAATAGGTTTTAAGATAAAATATATTTACCTTTCTAGTTTCATTTAAAAATAATTATAGTATTAATATAATAATCTAATATATAAAAGGTTATGTTTGTCTCCATATTTTCAAATTCTATGTCCACCAAAACTAAGTTACAGAGCAGCGTGAGGGGCCTCAAATGATTGGATTTGTTTACAGAACGTTCTTTTGTAGGTCTTTAGCTGGTTAAAATAGTCACCAGCTTTAAATGCTATAGTTTTGGGTTCGATTCCAGCTGATGACGCCCAAATACTTTTTTTTCACTTTTGAAATCACAACTCTATAATAATATATATGAAATCCGGACAAATTAAAATATCCTATTTAAGCATATTTTATGACTAGGCAAAACCGGGACCCACCCCTCTCCCCTCCCAGCTAGTTTCATATATAATAGGAAATTCACTGTTGATATTGGAATTCAAAATTTAAGTTTAAAAGATCAGACAACTGCAAGACTTCTTTTTCATGAATGAATATATTTATTTTAAAAAATCATGCGTGGACGTATTAACTTATAGGAACCTATGCAATTAGTGGCACATTATAAAGTATGGAGATCCATTGTTCAAGCGTAAAGCTGGTGGAAGATGAGTGAAAGAAGAAATTTAAGTTAATGCTAAGATGATGGCATCTGATCAGTTATCAATACTTTAGAGAATATAAAGGATTTGATTTTCATCTCCAGTTAATTTTTTTAAATTGACGTGAACACTAGGATACTTCAATTAAAAATTAAATATGAATAGGTAAAATTTATAGAGGAATAAAAGGTCAATAAAATGGGGTATAGGTTGTTTAAACAGTTACATTCAATTTGGTTTAAATTTGCGGTTTTTGAAAAAATGACAAGTGCGGACTTTCTTTTTAGTGCCACTCTAATATACACACACACGCACAAAGTATTTTAAGACTTGTATTTGATTTAATAACAGTGAACCATTTTCATATAGTTCTTATAAATGGGACTTTCACATTCATTCGTTTAGATATATTTTAATTCCATCTTTAATTCCTTTTATACATATACAAAAGCATACCTGACAAGCATTTAAGGTTTTATGGACAACCTTAATCTGTTTTTTTTTTCCAACTCTCCTGAACACTAGTCCAGTCTAATGCTAAACCAACGGTAACATAAATATTCTCTCAATAGCCTACCCTAGTTGTTTTTGTTTTTCTTTTTTCTTTTCTTTTCTATTTTCTTTTTCTTTTTTCTTTTCTTTTCTTCTTTTTTTTCTTTTCTTTTTTTTCTTTTTTCTTCTTTTTCCTTTTTTCTTTCTCTTCTTTCTTTTTCTTTTTTCTTTTCTTCTTTCTTTTCTTCTTTCTTTTCTTCTTTCTTTTTTCTTTCTTCTTTCTTTTCTTCTTTCTTTTCTTCTTTTCTTTTCTTTTCTTTTCTTCTTTTCTTCTTTTCTTTTCTTTTTTCTTTTCTTTTTTCTTTTCTTTTTCTTTCTTTTCCTTTCTTTTTCTTTTTTTCTTTTCTTTTTCTTTCTTTTTCTTTCTTTTTCTTTCTTTTTCTTTCTTTTTCTTTTCTTTTTCTTTCTTTTTCTTTTCTTTTTCTTTTCTTTTTCTTTCTTTTTCTTTTCTTTTTCTTTTCTTTTTCTTTCTTTTTCTTTTCTTTTTCTTTTCTTTTTCTTTCTTTTTCTTTCTTGTTTTTCTTTCTTTCTTTCTTTCGTCTTGTTTTTCTTTTCTTTTTTCTTTTTCTTTCTTTTTTCTTTTCTTTTTCTTTTTTTTACAGATTCCTTTTTTCACATTATTTTTCTTTTGTTACTTCTGTATTATGGTGGTCGGAGGGGGGTGTTTTTTCTGTATAACACATTTACAGACATCTGTCTTTGCATTCCTTGTTTGAATATATATTTTATATTCTATGCCCATACTCTCATAGTCACTGCAAATCTAGTATTAGACTAAGTTAATGTTCCAGAGAAGACAAATTACAGAATTAATAAATTCTTGTAGATTACTGAAGAAAGGTAGAACAAAACATTTGTTACAATGTTTATTTGATGGGGGGGGGGGATCATAAAAGTTCAACTAAGCTAAAGTTGTGTACAATTGAAAAATATTTCAATTAAAATCTGCGATCATGATCTAATCTTCAGAAATAATGTTTATGAGATGTTTTACAATACCATTTAATTATTTTTAGTCTCTGACAACACCATGATTTTTTTTTCTTTTACGTTTTTCAGCGTCCAGGTACAACTGTTGCCATTAAAAGCATTACAAAAAAGAACTTGGGGAAGTCACAGAGCCTCTTAAGCAAAGAGATAAAAATTCTAAAGGTAAATTTTCACTTTTTTCTTTCTTTTTTTTTTTTTTTCTGTCTTTCTGTCTTCATACACACAGGTCAGAATCTATGACTTTTTTTTTATCATAATATATCAATTTTTATTTTGGTTGTATCTAAAATTGTTTAATGCAATAAAATCTCTGTATAAGAGCCAACTAAAATGAAGTACTGTTGCCACATCTGGGCAGGAACTGCTCGGCGCGCCCTATCCTGCCTTGATAAATTTCAAAACTAACTTTGAAACCTAATAAGTAATCTTCTTTCCCACAGAAAAGACGTTGTGAGCCTGCCTCTGCTCTATCATTATTTTCATGGCAAATGCTCGTCCAAGGTTCAATTTATGGTCCCCCTCCCTTGTCAAACTTTAACAAAAAAAAAAAACACTCGACTAGCTACAACTACTATATACGATTTCCCCCCATTCTCTATCTGTGCCTAAATCTAAATGCAGATTCCATAAATAGAGCTTCTTTCTTTGAACTACCCGCCTGTGGAACTGTTCTGCTGGCCTGCTTCCTGGTTGACTGCAAATATCCTGTATATGAAGTTTCCCGTCTGTAGATCAAAAATTGACAGTTGTGGTAGAGATTGTTCCACAGAGACAAGGTCACGTACACATACACACAACATTAATAATACAATGCAGACAAAAAATAAATTAAACAATTCGTATAGGTCATCTACAAGAAACACTATCTACAAAAATAGACCTCTACATCTAACAATATTCAACATTTGGAACTTATTGAACACTGATTAAACAAAGACTGTTGGATATTCATGACTCGACATGCCAGACATAAACTGGAGTTTATTTATATCTGAAATAGTTGCCTCCACAAAGTCCAATGTAGACAAGTTCTTGTTGAGCTGTTTCCTTAAATAATCAAATTCTACCCAATTTACACCAGTAACAACTACTACACAACCTTCTAACCTTCATTCTCGAGTGTCCATTGAACCTTGATAAGCAGTAACTCACTTGTAAAAAAAAAATATTTGCTTCAACAATAAGTCTGTTAAACAGCCTTACAAATCTTCTTGAAAACCTGACTTATGAATGTATTGACTGAAAATATTCTCTTAAATTGACCACCCTTTTGTATTTATACATTCTTGAAGTCTACATGCAGACAGTTGTAAACATACATAATCTGAGACCGCCTTATCTAATCATCACCCGTCTTATTGATTAATCCTAATAATCTTGTTCAGTAGTCAGTCTTTAAACTGTTTATCTATAAATGTATGAAAATGAGATGGAATGTTTTCTGTCTGTAAACATCACGACTAGTAGATTTCAGCATATGGCATAATCACAGAGACACATTGTAACAGAGTGTCTATGGTGGCTATATGCAAATACTGAGCTGCGTGTGAAATGACATCATGATAAAGAAAAAGACTATATAAAGGAGAGAGAGCATGAGAGATGATCACGTTAGAGATGTGGATCACGTTAGAGAGGTCAGAGAGAAGAAGCAAGATCTTCTGGAAATAAATGTTGTTACAACACAAAAAAGTGAGTTTGAGTTATTTTTTGTTTTGGTCTCCTTGGCGACGTAGACTACATGTGTTGGGTCTATGTGTGTAAAAGTGGGTAACATTACAACATCAGTGAAGTTAAGCAGCATTAAACCTGGTCGATACCAAATAGATGACTATTTGGGGATGCTGTTGTATTACTTGCGTGTTATTTTATCTTTTTATTTATTTTTTTTTTAAATGGTGCTGATGTGTAAAAAAAATATTTTTTATTGTTTGGTTGTGGTGACAGTAGGATGATATAGAATGATGTAGGAAGCATGGGAATTGATGGAGGTTGATCTTGAACTTGCTAACAAGTAGACCCTCTCTCTCAATTTGGAGGTAGTTTATATAACATTTTTGGATGCCCATGCATCCACTGTAAATGAACATTCCCAGATTTCACCTTTGCTGTCAGTATAGACATGCTCCAGTGTGTATTCTTTGTCTGTAGAGAACCATTGCAGGTATTTTTGCATCTAATCACCAGATATCTTTTTTTCTGAAGAGTACTTTTCTCCAAATTAATCAATTGCATTTTGTTTTTTTCCAGTCAGGTGGGTGTCTGTGTTTTATTTATTCTTGCCGAGTGCCATTTCTGGTACAACAAACCCAATATTAAGCAATATCATGCACTGTGTGTAGGAGGAGGCAGCACCCTCCTGCAAAAAAACTAACATCTTTATATTGCCACTGGGAACTTTTTGAATTTGATATTCCCAAGAAACTTCCTCTAAAAAAGAAAGCTGGATGAACTAACCCAGGTGTGTGCCATACTAGGACAGGAGAATTAGATAGACTTATCAACACATTCACTTCCATTTTTTAACATTTTCAGTACACAATATAATTAATTTTGAATGCTGATACATTTAAAGAAATGTTGACTGATAGAAATTTATTTTACAATCTCTTCTCAGTCCCCTGATAAAGGAGGGATTGGACTTAATAATTCCCTCCGTTTGATTTCGTAGGTTCGTTTGTTCACACTTTTCTCAATAACCACGCCTTGGATTTTTAAAAAATTTTGCACAAACATTAGTCATGGTGAAAGTACATTTTTACCAGAATGGATTTTCCAGGATAACTCTGGTTGCCCCCATAGGGGCCATTATTGGGGTAAAATTGCCCCCAAATCATTCGTCTGGTTGTTTGTTTGTTTGCACTTTTTTCAATAAGAATTCCTGGAATTTAAAAAAAAATTTTTTCACAAATATTAATCATGGTGAAGTAAATTTTGCACTCATGGAGGGGGACCCCACATGCTCGGCTTGTTGGTCAAGCATAATTTTAACAAAACATAAAGGGGCAGGTTTGTTTATATCTAAAGACACATTTCCTAATCACTGTTTCTTGTGTACAATTTCATTTATAATCCTTACTAATTATCTATCTTTAAAACCAAGCAATGGCTAATAAAATGTACAGCTTAAGACAATTCTTTTAAACTTAGAATTATTGGGTTTGCTGAGGAGTAGTACAGTGTGACCCAAATTAAATGCCACCCATCCATGAAATCACTATTTGAAATCCTTTCTGAATTTCAACTATTTCAGATATAAACTTCAGTTTCCAGTCGTGAATATCCAACACTTTGTTTAATCAGCATTCAATAATAATGTTGAATATTATTAGATGTAAAGGCCCATTTTTGTAGATGGTGTTTCTTGTAGATGACCTATATTGTTTACTTTAAATTTTGTCTGCATTGCATTATTAATGTTGTGTGTAGAACAGTCTCTACCACACTGTCAATTTTTGGACTACAGACTTTAAACTTGATATATAGGGTATTTGGATCTCTGGGACAACTTTGGTTCAGTTTTTAGTCTGTAAAAATAGCTGTCAAGGGGTCAAAATCGAAAACTTTGAACTTGGCAGACATAGGTTGACTTAATGTATCCACTATGCATGCGCAAATATACATTTGTTTAACTAGCAATACACATGAAAAAATTGGAATTGCTTAAAGTATCTCAGTAATGGCATACATAGAAAGAGCTTGATGATCTAAGAATGAATCTTAAATTTTTCAAATCTAAGGAAATTTTTTACTATTTTTGTGCCTCGCACATTTGGATATTTTTTCCATCTTTTTTAAAGCACAATATAAAACAATGAAATTTGCCATATAAGTGTATTTTTGTGCAAGGAATATGACACTGAAAATCTCCAGAAATTAATTCCAAGTAATCTGCAATGAATGCACATAAATATGCTGCAATACCATAAAAATTCCATGTATGCATTAACAAAAAAAGTTAGAGAATTCAAAGTTGAATTGTAATATTTTATTTAAGGAACTGAAACCTTGTACTAGAACTGTTTAAAAATGAACATATTGCAATTATTTCTTTGGTTTTATTGTTGATTAATAATTACTAAATCGTCCCAACCTGCCTCCAAAATATGTGATTCTCCCTATTTTAGGCAATTACATATGAACACACTGAAAAACTTGGCAGAAATAAAAAAATAAATAAATAAAAGATAAACAAAAATATAAATTTAATATAAAAATTTAATGTAAAATAATTTTAGCTTTTAAGGCCGTTTTAATGTTTTAGGGTGGTTAATCTTTTTTTTTTTTTTTTTTTCTATGGAAAATAAATTCTGCAAGTTTTTTTTTTATACAATTATATGTAATTTTAAGATGGTTTTTACGATTGGGAGAGTAGCTTGCCACTCGGACTTGGGGTTAGTGGTAGGTTTATAGATTTTTTTTTTTTTTTTTTTTTAGAGTAGGACTGATCACTTAGACTTAATGGTATGACAGGTTCAAGGGAGGAACTTTTATAAGATCGGCTTCTTACTCGGACCTAAAGCGGTAGCATAATTTTATATATACACCAACTTTTCAAATTTCAAAAATATTAAGAAAACTGCTCTAAAAGGTAATAAAAAAAGCTAGAAAATGAGGGTTCATTATATATTAAATTTATATGCGAAAGTACGCCCCCCTCCAGTGTACTTTGCCATTTTTTTTTTCCCGCTAAGCTTTTTTCAGTGTATTCATATAGAATCTTTTCTTTTTTTTTTTTTTTTTTTTTTTTTTTTTTTAATTTGCGGCTATAAAGTTAT
This sequence comes from Euprymna scolopes, assembly GCF_053919585.1. Lineage (NCBI taxonomy): Eukaryota > Metazoa > Mollusca > Cephalopoda > Sepiida > Sepiolidae > Euprymna > Euprymna scolopes. Next base: position 171,322,864 of record NC_136482.1, read on the forward strand.
TTATTACTACAATTAAAGTTCAAAAGTTAAATATATTTGAGAACCAATATTTCTTGAAGCAAATTTATAAAAGAATCACAAACTGCATTAAATTTTGTCAAGAACAATTTTTTGTTCAAATTAGATGTAATTCACAAAACTTGATTTCGAACTAAGCTGCTGCTTAGTTTTTAAATATTAGCATTAATAGTTAAATTGTTTATTTTCGCTAAAAACTGGTTATAATTTGGAGGAGACCCTATTTAAAAACAGTTCATACCAAAAGAGAAATCAGCACAGAATTATAATTTTAACGCATAAAAATAATAAAAAACATTGATTTACTTAGTACTTGGCGTACAAAAAATATTTAGAAAAAATGTTTGATACGCATCATGCTTATTTATTTATTTTTAAGACAATAAAAAAAAGAATAGACAAATTTATTTCATACTCTGATGGTGAGATTGATGTTTTCTTTTTTTTTTTTTTTTTCTGATTGTTTTTCAAATTTTATGATGATTCTTTATAGGGTACAGAGATTCTAGAAACACTGAAAAAATAAATCTGATAAAAAAATGTCTGTTTCAATGCATTAACATTTTTATCATTACTTTGCTAAAAAAAGAAAAACTCTTCAAGTATATCATGTAGATTATTATTTAATAAAACATGTGAAAGGATATTCATTTCTGAGCAAAATATTGGTATTTTGAGGACTTTAAGTGCTTTGGTCTTTGAAATATGACTATTTTAGTAAAATTATCTTGAAATATCCTAAGTGTTTTTATGGTCAACGGGCATTATGAGTTTACCTACATTAATTTTTATTTTTTAAGTTTTGATATCCATGTGTCCTTAGATCAAGTAGTTTTGATTCTGGTTGGAGGCACCGAAATCATAGTTTTTAAAAAACTTTGGAAATCACTACTATATATTGGGTACAATATAATAATCAATAGAAAATTGGCTATTTAATAATACAAAATTTGCATAAATTTAAAATCTCATATTTAAGCATATTTTGCAACTGGGCAACACTAATATATGTGTGTGTGTGTGTGTTGGGATGATTAATTGGAATCCAGAATCGGAATTTTAGGGATATTGGAATTGGAAAAATTTGTCTATTTTCCGGTGCCAAAAACGTTTCTTTTAATTGTCTTTTATTTGATTTTGTTTAAAATCTTCCACTGCTGGTTGCAATGATAAAATAATATTTTTGGATTTTTAAACAACCAGTTAAACGAAAGTCTATAGATGACTCCGCAACAAATGTATTTTTACGTTTGAGAAAATATCTGCACATTTAACGTGTGTTTTTTACGGTAATCGGGAATAAATAACTAATCTAGTGTTAAATATTTAGAGATTTGTAAAGAATCGGAATCGGTAATTGTATTGGAATCATTCCATCATTAATATATATATATTCAATTTTTATTTTTTTATTTTATTTTTTTTAATTACATTTTCACCCCGAACAAGGCGCATTGCCACTTTGGTGTAGGGGGCTACTATCAGGGGCAGCAACTACTGGGGCACTATGTTGGAATTTGGGCAGCAAGATGTCGGTTCACGTTGCACTTGAACTTCTGCATGTCAGTACAGTTGGGGAAGCAGGAACTTGGAATGGAATTCCAGAGTCTAGCGGTTCTGGGGAAGAAACTACTGGAGTAGAAAGATCTTTTACATCTAGGGATCTCTACTGTGTGGGGGTGGGATTTAGTTGCCTGTCGGGTTTGTCGAGGGTGTCTATGTCGTGGGGGCACAAGTGTTTGCAGTTCGTCAGAACATTCACCATTAAAATACTTGTAGAACAGGCAGAGGCATGCAACGTTTCGTCGATGGGACAGAGGCTGAAGCTTAGATGCCAGTTCAGGGCCTATCAGATTGGCGACTCTCTTTTTTTTTTAGCCTTGTCTAGGTGCGAGAGACTAGTAGCAGATGCACCGGCCCAAATGTGACAACAATACTCCATACATGGGCGAATGGTGGCCTTATAAAGGTACAGGATACTTTCAGGTGTCAGCAATTTCAAGAAATTAAATGATTATAAATGTGAATAAGTAATAAACCCTGTCATGTGTGTGTTACAAAAATCAAATTTCTTTGATTAAAATGTTGTAGTGCTGTTAGTTACCCAATTTTGAGACATTAGCATGTCACTGGTAGATCTGATGAGTGACACCACATCCAAGCCAAAGCCGAGGTTTTTTTTTTTTTTTTTTTTTTTTTTACATGGGGGTCACCACTTATCAAGGCCCAAGAGCCACTCGGGGATAAGGGTTATTGTGTGTACAGTAATCAATGGGATGATATCGTAGTAATGGTTAGTATTGGAGATTTGCTAAGGTGTCATTACTTAAGGGGGCGGTTCATCAGGAATTTGTTTGTGTTGGACTTGAAGACATCCAAGTTGAATTCAGGGGGGAAACAGTCAAGCGGCAGAGTTCCACAGCCGTGCAGTTCTAAGAAAGAAGCTTTGTTCATGGAATCTACGTTTTGATTTAGGCACGAATAAAGAGTGGGGAAAGTTTTTGACAGTGGTTTCAGCTAGTCGGATGTTTTTCATGAAAGATTGGCGAGGGGGAACCAGAGAATGGAGCTCAGACAAGCACTTGCCATGGAAATAACGATAAAACAGAGACAGGCTCGCAACGTCTCTTCTGTGGGAGAGAGGTTGCAGGGAAGAGAAAAGGGCATCCCCCACCAAGCCACAAAGTCTATTTTGTACTCTGTCAAGGCAGGATAGGCTGTTTTTAGCAGCTTCTGCCCAGATGTGGCAGCAGTACTTCATCCTTGAACGTACTTGGCTTTTATATAGATAGAGAATTGCATCATTGGTGAGATATCTTCTTCACAATAACAATAGATATTATGTAAAGAATAAATTCTGTCTGCAGTTGTTGGTCCCCCGACAAAAGAAAGGGTGGACCTGTAAATTCACCTTTTGTTTGTTCATACTTTTCTCAATAACTACACCTTGGAATTTCTTTTGAAATTTTGCACAAATATTAAACATGATACGAGTAAAAAAGTAACAGAACAGATTTTCCGAGAAAACTCTGGTTGCCCCCCCCCCCAGGGGTGCCTTTTGGGTTAAAATGGCTAAAATTGACACTTTTGTGCTTATTAAAAAAAAAATTTTTATGCCTTGACAAATTATATAGAAATCAGTTACAACTTTTCAGATAGTTTTATAAAACTATCTGAAAAGTTGTAACTGATTTCTATATAATTTTGTTTGTTTATACTTCGCGATAACTCTTGGGTGTGCCCCAGGGGCTCTTCTAGGGCTAATAAAAACACTTCATTTTTGGGACTGTTTTACCATATTTGTCCAAAATTTTCTGTATGTCTATTTAGCAGTTTTGCATGGTGCTGAACTTAAATTTAAATATGTTAAGGCCTAAAACTGCACCGTTTGTTCATTTTCACCGGGATTTGATGTCCCCTGGGGACTTTTGGGGCTAAATGGAGAGGGGCAAATGCTGAACTTAGTCATTCTTTTTTTTTATGCCTTGTTCACTGTGCACTCACATGGGACCGTGCATATTTCACTTGTTAATATCTGTAATCCATTTTTAAAACATTAGTTTTTGCAGAGAGGTGTCGCTGTCCGCCCACATAAAGACCTAATATTTCTAAATGGTTACTCATCTACAGGGCTGTGACAACAGCATATTCTTTTCATTGTTTTGACTCTTGGGTATATATCCGTTAATATCTTATGTGTTTTTATATAGACTGATGTGGTTCTCGGTTGATCGACTGTGTCTTACTGTGTTGGATATATACTTGAGTCAAAAGAATGAAAAGAATATTCTGTTGTCACAGCCTTACTCATCTAGTACTGGCCAGGCTCAAGTTGGCTTAACTTCAGTGATCTAATTAGATTGTCAATATTGTTTACTTTGATCTATATAATTAGAATTTAATTCCATTCTTGGTTATAACCATGCCTGCTCCTTCAACTCTTGAGTTGTGGAAAAGAAATTCCATCTTTATTGGTCATGTCATTTTTTTTTTTTTTTTTTTCCTTTTTCTTTTTTTCCTTTTTCTTTTTTTTTCCTTTTTCTTTTTTTTCCTTTTTCTTTTTTTTCCTTTTTCTTTTTTTTTCCTTTTTCTTTTTTTTCCTTTTTCTTTTTTTTTCCTTTTTCTTTTTTTTTCCTTTTTCTTTTTTTTTCCTTTTTCTTTTTTTTTTCCTTTTTCTTTTTTTTCCTTTTTCTTTTTTTTCCTTTTTCTTTTTTTTCCTTTTTCTTTTTTTTCCTTTTTCTTTTTTTTCCTTTTTCTTTTTTTTCCTTTTTCTTTTTTTTCCTTTTTTTTTTCCTTCTTTTTTTCCTTTTTCTTTCCTTTTTCTTTTTTTTTCCTTTTTCTTTCCTTTTTCTTTTTTTTTCCTTTTTCTTTCCTTTTTCTTTTTTTTCCTTTTTCTTTTTTTTTCCTTTTTCTTTTTTTTCCTTTTTCTTTTTTTTCCTTTTTCTTTTTTTTCCTTTTTCTTTTTTTTTCCTTTTTTTTCCTTTTTCTTTTTTTTTCCTTTTTCTTTTTTTTTCCTTTTTCTTTTTTTTTCCTTTTTCTTTTTTTTTCCTTTTTCTTTTTTTTTCCTTTTTCTTTTTTTTTCCTTTTTCATTTTTTCTTTTCTTTTTCTTTTCTTTTTTCCTCCTAGTTATTTCAGAAGCTAGTTATAAAGTTACTTCAAATTTCTTCCTCCCACTCCGGTAAAGCTATTCAACTTTATTGCCACCAGATTTGAATATTACTTACATCTTGAATTACCAGATTTGTTCATAAAGAAATAGTTTTATTACATCCTGTTTTCAGTGTATACCATGGTTTTTGTTTATCTGGTTTGATAGTTTCTGACTTTTTATAAAAATTAATTCAGTTCATTTCATAACGGATATTATTACTTTGATTCCATAAAACTGACATGATTTAGCATCTCTTATTGAAAGCAATTAAATATTCTTGATATATTGTCTTGCTGTTTGAGATTTTTTTTCTTCTCCTAAACACTCACCGCTTATCAAGGTTAAAAGACCACTCAAGGATAAGAGTTTATCAAGTGGACAGTGATGGTAGCGATGGTTGAAATTGGACAGGATTTGATTATTTAAAAGGACACCTTGACCAGAATTTGTTTATATTGGACTTGAAAAAATTACATTGCAGTCAATTGGGAAGCAGACCCCACTGTATTTTTTACAGGTGGATAGTTCTAGGAAAGAAACTCTGTTCATGGAAGTTTCATTTAGTTTTGGGTACACAGAGAGGAAAAAGGGAAATTGACAATGGTTGTAGCTACACAAATTTTTCTTGCAAGTTTGTTACGGGGGGGGGGATGCCTAGATTGGAGCTCAGTCAAGCATGTACCATGAAAATGATGATAGAATAACTCATTGCATCTGATATTATCTGAACTTGACTTTGATAGTCTATTAATTATTGCCGAGTAATGTTCAACAGTTGTTATGTACTTACATTTCTTGTCATAAATAATTTTACCAAGGATTCTTCATAAATTTTGGTTTCGGTTTTCATTATAACTGATGGCACTTAAGTCATCTATTTTTTTTTATAAATAATTTTATCAAGAATTCTTCATAAGTTTTGGTTTCGATTATGACTGAAGGAACTCAAGTTATATATATAATTTTTCATAAGTTTTTATTTTGGTTTTGATTCAAACTAATGTACTCAAGTCGTATGGATATATTTTTTTATTTTTGAAATCACAACTTTATAATATATAAAAATCGATAGAACATGAACTCTATAATAATATATATGAAATTTGCAAGAATTAAAGCATCATTTAAACATACTTCATGACCAGGCTATGTCAGGCATCCTTACTAGCTTAGATAACTACTTTTGCAGTTTTAACAAAAGAACTACAGTAATATCAGCATCTCCATTTACGCTGAACATCTATAGAATGCCAACATCAATATATTACGTATGAGTCCCCCTGTGGAATTTCCACAGGTCCCGTTAGTTAAGATGAATCTTGTTATGAAAGCAGGCTGTTCCTTGTTCTTCGTTCAATGTTATCTTATGGAAAATAATGTATTATGCTTGGAGGCCCCTGGTTTAGGTGAAGGGATAAGTTGTTGGAAAGAGATCAATTTTAACAGCCGACTATTTTAAGTATGCCACTCTGGATTCTGTGTCTAAATTTACTTTTCCATCTTCGGTTATTCCTGTTAGGCAGCAGAGGTTTACATTTGCGCCCCCCCCCCTCCATACTCCCAACACACTTTTTCCCACGAAATATATATATATAGGGTTGATGGAACATCCAGCAGTGAGAGCCAGATGTATGAAGTGTAGAAAACATTTACTTTTTTTTTTTAATTTAATTTAACCTCCCCTTCCCCCTGATTGTTTTTATGTTCTTATCTGTATAATATTCTTCCTGTTCCTTCCTTAGTTAGTCTGTACGTTACACTTTGAAAAAAGCCAAATACAATTTTTGAAAGCTAAACCGATCCATAAAAGGCCAAATTTGCAAAATTTTACTTTAAAATGCCAGTCTGGCAACCCTGGACAAGAATATGACAGCGACCCACTTCTGATGTAGTCCAGTTTCCGAATATCATTATAATAATAATAATAATAATATATGATTATTGTTGTAGTGGTGTGAGGAAGGAATTTAGTAATCTTTAACATGCACTGGTTCTTCACCGAAGATAGAAGTCTGCAAAACTGTACGTAAAGAAAGAACAGTTGAAAGAAACGGGACAAAAATAAACATTGTCAGCCAAAAGGTGTTGAACTGAAGGAGTAAATTTAAGATTGTTTCTTACAATGTAATTTTATAATTTTTATTGAACTATGTAGCACAATATTACTTTAAGTATTAGTACTTATTTATCTTATTTAGGTCAGTTCTATATTTAAGATACAGTGTCCACTATTTTTATAGAAATCTTGATAAACTCATGATTGCTGCATGTTATTGGTTTTTATGTCAGAAAAAAAATCTAATTTTTTGCGCTATCCATAAAAATATCAGCGTTATCAAAACATTTGTTGATTAAATGTTTCTCATACCATGGAATTTTCTAATGTATCTTGCTAGTATATATTAACACTGTACTTTCAATACCTTACTAAGACGAAAATTGAATTTTGCCTTTTAAACTTTTGTTTTCAGTGTGTCAAACTATGGATAATATTTGAAGAATTTTATTTATTATTTATTTTTGAGATCTAGAGTTAAGTAAAATTAATTAGTGATAATTTTAATAAGTTAGATTATGGCACTTATTTTAGCTCTTTATTATTTATATATCATTCTCTGAAATCGTTTAGAAAGTTATTCTTGAGAACCTATGAACTATCGAAAGACTTCACTGGATTTTTTTCTTCTTCCTTAAAAAGGGACAGCTGATTCTAAGATAACCTTAAATCATTTCTCAGATGCATAACATATCAGGAGGCATCCTGGATTCATACTATGCCTGAGCATGCTTTATTTATAAAACTAAATGAAATAACACTGATCAGGATGTAAGAAAATTGAGTATGACCTACAATCTACCCGTCAACCTATCGTATCAACGCCCTTCTCACCCTGTTTAACTTGTCTTAAATTGAAGACTTCCGGTTATGTGAAAGTTAGTATAAAAAATCTAATTAATACTTTTTTTTTTTCTTAATATAAAACTGTTTTTATTTCATTTCTAACAAAATAGATATCGATCTTTACATGCTAACATGTAAAGAATTATAAAAATTATCTTTTTTTTTTTTTTTTTTTTTTCACATAGGTATCACCACATTATCAAGGCCAAGAGGCCACTCAAGGATAAGGGTTAAAGAGTGTACAGTAGAAATTGGACAATATAGTAATCAGTAATGAAAATTTGGTAAATTTGATAACTTATATGGAACGGCTCATCAAGAACTTATTTACGTTGGACTTGAAGACAACCATATTGTAGTCAGCCGGAAAGCGGGAAAATGGAAGACAATTCCACAGGCATGCAGTTCTAAGAAAGAAGCTTTGTTCATGGAATCTACGTTTAGGTTTAGGCACAGATAAAGAGTGGGGGGAATTATTGATAGTGTTTACAGCTAGACGAGTGTTTCTTGTGAAAGTTTGGCGAGGGGGGACCATAGATTGAAGCTCAGTCGAACACTTTCCATGAAAATAACGATACATCAGAGACAAACTCGCAACATCTGTAATAATATTCTACTGACCACTCTTTGTAAATTCTTCTACCAAAATTGTTTCTGTATAAATTATTGCTTATATCCAGCAGAATACGTATAGATAATTGTTCTTTCGGTACAGATATATATATATATTTATGTTGGCATTCAGTAGATGTTCAGTGTAAATGGAGACGCTCTGATATTATCGTAGCTATTTTGTTAAAACTGCAAAAGTATTTATCCAAGCTAGCAAGGACGTGCGGCGTAGCCAGGTCATAAAATATGTTTAAATATATTTTCTTGCTGATTTCATATATATTATTATAGTTACTGTTCTATCGATTTTTTTATATATTATAAATTTGCGATTTAAAAAAATAAAACGTGTATCTATATGACTTGGATTCATCAGCTTGAATCGAACCGAATCCCAAACTTCTGAGTGTGTGTGTATGTGTATAAACTTTAGTTCCTTCAGCTATGATCGAAACTTAACTTGTGAAGAATTCTTGATAAAATTATTTCTTAAAAATAGATTAGTGGAGTGCCATTAGTTATAACAGAAACCAAAACTTTTGAGGAATTCTTGGTAAAATTATTTAGAAAAAAATATAGATGACTTAAGTGCCATCAGCTATAACCGAAACCGAAATTATGAAGAATTCTTGGTAAAATTATTTATTACAAGAAATGGAAGTACATAACAAACGACCTGGATGTAAGCGTGACACAGAAAATAACACATGCTATTGTATTGATATATAGATGATTTTAAGTTTATTCCCATATAGGTTAGCCAACATATATAAGGTAGTAGTGTTCATGTGTGTGTGTACAACTCTCCTACAGCCCACACCACTGGACCAATCATGACCAAATCTGGCATGATGACGGTCTCTGACCTTGGGATGGTGCACAAGGTTAAATGTTAAACTCACATTTACTGCGGCTCTTCATAAACTCCATCTAGGGATGGTGCACAAGGTTAAACATTAAACTCACATTTACTGCGGCTCTTCATAAACTCCATCTAGGGATGGTGCACAAGGTTAAACATTAAACTCACATTTACTGCGGCTCTTCATAAACTCCATCTAGAGATGGTGCACACCAAGTTATGGTTCGCCACTATCCCAAGGCTGCCACCATGGTGCCGGCCAACTTCCTTTGCTATATCTTTAAAAATCTGTGATACTAAACAAATGTTAACCATTGTAATTCTTTGTAATTGTTTCAATTTTTATGTGTAACAATATAAGTGTCAACTTTGATATAACCTATTTAAAGTTCATAGTTGGATTTCAGTCACTTTAGGAGGTAGTTAAAAAAATTTAAACACCTTAGGCAATAGTTACTCTTACAACATCCACTTATTGCAAGGGTGCACACGAAGCAGGTACCCAAGTGTATAGCAAAGTCCCAGGCAAAGCGCAGGTATTTTTGCTAGTTTATTTATAATTTACCATTTAAAAAAAAAAAGTTTTTCCTATTACTTTATTGATATGCTTAAATATGTAATATCTATAATGTATGGTATAGAAATACGTAATATCTATAATGTATAATAATATATATAATGATAATCTTATAAACATTTACTGATAAAGACTAAGTATATAAAGTAATAATAATCTATAATTTTATATTTCTCTAGTTTTCTCCTGAATATTAGTAATAATACAAAACCAGCCGTGATGATATACAAGGTCTTTAATAAGTTTAAAAACTTTTCATATGGGCACTTTTCTTGATAGTACGTACATGAAACTCTAGTCCCCTTTGAAGTAGTCTTTGGCTGCAACGCACCTGTATTGTTCCAACAACTTCTGGAAGGCTCCATGGAAGTCCTCTTGTATGAGTGTGACTCTTGACACAGCATCTTCCATTTCTTCTATTGTCTCACAACGGCAGCCTCTAAGGTTTTCCTTGAACTTAGGGAATAACCAAAAGTCACAGGGAGCAAGGTCTGGACTATAGGGAGAGTGAGGAACTGTGTCCATCTTGGTCAAATAGTCTGTAATAAAGATGGACCACTCTTGGGACAAACTTCATGCAGATCTTCCGCATCTTCAGTTCCTCGTGAATGAATGTGTGTACAGTCCCCACACTGACATTAAACTGTGCACTTATTGTCTATAGACACATGAGTTTTTATCCATGAAATTCTTTATTTGGCCAATCAACTCTGATGTTCTGACTTCCTTACTCCCACACCTCTCATCAAGCCTTACAAACTCTCTGCCTTCCTTGAATCTTTTATGCCACTCAAAAACTGACGCTTGATTTATGCAAGATGGTCCAAAAGCAGTCTGAAGCATTTCATACGTTTCTGTGGCATTTTTTCCAAGTTTAAAACAGAATTTTATTGCATATCGTTCTGCATGTGCAGGTGACATTTTTGAAAATTACCAGCTGTGACAATAAGGCTTTAGTGTATTCCATTCCTGCTGTAGTTGTTCATTTGAATTTGAAATCATAAAAATTGGTCAGTCATCTCATGAGATGTATAGCAATAACATACTGAATTTTCAAGTCTACAATAATCTTAAATGCCTGTACAAAAAGTCTGAAAACTTATTGAACACACCTCATATATTGATCTTTTTTTGTACGGTTTTCCTCTTTATTCTTTCTGCTTGCTCTTTCTTCACTCAGTTTGTTTTCTAATAAATTGACGAGCCTGTCTTATGTCATTTGTATTTTAAGTTCTATTGCTGGTTTAGGCTAGTGTGTGTGTTCTTTCTGGAAATCATTCCAGACAAGGCACGAAGCTATTTGATGTAAGGATCTAACAAGAACGAAAGATGATTATAAAGACAGAAGATGCCTCTTGACCTTAGTCTTGAAAAGACCAAGACTGTAAGTAGAAGAAAAACAATGAGTAGGAAGAGAGTTCCACAACTTGGGGGGGGGGGTCTTGAAGCTATTGGAATGGGAAGCTGAGGTATTGATACAACGGATTGATGGAGATCACTAGACCAACTAGCCAAATGAGAGGAGCAAAGGAAGCTGGGAATAAATTAAACAATTTTGAAAAACATGTGCCATAATAGTATTTATAAAAAGACTGAGACTAGCAACATCACGTCTGAGGAGAAGATTGCAGAGAAGCAAAGGTGGGGGCCAATCAAATTATGGATATGTTTCTGCGCCTTACCAAGAACCCTCAAATGGGACAGATTCATCAGTCCAAATATGACATTAGTATGCCATACATGCTCTGATGGTGGATTTGTAGAGATAGAGAATAGAACTGATTTTTACAAGAAGCAGAGCAATGTGTATAATATATGTACTCCAAGAAAGATTTGATGAGAAAGACTAAGAAGTTTTAGAGTAGATTTTTCATTGAGAGCAGAGCCATCAATGAAAATCTCTGTAAGAAAAGGGACACACCTACGATTGAAAGACAAAACTAATTAGAAGAGACAAAACACACACACACATATGTGTGTGTGATTAAGCTCATCTCTAAATGTCTTATTTTCATAAATAAATTATCATTGAGATTTTTTTTTTTTTTACTGATTATTTGATAATATTGTTATTGTCATGTATTAAATATTTTAATCTCGTGTATTCTAATTGATAAAAACAGTATGTATATTTACTTTTGTACTAACTGTTTTACCTATTTTGCAAATTTTCAATAATTTGCAATGTAAATTAAATTATGGTGCATAGGAAAGAAAAAAGAAAGACTGTACTTGGCCGAGGCAAATGCCACTACAAATCTAATATTATTGGTGAGTAAATACAAGGTGGAATAATAAATTTGTCGCCCTAAAGAAAACACTACAGCTTTATTTAAACACTTTTATTGAAAAAATTTAATTCGGTTAACTTATGTAGTACAGCTGACATATATTCAATGTAGCCGCCTTCAGCCTCAATCACCACCTTGATATGGGTCTGGAACAGAGAGCATGCCTTTTCCACAAACGCTGGCAGGAGCTTGACAAATACTCGGTAAATAGCGGCTATCAGGCTGGCTTTGATGTTGTGGGAGGTCATGTTGGCGATGTTCTTGACATATGACCATACGAAGTAGTCCAGCGCATTCAGGTTGAGGGAGGTGGGGAGCTAGTAAGAGAAGGGTACAAAGTCATAGCACTCCTTCTGAAGCCAAACCTGGGTCTCTTTATACTTGTGGGTCGGCGCAGAGTCCTGCTACATCCAGGGTCTGCCAGCGGCCACCTGACTGCACCAGGGGATCACCACACTCTTCAGCACATCCAGGTACACTTTGGTGTTTCACTTTCAAGCTGACTTTGAAGATGTGAGGTGGCATGATGTGGCCCTCACTACCACACCAAAGACCATCACTGTGGCTGGGAACTTCGTGGAGCTGTGCCCTCATGTGTTGAACCGTTTGGATTTGCATTTTGAGGGTGCTAGCAATGGTCTTGATGAGTTGTACAGCGGCGCATCTCCAATCTTGCTTGTGGAACATTGTGTCACTTTCAGACATGATAGAAAGCTCCTATCGCTTTTGGGATGTGTACACAACTGGCCAACTAGTAGACGGTCTGCGATAAAAAAGAAAAAAAAAAAAGAAAACCGGTTTTCATCAAGTGGAAATGGAATCATGTTGTCTTTTCTAGGGCGACAATTTTATCGTTCCACCCTTTAATAAGAATAGACAAGTTGGAGTTTGAGCTCAACATAGTCAATTAGTCTTTCACAATATTCATTGAACCCTCACGGGAAATATAATTGAAATGCGTGAAAAACAAAGTATACATTCTGCTCACAAATATTTTTCGATTTTTGCAAAAGGGATGAATATTTGATGATTACAAATTTGTATATTCTGCGAGTTTTGTTCATTTGTCTAACGACTTTTAATGTTTTTTTTTTTTTTTTTTTTTTTTTTTTTTTTTTTTTTTTACAGGAACTGTCAGATCTACATCATGAAAATGTTGTGGCTCTGTTGGATTGTAAGGTAAGAACTGATTTTAATGTCTCTTTTTTTTGTATAGTAGATGATTGTTCTTAAATTGAATGTATTTAAAATTTTGAAATGTTGGAACAGTGCGTAGGCAACATGAGAATAACGTCAAGGGTGTGAGTTTTCAAAATACAACCGCTGAGATACAACGTGCGGTTCTTTACAAACAGACTTTTCTTTCTCCAGCTTTACAACATGGCAAGAAAGAAGAAGAAAAAAAGAAAGAAAACCTACTAAGGATGGAGGTTAGCTCCGAAATATATTTGTTATAAATTTCAAACAAGTAAAATATTTATATTTTCCTAATATTACATTGTGATTTGGCTTTCAAGCACACTTGATGCATATTTTATTTTATTAAAGTTTTCATGTTATTCAATTCTAAAATGGAGACTGCATTGAGAATCCGTAATGATTGGTGGATGAATTTAGTTTTGTGCAATAGTTTAGAAGTCATGATTTAATGTCCAGAATATCTCAAATTTGGGTTGACAAAAATAAGGGATATTTTTGAAAATTTTAAATTCATTCTTTAAGTATTAATATTCTATTTGGATACCAAAATTCCATATCCTTTTTTTTTTTTTTTTTTTTTTTTCAACCCTTGTTTTCTTTTTCTGTGTCTCTTAAAGGGATTTAATCTTTAAAATATATTTCCTATTTATGTGCTAAATAGCAAAGTTATATCAAATCAGAATTAATATTTTGCTAATGACTTTCCCTCTGAAGAGATGAGCCAACATGGAAAATCCATGGATTAAGGAAAATTGATATAAATATTGTATTTGTCCAAAACAATAATTTTTTTATTTTGAAAATTTGTTTTTTTCTAAATGAAATTTAAGTATAAAGACCGAAATTTTAATTTGCTCAATCTAGTATATTGAGCAATTATATTTGGCTGGGATAGTTTTATGAAAAATATTAAGCTCCCAAAATTTTGTAAGACTTGAAACTACAAGATTCATCAATCATCTCATTATTCTGATATATATATATATATATATATATATATATATATATGAGAAGGGGGCGGGAATTCACCATTTTCAAGAACTCTGTTCACACTCCAATGGCTTGTAAAAGGAAATTGTCTGTACAATATTCTAAGAAAAAGAAATTGGTATCTTGCTTCTAAAATCATCCAAAACACAGCATGAAATATAAGTTACATTCTTATTTGTTTATTCACTATTGCTTTTTCGCCTACATGTGTGCTTATTTTCTATGATAACGAAACACGTGTAAGATAGTAAAGAAAATATAGGCATTTGCCTAAATTAAAGAAATTAAAAATATAAAAAATAAGCAGAAGTTATAATAATGGACTGATTCTTTCCTTTGGTCATTGGAATGGAACTTACTTTTTTAATTTTCTTATCACTTTGTTTTTGCTATGGATGGGGCATTCTACCAGATGCCAAATATTCTCCCATTAGTTTAGTTACTCCAACCGAAACTAATAGGAGAATGTTTGGCATCTGATAGAATGCCCCATTTAGTATGTGTGTGTATGTACTCTAGATTGATACTTACTTGGGTAACTTTTACTGTCAACACTCCTTGCAATATATTGATTTGTGAAAACTCTTTTTTATGGTGTGGACTAAAACGGACTTTTTAATATAGGCTGTGTTTGGTCAATCTTTCTACTTTGTGAAAATGTAACTATAGAATCTTACAAGACTATGAATAAATCTTTTATTCGGGGTCAATAAATCATAAACATGTACAACACGTAAACAGATTGACACATCAGAAAATGAGTTAATGTATTTGACAGCATATAAGATACCCCCTCCTCCTCCTCCTCCTCCTCCTCCCCAAGTAATGATACAAAAACTTCCCATGTATCTTATGGTGAAGTTGATATAGGCTTTGGTATTTCTCAGATGGGAATTGATATTTTTGTGGGACTATAACAACCATAACAAGTAATGATAATAGTCTGGCACATGTAAGTAAATATTATAGGTTTGTTTATCTCCCCTCATTTAGACTGTGATTTTCCCCAACCTTTTACTTTGTTCAATTCCATACACAATTGTTTCGGCAGAAGATATTTTACCACAATAATTTATACTTAGAAAGTTGTAATTCCTGGTCCCCCACCCTTCACCTCCAAACTCCTAGGAATTTGGGTATAGACCCCCCCCTCCCCTATATATATATATATATATATATATATATATATATTGAACTAATATATATAGTTCAAAATGGCATAATGTAAGCCAATAATAAGGTAATTGCAGCTTCTCTTCCAATGTTCGGATTTTTTAATCCTGCCCAAATGCATTTTATTGTGGTGGATTGGTAGTTGCTATTTCTTCTGATGAGTTAAGGGCAAAATAGATTCATTGATTGATATAATAATAAAGTGAATGATTTTGTGCTATGAAACAGATACTGTCAGGAAATGTAAATGTCAATTGCATTAAAGAAATAAATTGTAAGATGGTCAACATCATGAAATTTGGAATATAGACTTTTGTCATTTATTCATTATATATATAAATATATATATATATATATATATTTCATTTTATAAAAAGTAAATATAACCTTTTACTTTATTCTATTTATAACTTGAAAATTATAGAAATTAAGAACTATAAGAAAAGAGAAATATTAATAGGGTGTTTACGGATTTATTGGAATAGGAAGTGTGCATGAGGTCATTGTTGATTCATATGAAGTGATAGGTGTGCCTCAAGGGGAGGAGTTCAAAATTTATTCAATTAATGTCAGGTTACTTACATTCCCTTTTGCCCAATCAATGTTGAAGACATCCTACGGCTCCATCCTCAAAATTAAATATTATAAAGTGTAATAGTAAGAATATTAGGACTGTGGTATTATGAGTTTGACACAAAAGAACAGCCACTAATATAATTCTAGGCAATGCCAATTTTTCTTGTTAATTTTTCAATATATTGAATAGTCTTTTGGCAAATTAAGCTAGTTGGAATATTGGATTTTTTTTTTTTATAGTGGAATTAAAAATTAACAATGGTGAATTGAGGTGCAAACAACTGATTTTAGGATATGTAATGCATCATAAGTTAAATGAACTATGCTGCCAGTGTCTTGTCCATAAAAATATAACTGCAGAACACTAGTAGATTGGTTTCTTCCATGTTGATTTTCTTATGATTTTGTTTTTCATAAGGATGAGGTATCTTACTGGATGCCAGGCAAACACCCATAATTTCAGTCATTCTAACTGATTCTAACCGTTCCATTCAGTGCAATTGTTTGTATTTCTCTTGCACTTGGTTCATTAGGTATATTCAACAGGTAGTTTTTAAAATTCTTTTTCACAAGTCCGATTGCTCCTATGATTACTGAAATGATGGAGGTCTTCCTGTTTCTTTTCATATCGTCCATAAGACTTCAACATTTCGTTATCTTCTTCTGTTCAGCTCGGTTAAGGCTAGCATCATTAGGGATACTTATTTCAAGTAGGATTGCTACTTTCTCTCTCTTGTCCCATATCATTATATCGGGCTTAACAGCTCCATTTTCTTGGTACATAACTGTAGAAATTTTATAGTCATAATAATGGATGGTGTATGATTTATTTCCGACTGTTCTTTCTGATATATGCTCCTATGACTTGCTTCTATGCTGGATATTCAGCGTTTTACAGATTTTCCAGTGGAGATTTAAAAAAAAAAAAAAAAATTTGTATTACATTTTCACCCCAAACAAGGCATGTTTCCACTTTGATGTAGGGGGCTACTATCAGGGACATAAGCTATAGGAGTACTATCTAGGGCAGCAAGATGTCGGTTCATGTTACACTTGAACTTCTGCATGTCAGTACAGTTGGGGAAGCAGGGACCTGGAAGGGAATTCCAAAGTCGAGCGGTTTTGGGGAAGAAACTACTGGAGTAGAAGGCTCTCTTACATCTAGGGATCTCTACTGTGAAGGGGTGGGATTTTGCTGCTTGTCGGGTTTGTCAGGGTATTTACGTTGAGGGGGGTACAAGTGCTTGCAGTTCGTCAGAGCAAGCACTGTTAAAGTACTTGTAGAACAAGCAGAGGGATGCAACATTTCATTGATGGGACAGAGGCTGAAGCTTAGATGCCAGTTCAGGACCTATCAGATTGGCGACTCTCTTTTGAATCTTGTCTAGGAGCGAGAGACTAGTAGCAGATGCACCAGCCCAAATATGACAACAATACTCCATACATGGGCGAATATTTACACACTCCATTGTGCCACATTGTATAATAACCGTCCCCCAACAGAACTTTACAGCTGAATGTCAGGTGGTTCATGCTCTACTTCCGTGTAGAAGAATTTGCACTTGTTATAATTGAGACTCTAACCCTAACCGTAACTCATTGGCTTTATAGGCTTGCTTGTGAATCATGAAATCAATGACGTTGATTTTTGACTCATCTCTTCTCCTGGTCTTAACTTAAAGACATCTGGCAACACCTATTTTTCTACCACTCCACCTCCACTTTCAGAACTATTTTGGTCTCGGTTAAATACAGATATATTTTTTCCAGAATATTCCCTGGTGAAATGGGTGTATATCTAATATATCCATTAGTTTAACGAAAAAAATCTATATACCAAAACAGCTATTCTAACAAAATATTGATACAGTTAAAATATTTTGAAGAACATATAGATGTGTATTATATTTGAACCTTATTTTCTCTCTGTTGGTCACTTATATGTTCCCAAACAAGTATATTTGTAATTGCAAATTTATAAAAGCCTCTTATCGGTTTGAAAGCTACTACTATTACTACTACAACAACATTGCATGGGATCCACACGTTGTATGCAGTCTATATCGCAAGAAACTTAGATCAAATAACTCGATTTATTCCCCATCCTCCTGCTACACGTGACTTCTCTTTACAACTGTGATGTCTCTAACGTGCTCTTCAACATGTTCCTGAACATGTTCCCTTGCCTGTTGGTCCTGGATATGACTTTAAACTATATCCGATGGTGAAGCCCCAGCTTGCGGGCTTTGGGGAGTGTGGAGCCACCCCTTAATTGCCATTGCTCCCAGGTCCACTCTGACTCAGAGTGGTAGTACCTGTTAGGGTCCCAACTGTGGGTTAAATAAAAACTGACTTGAAAAAAAAAAAAATATATATATCTTATTAAAATATTTTTCTTCAAAATAACTGGATTCGGCATTAAATAACCTGAAAAGGGTTGATATGCCATAAAACAAAAACGAACCAACACTTGCCTGTTGCACACATTCTTTGGTATAGTCTTTATCCTTATGGTGACGTCATTTCGTATGCATTTGCATACATGCATCTGTGTTCTGTTGTACTAAAGCAATGATACAAATTTTAAACTATTTGACAGTATTTCACATAATTTTGGTATGAAGCACCAGCACTGAATGTATCGTGAAGAATCAATACTAATGATGATGATGATGAACTTGCAAATTTTGCAGGAAACCCCCTCAACCTAATGGGTGTGTAATAGGAGGGTGAATATTATATCGCTACTAATAGTACTAATATTCCTGATGAACCTCCCCCTTAAGTAGACACTTTTATTAAATCCCCACACTAACGTACTGTACATGCAATAACCCTTATCCCTGAGTGGCTTCTGGGTCTTGATAAGTGGTGATCACCTTGTAAAAAAAAAAAAAATAATAATAATAATAAAAAAAGTAAAAGCAAGAAACACTTGCAGTTCAAAACTATTGGCTTGAATTGCAACAAATTTGGCATGAAGTGCACTTAGGATATCGGGTAATAAAACTGATTTTAAAGACTGCAGTCTTCAGCAGAAGCTAAAATCCAAAATATATTAATGTACAGAATCGTGCAAATTTCTTGTTCCAGTTCCAATAGTTTTAGGAAGATATGTATTAGTAATCATAACCTATTCTGTGAATCTAATAAGTGTTGTTTCTGCGTGAAAAGTAACCTCCATTTTTCAAGTCTATACAAGATGTTTGCTTTCTATTGTATTCATTTCCATTTTTCTTTTAACTAAAATCAAGTTTTACTTTTTTTTTAATCCTTAGTTATTTCTTTTTAAACCATGGAATTTCTTTATCAACATTGAGGACAATAGTTTGAAGAAAAACAATGGGTTATCTTCACATTCCATCGCCTGGTGATCACAAAGGTTTTGCCTGGAGCTGTCATCTGCAAAATAAAACAATTTTTTTTAATTTTATCTTTTATTATTAAATTTTATTTTTTCAAATAAGCAAACAAACAAAAAAAAATGATAATCCAATTTTTTATTCGTTTACTTAGTTTAAAAAAATATGATTTAAAGAAAAAAAAAACTTGTTTCATTTTGTTGATGACGGCTCCGGGCAAAACCTTTGTAAACACCTGGTGACGAAAATTTGAAGACAATCAATGTAATGAAATCCTCAGACCAAAAATATCTAAAATACTTTAATCTGCAATCATTGTTTTAGTTTTAAGCATTAAAAAAAAAAATGGCTTCATTTTTAAAAAGGTTTTTAAGTGTAATTTTCAAATAGCAAGCAATCAGATTTATGATCTTCTGGGAAGAATTATTTTCATTGGAGGTGCATTTTACATTCTATAAAAATATTTTAAATGTTGAAATGAAATACTATTGTATACAATTCATTGAACACAAGTTGCAATTTAAAAGCTAATGGTTTTCCATATCATTCAGTGTGCAGAATGGTCTTGGAATATGATCATCAAATTTCCAATGACTTGCTTTGATAAAGTGACCTGGAAGTGTACCCCTTGCCTGTACTGAACCAATTCTTATGATGCTGGAGGTGGTTAGTTTCAGCTATATAAAGACATTGCCAGTAGTACTATCTATGAGTGAGCTTTAGTACTCTTTTCTTTTTTTCCTTTTTTTTTTTTCTTTTTATTTATTTATTTATTTTTTTTTTTTTTAGTCCAACTCTTGGTAACAACCGAGTCACTAATCAAATCTGGAGCACACAAAAATCAAATTAAGGTTATTAGTATATAGTTGAACACAATCTATCCAAAAGGATTTGGACTTGGCATAGCAGATTCCAGTCTATGATGGCATCTATTACACACACACACACACACACACACACACACACACACCTGGCATTATTAGTTTGTGTTATTCCGTTGGTTATTGATACAGCTGAGCTGGAGCTCCACTGCACCCAGACTGTCTGGTGTTGGTGGCTTTTTTTTTTTTTTTTACATGGTGGTCACCACTTATCAAGGCCCGGAAGCCACTCAGGGATAAGGGTTATTGCAAGTACAGTACATTAGTGTGGAGATTTGATGAAGTGTTTATTTAAGGGGGGGCGGTTCATTAGGAATTTGTTTATGTTGGACTTGAAAACATTCAAGTTGTAGTCAGGTGGGAAGTAGGCAGACGGAACAGAGTTCCAAAGGCGTGCAGTTCTAAGAAAGCTTTGTTCATGGAATCCATTGTCAGATATCTTTTCCGGCCAGATGTCCATTTGTTTCTTGAAAGTGCCAGGGGACACCTCTCCTTATATTTCTTATTGTGGCTGGAATACAGTTGAATGTTCTCGTACCACTGTAGGTGAAGCTAGTGCACTTCATAGTAAAAAATAAGTGGCACTATTTTTTTCTTAGGCTTTAACTACAAAAATTTATGAAGTTATGAGCTTAGAAAAAAGGGTTAATGCAAAATATAAAATTACTATCAGTATTGCATTTTTATAAAGCCTGATTTTTATGAGATTTAAACCTTTAAGACATTATGCTGATTATCTGACTTTTTAATCACTACATTCAAATATTCGATTTTGATCCCCTTAAAGTTGGTCTCCAAAGTTGCATTTATACTCCTACTCCTTTTTCTGTCGTTCAGTATCCTTTTTTGTATATTTTTCTCCTTTTAAAATAATACCATTGACCATAAGCAGTTTTAATGAAGTTATTGCCTCTATTTTCTTTCTTTTTTTTTTTGTACTCTCAATCAGTCTGTTTAGTTCATGTTTTGTTTATATTTATCTTACAACAACCTTTTATATATTTTGTCTTTAATTTTAGAAATTTAGATAGATGTAAATTCTTACATTTTTAAAATAGCAAATTAACCTAATTGGTATTAAGAACATGTGAAGCTCAGTACTATATACATTGCTAGTAGGATGACTCAATGTTAGTTGAGATTGAATGTGGAATTTTGTGTTGCATCCAGCCCAGAACATAGTTTTTTTTTTTTTTTTTTTTTATTTAAAAATTTTTTTTTTTTTTTTTTTAATACTTTATAATATTCCATTTTGGAAATGAAGGATGTACTTAAGTGATATTAATCAAAATAGATTTTGATTTTTAAATTTTTTTTTATATCCCCCCCCCCCCCCGCCCTCCTTCACTCCTTTCAGTCGAACCTAGCATTTTGGTGGAAATCAATGATAATTGATCTCATCTTGAAGTGACATCACAAACTCTCACCCATCCCATTTCTTGTTTCCCCCCATCTAGAATTCACTCCCATTTAGAGATCGACCTGCTTGTTTTCTGGGGGGGGGGGCATCAAGCTGGAAAACGGTGAGCTGTCTACCATCTAGAAAGGGTTGGAAGGGCCTTACTAACTCCATTTTTTTTTTCTTTTTTTTTTTCTTTTTTTCCCCACTCCACACCAATGAAATGTCTCTAATAATAACGGTTTTATAAAATTCTATTTTTTACTTCAATTATATATACAGGTTGGGACAGAGCAACTTATTTAAATTTAATTGATATTCCAAATAAGCAAGTTGCTTTGCCTCACCCTGTGTGTGTGTATATATATATATATATATATATATTAAAACGATTACTGATTTTGAATTAAAAATCAGTTTCAAAAGGAAAAACAAACAAAATCAACTAGATTGTATGATCAATTCAGAAACGATGTTCATTTTATTTAAATTGACAATAAGTATTGAATTAGAAAACAAAATATAACAGCATGCCAAAAGATAGACTGACTGAAATGGAAACAGATTTTATAATGGAGATAAAAAAGGAATATCTGCCTTGCCCACTACTAAAATGCTAGTTTTATTTTGGTGTCTTTAACTGCCCCCCCCTATTTTTGCTGATGAGGAGACTTTGTTTTTAAAGGACAAAACTTTTGTCAAATTATTGTCAATACTTATTGTCGATTTAAATAAACATCGTTTCTGAAACGATCGTACAATCTAGTTGATTTTGCTTGTTTTTCCTTTTGAAACTGATTTTTAATTCAAAATTATGAACCGCTTTGCTCAATATTAATATAGCTCTAGGATACCTATACTTATTGAGTGTATTATAGATCTACAGTACAATAGGCAGTTTTCTTTTAATAGTATTAATACATTTGCTAATACATTAAAATATACTCTGCTCTTTAGACTCCAGGTCTAATTCCCTCTAAAAAATAAAATATAATATTTTGATTGCAGAAATTCTCCTATGGGCTAAAGTACTGTAGGCTTACAACAACAGATGCCACATGCAAATTTATTATGTCTAGATTATTAGCCACTACCTTATGTAACCTTAGAACACCATTATAGACACATTTAGTTGTAATAAAATCCTACATTCCATCCTAAGAGCAACATCATCACCATTGCAACCATCTTTAGAGGAAGTAGTTCTTATTTTTCCCTCTAAATAACAAGCTCTCTTACAGCTCCCAGTTATCACTGGGAGGTATTCTGCACTTTGGATATATATGGGGTTTCACCCTTCGTAACTGGATCGTAAACTCATTGACATGATGTAATCTTTCCCTTTTTCGTTACAAAAATAATAATGTCTCCTCCGACTAATTCCGCTCCTTCTGATTGGATGAGCTCTAGCCATTCCTATATTCAGGAATAATGGAATTAGCATGCAAAATGAATGCTAATGTATCATTCAAACATAGCGTTGCAATGATACCTACTTTCACTGGACAATGCCGGTTAATGTGTCCTACTAGTATATTATAAACACAAAAAAGAAAACAATTTAATTTGGGAATCTTAAGTAGGATGACCCCTGGTGTGTTTGTGGTATTAGGGTGACTGAGAACTCTAAGATTAGCATAGACGAATCAAAGGTACAGTGACAAAGATGATCATAAACCTCCTCCTCCTCTCCCTACGTTTTTGATTGGCCTTGTGCCTAATTTTGTTTTGTTTTTAAACTTTTTGTCTTGCAAAATGAAATATATAAATCAATGATAGCTCCTATACACTCCTGCTTCAAGTCTTGAAGATATTAACATTTCTATACTTTACAAGTTTTAAATAAAGTAAAGCCTATTTTCTTTTTATGAATGTCCGGTGTACATGTAGACAGCATCATTGTATAATGTTGTACTGGCTTTGATTAAAATGGAATATATGTATCCAAGTATTCTTGGTGATGTAGTTTCAGAATATGGCTATGAAGTTCTGTTAAATCCCAAATCCCAGGAGTTAGTGGACAAACAGAAACTACATCTTGTGTGTGCAAACTTGTACACAAAGGCTGTAGCTCCTGTTTAGTTTTGCGCAATCCTCGTTCTCGGCCTTTTGGCCAAGATCATAGTGTAGTATCTGTTCTGATACTACTTCACCTTTTCTGACCTCGATCAGTGAAAAAGTCCTAGACTGAGGCAATTTTTATTTTTGTTCCTATCCAGACTACTCCGCTTTGAGGAGCTGTATTAGATTGCACATTTTTTTAGTTGAGAAACTGTCCTCCATTCTATATACAAGATGGTTTTTAAGAATTTATAGACATGTACAAAAAAACTAAGTGCATAAAGCTTTATTTTATATTTTCTCTCTCTTTTTTTTTTTTTTTTTTTTTTTTTTTTAGGAAACTACAAATAATGTTTACCTTGTCATGGAGTACTGCAATGGGGGCGACTTAGCTGACTATCTGCAGGGTACGTAGTGCAATTTTCTTATTCTATTTTTGGCTTATTATACTGGTTGTTGCACTCTAGCCAAATGTGTAATTGTACAGTTTAAACATTTTTTTTTTTTAATGATTTCCTTGGTTTGCATTAGTCTGAATTTGAAAAAAAAAAAAAAAAAAATACCCCAATCCTATAATTATTAGAAATATATATATATATGTGTGTGTGTATAAAATTGTATTTTTGTCTCTCTCTGATATTGATATTAAAACCCTACTTTTACTTATTTTACTTAAAAAAATTAAAAAAAACTTTTTAATATACTTAGTCATGCATATGCTAGCAACTACATAGTTAACACTTTGTATATTCTGTTGAAAAATGAGCATTAATTACTGATTCATTTTTATGGTTTCTTATTAGATGATTGACTTAATTTAACTATTATGCTTAATTCTATTTATGCATAGTTTCTACATTATGCATACTTGCATAGAATTTAAGATGAAAATGTTCTAACACATGGAAATATTTATATATCGATATCTAGATATAAAAGTGACTTTGCCTATGTGTGTGCGAAAAGTCTCTACCAAATACCTCTTTGAATATTTGGTCTATTGAAACAAAATATCTCGTGTCTACAAATTTAAAACGTGGAGCAATTCAGATTTTTATACTGCAGGTGTAATTTAGCTCTCTGATTACGACTTAAGCTTCCACAGAGCTCATATTATAGCTAGTAGGAATACAAAGTTTGACATTATTTTATGTTGAATTTTTGCAACATCATTACATAATGTTATGAAGTTTATATTAAGTTTTATAAGAAAGATAAAATTATATACAATATATTGGTTGTATGAAATGCTAATGCCTTTATCATTTAAAGAAAATGCTACAAGAAATCATGTGAAATAAACTTTTGAGAAATATAAATTATGTGAAGAAATGAATAAAAAAAGACCCCAAAAAAAGCTTTTTCTTTGGTACAAAAGCCAACATTTTCGCTTCCTTTTATAGGTATTTGACGTGGGGCCAATTTCACTTTCCAGTTGATTCCAATGTGCATTTTTGTCTTTTTATTGTGACCAAAACTTTATGTAATTACGGTATTTACAATATACTTACATAGTAAACTAAACTCTTTCCCCATAAAAATTAAACCAATCATTTCAACAAAAAAAAATTTATAAATCTATAATATAAAAGTGAAAATACGTGTTTGTGTGTGCATTTTTTGTGCATATCTGGCAAAGGCTTTTTTTCAGGGTGGTTCTCGGAGCGGTTACTGCTTCTTAGAACCTTTTATATGCTACCTAGATTATAATATCTACGATTTACGAAACGAGGTTGCGTGTATCTTTAATTTGGGCAACTTTTGCACGCTATTTTTGTGATATTTCTTGGTCTACGTGTTTGCTTGGCTTTTCAGTATAAAAGCGAAACTGAATCCGTAGCATAACCATCTCTCTGGCACTCGTGACAGGGACGTCCAGAAAAGCAATGAAGTTTGATCAATGTGGGGAAACCCCTTATATCAGAAAATTGCTATTCATTTGGACACTCCCTTTTTTCTGGGGAGCTGGTTTTCCCCAACATCTTGGAGGGAAATACAGAAACTGGCTTGCAGCCAAAGTTAATTTCCTTCTCGTATGGCGTGATGTTTGACCTCATTAAATTCACGCACCTGTCATTTAACTTTTTAATCGTTAAATTAAAACGGTTTTCACTTCCTCTCCCATCGGATAAGATGTCAGGTTTTTTTCCTTTTTTTTTTTTTTTCCCCCACCTTCACGTCAAGGCTTTGGGTTCGAGCCTACCTTCCTACCAAAACTTTTTTTCTCCTTTACACCTCCAAAACACCTGAGCAATTCCGGGCACCCCCGCTAGCCTGATATATAAAAAGCAAAATGTGTATGTGTGTGTGTTTGTATGTGTTGCAAAATCTTTTCTCAGTGGCATTGGACCGGGTAGAAACTGGTACCATCTGAAAGAGTGATGTTGTGAGAATTAGAAAAAAAAAAAGACGGTCAATTATTTTCTATAAAAATAGACATTTGCAATGAGGGAGGATAGCAAAAAATCGTTCCTTCATAACGATTTAGACAACCACACATGCATGAACAGCGTTCTTTCTTGAATTGGTTTAAATAGAAAACAAAAATTACCTTGTTTCACTGACGGCCTGGTGGAGCAGCGGATATCGAGTCTACATCGTAAGCTTCAGGTTTCATGTTTGCATCCACCTAATAGACTCGTTTTTTTTTTTGTTTTTTTTTTAACAATTTTTTTAAAAAGTTTTAACATTTTAAACAGGGTTATTTAATTTATGCCATTTTTTTGTTCGCTTCTTTATTTTCCCTTTTATTTTTTCATCACGATCGCACCCACATAACAGATTGTCCTCCCCCATTTAAAAAAAGTTCTAACATTTAAATAAGGTTATTTATGTGATTCCCCCCCCCCCCCGTTCATTTTATCCCTTTTATTTTTCTATCGGTTAGCCATGCTTTTTTTTATTTATTTTTTTTAAAAAAATTTTTTTTTTACGCCTGGCCCTTGCTCAATATCCCCGCTACACCACCTCTCCACACCCAGGCAACTTCGGGTACCCCCGCTATTTAATTAGGAAAGAAATGAGACAAAATTCCGATTGAAATGCCAATATAAAAATATAAATTTACTAAAAAAAAAAAAAAAAAAAAAAATTGGAATGAATATTTTGAAAAGGGACAATAATTAAATTATAATGGTGGAAAATTAAGACAATAAAAATCCTTAAAGACATTTAAAAGGCATCATATAAAAAAATATTGAATAAGTAATTTCTTGGTATTATCTTATTTCTGCATTTGTTAAAACTCTGTGAATAACACTTAAAAAAAAATCTATACTCATTCACACGCACACAAACGTTTTCATAATTTTTCTCAAAATTATAGATTTTTCAAACACAATGCATTGCATATATGATTACTGATCTGCCAGACATTATGAGATACATTGTTCGTGCATTTGTTGCTGATATATAAAACCAGACTGAATTGAATTCTATTTTTATTTATCTATTTATTTTTTATCAATTTAGCCATGATAATTATTTATGGGTAAGATGATTGACATTTTGTCTGAGACCAGAATAATTTTTGTAGTTTTTGTACCATGATCTGTTACTGCAAGGAACTACCTTTCATTTCTTCATTATTCAATAGGCTGAATTGATTAATTGTAGTTCTGTGTAATATTACCCCCCCCCCCGTTTTACAGTATTAGGTGCAAGAAGTTTAGTTCAAGTTACTTCAGTTCAATTTTCAGCTAAAATGGTTAACAAACTGACCTAGTTTCCATGGCAACTATGTTTTAATATACTCTGGTCAACCTTTTTCATCTCTTCCTCTGATAAATACAGCGGCGTTTGATATTCCCATGAGATCACTTCAGTCTGTCTGCAATGTTTAGTCTGTAACTGAATTCTAAATGTCAATAAGTATGAGTACCCAAAGAATGAACCTAAGAACACTAGCTGATTAGTCACTTTTAACAATTAGAAATCAATTTAATATTTGGAGGATATATATCATGCAAAAGTTAGAAGTAAATAAAATATGCTGGACAAATTTAAAGAAATTGAGAGGGCAAATGTATGTCTATTTTTTCTTTCTGCTCTCCATGATAATATATATATATATATATATATATATATATATATATATATATATATATATATATATATAATATTTTTTTTTTCTTGCATATTTTTCCATTTTAAAACCAGTTTTCTTTCTCTCTTCCTAATTTTTATTTTTAATAATTTCATCAATTTAGATGTCATTTTATGAATATTTGATGGCGAGTGTATACATGTATGTATATATTAGGTACGGGCAAAAATAACTGTAAAAAAACAAACAAACAAAAAAAAAAAAAAGAAAAGAAAACGGCCCCCTATGCTTAAAAGAGGCTTATAATATATTTTTTTTAGTTTACATCTACATTTTCATTGTCTTTGAAAGATAATGGACCAAATTAATACATGTTTAAAAAAAAAAATTATAAAAAAATTGTTTGCATTTCAAGTTTGAATAAGTCAACTTTAAAAATCCCTGGAAAATAAATGATCAGTTTTCTGATATTATTTCAACAATAATTAGTAACTTAAACTCATAAGATACCGAATTTAAAAAATGTACACATCTTTTCTAGAAAAAAAAAAAAAAAAGAAGCAATTTGATAAAAAAAACAACAACAAAAAAAAATGTCTCGTTGAAAATGTAAACACAAATAGCGCTGATTTTCACCGAATTATGATGATCCATAATGATAATTTCATTTAATTATTTTATTTTTGTTGTAAACAGGAAAAAGCTTATTTAATTAGAATATTTATGAATGTACACGAGTAAGAATTTCTTTATTTTTATCTAGGAAAACGTTCATATTTAACATGGTATAAGGTTTTTTATTCAACCTATATAAAGTAGTAGTGTGTGTGTGTGTGTGTGTGTGTGTGTGTGTGTGTGTGTGTGTGTGTGTGTGTGTGTGTGTGTACAACTCTCCTACAGACTACACCATTGGACCGATCGTGACCAAAACTGGCATGATGGTCCCCCACTGAGAGATGCACACAATTTTTCAAGGTTGCGGTCAAACGACCAAGGTCATAGCCTATGTATATATACTCTCCTAGAGCCCACATGACCGAACTGATCATGACCAAACCTGACATGATAATGGTCTCGACCTAGGGATGGTGCACACTTTATCAAGGTCCTGGTCAAATGTTAAGATCGGGACTTTGCTGTATGCTTGGGTACCCGTGATGCGGGTACCCAAGCATACAACAGAGTTCCGCGTTATGCGGGGGTATCTTTTGGAAGTAATATAATAAAATTCTTGATAACGTTTGTTTATATATACTGTGCAGTTACTTACACGCACATGCACGCACACACACACACACGCTCGCGCCCAAATAAACGAACGTTTATTCATTTCAATTTCTCCGCGCATTTTACACAAAAATAAGTTTTTTTAGCAACGGCATAATTTCAAATACGCCCACACACTTTTTCTCACAAGAACAAAAGTAAAATGAACATATTTCTGGCGGACGTAGTTGATGAGAGTATCACGTGACACAAGCGACCAATGAGAAAATTTAGAAGATTGTGTTTTTAACATTTTTACAAAAACCAAAATATCAGCAGTAGCTATCTTTTTTTGGAACCAGTCTAAAATGTATGAAAACGCATCAAACATTCTTTCTTCCCTTTTTCCTTTCTTCTCGCTTCGACGTCACATGAGAACATGCCTCTCGTTTTCATAACATCGTCGCTGACAAAGCCGTCAAAATCATGATTACGCACGCCACGAGGGCACTCAAAAATCACACTTATGCACAGACGCACCCATTCCGCACATTTTCTAATTATTAACAACGAATTACTTTCCTCACAAATTATTTTCCTCATGGGACTTTTAAGTAAGGAGAACTTCGCCAGTTAAAACACCAACCTTAAAATAAGGACATTATTTTCACACAAAACTTTTACCTTCTAATCTCATTAATTCCACAAAAGACTTTCATCTAACATTCTAGTCATAATGACTTCGAAAGAACTTTCACTGATTGGACCTTTGCTTATTCATCTTGTTGTTTTGGTTAAAAAAATAAATGCGGTGCATTTTAAACGAGAAGGCTGTGTCATTTTGTTTTATTCCTTTTTTTTTGGGGGGGGGGCAAAGATTTAATATCACTTAAACTTCTTTTCCCCTACAATACTGAAAATTTATTTGTTCTTTATTTGTTCCTCTCTCTCTCAAGTTCATTTTTATTATTTCCTTCCTTGCTTTTCCTTGGCGTTCTCCTGTGAACTGAAACTGCTATCTCAACTATTCTACATTTACTGATCCAAAATCCCCGGCCCATCAAAGTTTGTTATTCTGCACATATCTCTCTATATTGTCTAGATTAGTCTTAGAAAATAAATTTATCAAAATATGTATCCTTGAATACTTTATGAAATGTAGGTTATTGTGTTTAAATTAAAGCCTCCTGTAGATATTGTTATGGAATAAAAATAAAATGAAGAAGGTAAAATATTTAGAAAAATGAACACAAGTGGTGAAAAAAGTTTTTTTTTTTTTTTTTTTTTTGTTTTTTTAATAGCAATGCACAATGTTATGCAAATTCTGCTGAGAATTGCAAATGAGATACTTGTTGCATAAGCCATTCCAGCAGTTTGGGATGAGCTGTTTTACATACAGAAAATATTAATCATAGAATTAATATCAGAAAATAATGATGATGCAATTCTAAAAAAAATTTTGTGGACAAAATGCCCCCCCCCCTCTTCCTCAGTTTTCAAATCTATATATTAATACCATAGCATGCGTGCATTTTTGTGTGCCACGCTTGCATATTTTTTTCTACTAAGTGACTGTCATTTAATTATGATCGTTCATTTCTTGTAATAAATAATTTTACCAAGAATTCTTCATAAGTTTTGATTTCGATTATAGCTGAAGGAACTCCAGTTATATATAACTTGAAATTCCAGGTGAGAATTGTCTGAAGATAGCGGTTTCAATCCTACTCAAAGCCGGCCAGAGGCTTACTTGGCCAAAACATCGTTAGACAACAACTATGCATGGCAGTAATTGCTGAGAATGCAGTTAGGAGATTCGGAGTTCCTATCCCGTCGTGGGTTACCACCTAACGAAGGCCAGAGGAATAGTTGGCCGAAGCCTTGTGAAAACAAAATCTAAGAAAGACGACGATAATAGTCTGCAATAAATATATTAAAATTTTTTTTTTTTTTTTCTTCATAAGTTTTGGTTTTTATTCCAGCTGATATACCCAAGTCATATATATTTTTAAATCACAACTTTATAATTAAGAATCAATAGAAAATTGACTATATAATAATATATACAAAATTTGCAAGAATTAAAATATCATATTTAAGCGTACTTTATGACTGGGCTATGCCGGGTGTCCTTGCTAGCTTAGATAAATATTTTTGCAGTTTTAACAAAAGAGCTACAGTACCAGGGCGTCTCCATTTACGCTGAACATCCACAGAATGCCAACATCAATATATTACATATGAATGAGTCCCCTGTGGAATTTCCACAGGGCCCGTTAGTTTACTATTAATAAAACGAAATTTCATATTTTGAAAGCTTATTCTTTATCACATACATAAATATACATAACACCACACTGTCTTTTCTTAACACTTTGTATGGTATTGATTGGATATGAGAGGAGAGTGTAGGTAAGTGAAGCAACATTTCTTGAAATACATTTTCTTAAAATGTCAATATTTTTGAAGCTAGGACATTTATTGAAATACATTTTCTTAAAATGTTAATATTTTTGAAGCTAGGACATTTATTGAAATACATTTTCTTAAAATGTCAATATTTTTGAAGCTAGGACATTTATTGGGAAGCAATGAAGACCCTTGTGCACGTGCTCCAAGTTCTGAAGCTATTAATATTTCTATTCCTTATTTTCTGTAGCTTAAGTTAAAAATAAAATAAAATATAACATTGTATCCTATATAATCAATGTGAACACAGACCCTATGATAAATTTGTTACCGTTTGAATCAAAAATAAAAAGCACAGTGCCACTTTGATGTAGGGGGCTACTATCGGGGCCACAAATTGTAGGGATATTATGTAGGGAGTTGAGCAGCAAGATGTCTGTTCACATTACACTTGAACTTCTGCATGTCAGTACAGTTGGGAAAGCATGAGTCCGGAAGGAAGTTATAAAGTCTAGCAGTTCTGGGGAAGAGACTATTAGAATAGAAGGCCTATATTTATCCAATTACTAAACATAATGTAGTTTCAGAAAATATATGGTTATGGGGTGGACTCTATCCCAACTTTAGAAGTTTGTTCACAAACAGATAGGAACTACAACTTTATATACATACTAGACCACCTGTGACCCATTGGGTTAATATTTGATCTATCTATCTATTTATCTATTATTAATACTCAAGATCTTGTTTGTAGCTTTACTTTTCTCTGTGCTCAATGTGATGACATCACAAATGACTGCCGGCACTATTCAACAATCTCTCATAATAGCATTTCCAAGAATCCCTCTTGCCCTGTTCATTTGTTGCTTGCACTCCGTTAGATGAGGTGTCTGGATTCGGAGGTTCTAGGATATGACTAAAATTCTGTGGATCTCATTTGTCAACATGCACAGTGGATAAATTAATAAATGACGTCACAAAGGGATGACTTGATCCATTAAAACAGATGGGGGATAACCGTCCACATTCAAAAAGATGAGGATAATGTTTTATCTAGACTAAAATCTAGACCTCCTCTGTCTAGTTTTACCATACATTGGAGATACGAACTCTATAATCAGGCTGAGGTATGGTTCTCTTCAGTCTCAAGAAATCCAACCTCCTAAGTTTTATCTTCTCTTTGAGAAAGGGTTCATTTATTGCTAATTGCCAGTGGATCCCCTACCAAGAAATATCAACGGGGTTGTTTAGGCATTTTTTTATACCCCAGAACACTCTAATGCTATTGCTCTGGTTTTTCCAAATTTTTTTTTTTTTTTTTTTTTTTACAAACGCATCACCACTTATCAAGGCCAAGAGGTCACTCGAGGATAATGGTTAAACAGTGTACAGTAGACAATTGGACAAGTAATTGTTATTGGAAGTAATCGTTAGTAATGGAAATTCGGTAAATTTGTTAACTTATATGGAATGGCTCATCAAAAACTGGTTTACGTTAGACTTGAAGACAACCATATTGTAGTCAGCTGGAAAGCAGGAAAACGGAAGACAATTCCATAGACGTGCAGTTCTAAGAAAGAAGCTTTGTTCATGGAATCTACGTTTAAGTTTAGGCACAGATAAAGAGTGAGGGAAATTATTGATAGTGTTTTCTGCTAGACGGGTGTTTCTTGTGAATGCTTGGCGAGGGAGAACCATAGATTGGAGCTCAGTCGAGCATTTGCCATGAAAATAATGATTTAAGCAGAGACAAACTCGCAACATCTCTTCTGTGAGAAAGAGGTTGCAGGGAAGAGAAAAGGACATCCCCTACGAGGCTACAAAGTCTATTTTTAATTCTATCAAGGCCTTTCTAGCAGCTCCTGCCCAGATGTGGCA
Organism: Euprymna scolopes; assembly: GCF_053919585.1. Taxonomy (NCBI): domain Eukaryota; kingdom Metazoa; phylum Mollusca; class Cephalopoda; order Sepiida; family Sepiolidae; genus Euprymna; species Euprymna scolopes. The sequence continues at coordinate 171,355,958 of NC_136482.1, forward strand.
ACAGTACTCCATCCTTGGACGTACCTGGCTCTTATATAGATAGAGAATTGCATCAACAGTGAGATATCTACTGGATCGATAGAAGGATCCCACCATTTTTCCAGTGGCCTTGGCAACGGATTTAATGTATGTATTCCATTTCAGATCAGGAGTAAAGGTCAAGCCCAGAAGCTTGTCAAAACATGAGGCCTCCACAAGATGAGAGCCATTCATTTCAATTGATGCCAGATGGGGATGTGTCAAGTCTCCTGGAGAGAATGTAAATAAAATACTACTCAAACTAGTTTGTTTGTGCATGTGCACACTGGATAACACCATCCATTAAAATGAGGAGGGGGGGGCATCATTCCTTATGGATGTCATGACCGGATTCTTTATAAGGGAATGTCGCATTACATCTACCATTAAAACAAAATAACTGAAATGACTAATTTTATTCATCACTTCTACTCGGTTCTGTTTTATAAATGTAAGGCTTGATCGCTCGAAGGGGGGGGGGTCTTATGCTTACAAATCCGTGTTTTTATCTTGCTTGTTATCTTGTACACTGGATGAGGTCACAAAAGCAAATATAAATCAAATAAAGTTTTATTTATTCATTTCTTTTTTTTTTTTTTTTTTTTTTTTTGTGACAAAAAAATGGACAGATTTCAATTGAGTAAGAAGACAATAGTGTTTATCTTCAATTGAAGAGAAGACAAAGATTTAAAGTTTTTTTTTTCTCTCCCCCCCCCCCCCCAAAAAAAAGAAATGTTATAGATTTTAGGTAGGTGATTAATTTGTGGCCTTTACCACAACCCCAGAAATCAAGGTGAATGAACTTGACAGGCCAACACTTGACCTCTCAACAACCTTTCTTTGCACCCTGAACTGAACAAAGAAATTACTGTGAAGCCTGGGTTTGAAGCATCTCTTCTGTCTCCCCCTCTCTCTGTATGTATGTCTATTTCTCTCCCTCTGTATATGTATGTCTGTTTCTCTCTGATTTTTGTGAAATAAAAAAAGAAATTAGACAAAGTCATATGCTAACCTGTCTGACCAGCCAAGGCACCAGAACTGTTCTTAATAGGGTTATTTTCAGCTAAACACTGATTATTTTTATATATGTATTTTTTTTCTAACATGCCTTAAATAAGTTTCCAGGCTGTTTTTGTATGGGAACTTTTATTGATAGTACACATATGAAACTCTAGTTTCATTTGAAGTAATCTCCTTCGGCTGCAATGCACTTGCTGAACTGTTCTAACAACTTCTGGAAGGCTTTATGGAAGTCCTGTTGTGTGAGTGTGACCCTTGACCCTCATCACAGCCTCTTTCTTTTCCTCAGTTGTCTCATAACGACAGCCTCTAAGGTTTTCTTTGGGAATAACCAAAAGTCACAGAGAGCAAGGTCTGGAATATAGGGAGGGTCAGGAACTGTCTTGATACCTATCTTAATCGAATAGTCTATGATCTTCTCTAAGCACCTTTGGGACAAACTTTGCACAAATCTTTTGCATCTTTAGTTTTGTGCGAATAATTGTGTACAGTTACCACGCTGACATCAAACTATGCACTTATTGTCTCTATAGATACACAACGGTCCTTATCCATGGAATTGTTTATTTGGCCAATTAACTCTGGTGTTCTGACTTCCTTACTCCTCCCACACCTCATCATCTCTCACAAAGTCCCTGCCTTCCTTGAATCTCTTATGCCACTCAAAAACTGATGGTCGCTTCATGCAAGATGGTCCAAAAGCATTCTAAAGCATTCCATGCGTTTCTGTGGCATTTATTCCAAGTTTAAAACAGAATTTTATTGCATATCGTTCTTCTAAAGTGTCCTTACGTCCAGATTGCATTTTTGAAATTCACCAGCTGTGACAATCGGGCTTCAGTAGGGTGTATTCCAATTCCTGCCGTAGCTGAATATGAACCTGAAATCATAAAAATTGATCAGTCATCTCATAAGATATATAGCAATAACATACTGAATTTTCAAGATTCTATAACAATTTTTAAATGCCTACACAAAAAAGTCTGGAAACTTATTGAAAGCGCCTCATACTACACTAGATTTTAAATATAAATACAAATTAATTACTACAAGCGCTCTTTCTCCATTTCCCAATGTATTTTAAAATAATGAAATGCAGCAAGGAATAGTGATTGACCATTACTAAAAAAAAATAGTGATTGACCATTACTAAAAAAAAATAGTGATTGACCATTACTAAAAAAAAATAGTGATTGGCCATTACTAAAAAAAAAGTGATTGGCCATTACTAAAAAAAAAGTGATTGACCATTACTAAAAAAAAGTGATTGACCATTACTAAAAAAATAGTGATTGACCATTACTAAAAAAAATAGTGATTTGACCATTACTAAAAAAAATAGTGATTGACCATTACTAAAAAAAATAGTGATTGACCATTACTAAAAAAAAAATAGTGATTGACCATTACTAAAAAAAATAGTGATTGACCATTACTAAAAAAAAATAGTGATTGACCATTACTAAAAAAAAATAGTGATTGACCATTACTAAAAAAAAATAGTGATTGACCATTACTAAAAAAAAAAATAGTGATTGACCATTACTAAAAAAAAAAAGTGATTGACCATTACTAAAAAAAAAAAGTGATTGACCATTACTAAAAAAAAATAGTGATTGGCCATTACTAAAAAAAATAGTGATTGACCATTACTAAAAAAAGTGATTTACCATTACTAAAAAAGTGATTGACCATTACTAAAAAAATAGTGATTGACCATTACTAAAAAAATAGTGATTGACCATTACTAAAAAAATAGTTATTTGCCATTACTAAAAAAATAGTGATTGACCATTACTAAAAAAAATAGTGATTTGCCATTACTAAAAAAAAGTGATTGACCATTACTAAAAAAAAGTGATTGACCATTACTAAAAAAAATAGTGATTGACCATTACTAAAAAAAAATAGTGATTGACCATTACTAAAAAAAATAGTGATTGACCATTACTAAAAAAAATAGTGATTGACCATTACTAAAAAAAATAGTGATTGACCATTACTAAAAAAATAGTGATTGACCATTACTAAAAAAAATAGTGATTGACCATTACTAAAAAAAATAATGATTGACCATTACTAAAAAAAATTAGTGATTTGCCATTACTAAAAAAATAGTGATTGACCATTACTAAAAAAAAAATAGTGATTGACCATTACTAAAAAAAAAAATAGTGATTGACCATTACTAAAAAAAAAATAGTGATTGACAATTACTAAAAAAAAAAATAGTGATTGACAATTACTAAAAAAAGAAAGTGATTGACCATTACTAAAAAATAGTGATTGACCATTACTAAAAAAATAGTGATTGACCATTACTAAAAAAAAATAGTGATTGACCATTACTAAAAAAAATAGTGATTTGCCATTACTAAAAAAAATAGTGATTTGCTATTACTAAAAAAAATAGTGATTGACCATTACTAAAAAAAAAGTGATTGACCATTACTAAAAAAAAAGTGATTGACCATTACTAAAAAAAAAGTGATTGACCATTACTAAAAAAAAAGTGATTGACCATTACTAAAAAAAAAATAGTGATTGACCATTACTAAAAAAAAAATAGTGATTGACCATTACTAAAAAAAAAATAGTGATTGACCATTACTAAAAAAAAAATAGTGATTGACCATTACTAAAAAAAAAATAGTGATTGACCATTACTAAAAAAAAAATAGTGATTGACCATTACTAAAAAAAAAATAGTGATTGACCATTACTAAAAAAAAAATAGTGATTGACCATTACTAAAAAAAAATAGTGATTGACCATTACTAAAAAAAAATAGTGATTGACCATTACTAAAAAAAAATAGTGATTGACCATTACTAAAAAAAAATAGTGATTGACCATTACTAAAAAAAAGTAGTGATTGACATTACTAAAAAAAAAAAATAGCGATTGACCATTACTAAAAAAAACCCCAAAAAACCTATTAAAAATAATGATTGAATTTTTTCACATTTTCAACTTTATATAATTCATATCACAACAATTACGTGTTATATTGAATGTTTTTTGGCATTCAAGCCTTTTTGTTTTCTTAGATAAAGGACTACCAATTAAATATGTCTTGGTGCCCCCCCCCCCCCGCTTACCCTTTGCTCTTAAAGAAAGTTTTACATTTGCATTGTAGAGTCTGCCTTTAGTGCCTTCCAAACAATCAGAAAGAAAGAACAAAAAAATTATTTTATTGATTTTTATTTTTGTTAAACTCACTTTTTATGATTAACCATATTTCTTAAGCAAAAAAGAATGTCCTTTGTTAAGGCTTTAATCCAGGTTGGCAATTAAACTCCATATGAGTCTGTGTCAAATATTATATGGTTACCTTCATATGGTCTGTTTATACTGAACAACAAAAAAAATAAACATCCAATGTAGCAGCAAGTCTTAGGAACATCAACCTGAAAGAACAGTTGGAAATGACTTATTACGACCATGTAATCCCTACAGCCACCTACCTTGAAAATGCTGCTGTCAAACCTGATATAGTTATATGGAATAAGTCGGAGAGAGTGGCAACCTTGGCTGAAGTGAGTGTCCCTAATGATGGAGATCTGAACAGAGCTGAAAGCGAGAAACAGACCAAATATTAAGGTCTCATGTATGATATGAAGAGAAATTGGAATCTTAAGGAGATATCAATCATACTAGTTATATGTGCCACAAGGCTTATGAAGAAGAACCTGAAGTCCTACCTAACTAATATTCCTGGTGAACCAAGTGTAAAAGAGATCCAGACAATTGCACTTAAGGGAACAGCGAGGATACTAAAAAGAGCTCTCGGTTGGTTTCAATAAAAAGCAGGCCAATGTTGGCAGCTGGTTTCGCTGCTCCATACCCAGCGTTACAATCTTCAAAGGAAGAAAATGAAAAACAACCATAAGCAGCAAATAGTTAAACGTTGGGATCCGGAATTTCTATATTTATTAATATACTTTCCTGTGCAATATTGAGCTGTGTTCATCAATTAATAAATATTAAATGAAAGATGAAGAATAAAAGTAACATACAACTTTATTATATCATCAGAACAATAAGGAAAAGTAAGGGAGGAAAATTAAGATAAAACCTATTTAGGTCATCGCATTTCAAAGCGAAATGCTTCTCATCAGAAGAGTATGAGGGCCAGAATTATACAAAAAGGAAAGATAGAAAAAGAACTGGCATAATAACATTTACCTAAAAAATGAGAATGAAGGAATGGGATAATGAGAAAAAGTAATTAAAAATAGGTACAAACATAAGGGTAAATCAGAAGGGTAGTATATATATATATATATATATATATATATATATATATATATATACATATATATATATGTAGGTAATAATAAAAAAAAATTTAATTGCTTTGTTTTTACTCTTTAATAGCAGATGTACACTTGAATAACACATTTACTGTTTAATAACATAATTATAATAATATAATCATATTATCAATTAATAAATGTTCCCCAAACTGTAGTTACTTTGAAGTGTTTCAGAAGGATCTTAGAGGGCATAATATGTATACAACCTCCCCTTTGAAAATTCAAACAGTTCAGATTTTCTATAGTCATTAGATTCCAATTAAGTTCTCTGAATTTCAATTTTTTTTTTTAAGGACCCTTAAACCTAAGCCTGAAATTCATATGTTAGTGTAAGTGTATTTTTTAACTTAATATCAAATAGAATATTCTAAAAGTTTTCAAAATTGGCTTTCACCTCTCCACATTACTTTAAAAAATATTTTTTTTAATAGTGCCTTTGAATTTTTATTAAACGCCAAATTATTAAATCATATGCTAAAAAAGTTTAATTTTTAGTTGTGCAGATTACAACTCATTTCATTTTCTTTTTTCTCCCTTTTCTGTGGAGATGGTAACATGTTTGCCTCTTTACCCCCCCCCTTTTTTTTTTTAGTTCAATCTCTGAACAAATGTCATTGGCCACTCCTATTTTGTCCAGTTCTGTGACATCCTCAAAAGGACCCCTGCTATGGACAAGTCCCTACTCTTTTTGATATGTCTGTCTTTTTAGTTATTATGTTAGGAAGATTGACGTGCACATATTTTATAGTGCATTACTTCAAACACAAAATAAATCATGTTGTATTTCTACAAGTAAAGTTTTTAGTTTTGTTTGTGTAAGAACCATTTAAGAAACTAATCCTTATATGGTGTGGTGAGCCCCCATAATATTTGTTAAACACTTTATTTTATTTTTTGTTTTTTTTTTGGTAAAAAAGTAACCTGAACATGAAAAGTCAGCTACCCATAAAAAAAGGCACTTTGGATTAGGACAAAAATTAAAATTGCATCAGTCATGAAATATTTCTCATTTGACTTGAACAGATACCATACTTTGAATTATTTATTTGAAAATAAAAAAAATAACTTATAAAGTCTGAAACCATTGAAAATTTGTACGTACGGGGGGGGGGGTCATCGTATATTTATCCTACTATTAATTAGGCATATTCTTATCCATTTCTTTTTTTTTTTTTCTTCTTTACTAAAAAGTAAAAATGATTTTAATAAAATGATCACCCACCAGTCCACATTACAACACTTCCTGGTCAGATAATGTAGGGGACAACGGGAATGGTGATATAGTGATGCCATTTATTTTAAGGCTTCAACATAGTCTAAGAAATACGTATTGAGTAAAATAAATAGAAAATATTAAATATGGATCTCTAACGAGTATAATTTAAAATAACATATCCCTAATATGTATTCTTTGATATAATCTTTCATAAAATATAGTCACCTCATAAAACGGTTATTCTAAGGTCAAATCGGTAAGTTAGGCTAAAATCATTATATGATTTATCAATAGTATATAAGTTTCAGCAAAAATATCTGTATGAGGGTTGACATAAAATCTAACAAAAAAAAAAGATTAAATAAAAAATGATTGAAAAAAAAAAGATTAAATAAAAAAATGATTAAAAAAAAAGATTAAATAAAAAATGATTAAAAAAAAAGATTAAATAAAAAATGATTATAAAAAAAAGGAATTTAGGAAAACTCGTCCCGGGAAAACTCGTCCCGGGAAAACTCGTCTCGGGAAAACTCGTCTCGGGAAAACTCGTCTCCGGAAAACTCGTCTCGGGAAAACTCGTCCCCTTTCGCTAGGTAGGAAAACTGGTCCCGTATTGAATAAATATCGATTGAAAACGCATTTTATGATCGTTCTTGAAGGAGATATTGCTTTTTAAAATAGACTATAGCCCCCCCCATAATATTTTAAAAAAATATTTTTATTTGTTTAATGTTTTTTTTTTGTTTTTTTTCTACCTAACTGGCTAAGTTCTTAGTGGTTTCACTTATTTTAAAGCGTTTATTATGTTCATACAAAGTTAATTAAAAAAATTTTTGGTTCTTATCTTAACGATGTTTTTTGGAGTCATAAAAACAATAATAAAAAAAACAAAACAAAAAAATTAAAAACTGGGAGCATTTTGTTTTGGTTTTTTAATTATGATAGTTTTTTGTTGTTATGTTTTCGTTTTCTCTCATACCAAATGCAATGCACTCATGCGTTATTTAAAATTATAATTCTATCAATTATCAACATTTATTGTCGTCCTCTCAAATTTTGCAAAAATTAACTAATAAATCAAAAGCGAAATATTTTTTTGGCGCGAGAGATGCCATGTGCTAACAATCTCTCGTTAACTCATTTTTAATTTTTTTAATTTTTACTTCAAAATTCTAAAATCAATCATTAAGAGAAAAAGTAATCACTAAATAAATTTATTAATCAATTTTATTGAAAACTCCGCTATCGTTTATCAAGAATCTTTTTAATTTCATTTTTTGTTGGTTGTTTTTCCGAGGGAGATATAAACCCCCCCCCCTCTCTAAATTATATTTAAAAAAATATTAAAATTTTGGTTTGTATTACTGTACACATAGATTCGAAAAATAATAAACTAGACAAAATACTGTTAGAAATTCGCTCAATATATATTACCGTGACATAGGTTGACATATATTCGGTGTTTTTTTAATAGTATTTTGTCTAGTTTATTATTTATAACACCTATTCCCGAACTTACTGTGTTTAAGAGAGAGTCGGCCGCTATTTTGAATTTTCCAATACATCGGTAAACACTGTATGTTTTTCGAGCTGAATAAACATGTTACATTGAATAAAAACACGAAAAATATATCCAGTTTGGTAGGAAAGTAACTTATCTTGCCTTTGATAACATTTATTTGTTATATATTTGTTTTTTGACAATTTTTTCGAATCTATGTGTACAGTAATACAAACCCAAATCGATTTTACCCTTTTATAACAACAGTAAATAAGTAAATTCTTTTTATATTAATATAAAAAAATATGCGGTCTCGTTTATGAACATAATAAACGCTTTAAAATAAGTGAAACCACTAAGAACTTAGCCAGTTAGGTAGAAAACGGACACTTAGAAAATCGATTTTATTTTAAAAAAAAAAAAAACATCAAACAAGTAAAAAAAATTTTTTTTAATATTATGGGGGGGGGGGCTATAGTCTATTTAAAAAAAACAATTTCTCCTTCAAGAACGATCATAAAATGTGTTTTTAATCGATATTTATTCAATAAGGGACCAGTTTTCCTACCTAGCGAAAGGGGACGAGTTTTCCGGAGACGAGTTTTCCCGAGACGAGTTTTCCCGAGACGAGTTTTCCCGGGACGAGTTTTCCGGGCACCAAAAAAAAGATACCCCATGAATATGTGAAGATATTAAGAACTTTAAGTATTAAAAAAAAAAAACTAACAAAATCACTGCATTCAGCTTTCAATAACTTTTTTTTTAAAAAAAGTGTAGTATCTGTTCTGATGCTACACTTCACCTTTTCTGTCTTCAGTGGATGAGAAATCCTTCATGGCAGAGACAGTTTTTATTTTTGTTCCTAATCGGAATGCCACTTTTTGGGAGTTGGATTTTCCTCACGTTAAAAATCGCTCTTTTGTCTAACTCTGCTCTCGTGGAGAGGCAAATAAATAGGAACTTAAAAAAACTGGTTGATATGTCATTAAAAAAAAAAACTGTCCTTAATATCAATCTGTACCAATTGAACAAGAGTTATGGAAAACTTTTTTTTTCTTTCTTTTTTTTTTTTTTTTTTTTTTTTTTTTTATGAAATCTTGGATATCCATACAACCCTTTGACCTCTTTGTGGGCCAGCATAAAAGGGAAGCCCAGCATTTGACCTCTACTTGATCTTAATCTATCTTTCAACACATGGACACACATTCACTGTATTTCTTGAGAAAGTAGTTTGTTTCACTTTAACAAAAAAAAAAAAAATAAATAAATAAAATAAAATAAAATAAAAAAAAGGAAAAAAAAAAACACCAATGTTTCTCAGATTTTATCTGATGTATTATTTGAATTTAGGAAAACTCGTCTCTGGAAAACTCGTCTCCGGAAAACTCGTCCCCTTTCGCTAGATAGGAAAACTGGTCCCTTATTGAATAAATATCGATTGAAAACACATTTTATGATCGTTCTTGAAGGAGATATTGCTTTTTAAAATAGACTACAGCCCCCCCCCTAATATTAAAAAAAAAAATATTTTTATTTGTTTAATGTTTTTTTTGTTTGTTTTTTTTTTAAATAAAATCGATTGTCCGTTTCCTACCTAACTGGCTAAGTTCTTAGTGGTTTCACTTATTTTAAAGCGTTTATTATGTTCATACAAAGTTAATTACAATTTTTTGGGTTCTTATTTTAACGATTTTTTTTTTGAGTCATAAAAACAATAATAAAAAAAAACAAAACAAAAAAATTAAAAACTGGGAGCGTTACTTTTTTGTTTTGTTTTTTTAATTATGATAGTTTTTTTGTTGTTATGTTTTCGTTTTCTCTCATACCAAATGACTCATGCGTTATTTAAAATTATAATTCTATCAGGGTTTGTATTTTTAAAATATAATTTAGAGAAGGGGGGGGTTAAAACTATATCTCCCTCCGAAAAACAACCAACAAAAAATGAAATTAAAAATATTCTTGATACACGATAGCGGAGTTTTCAATAAAATTAATTAATAAATTTATTTAGTGATTACTTTTTCTCTTAATGATTGATTTTAGAATTTTGAAGTAAAAATTAAAAATGAGTTAACGAGAGATTGTTAGCACATGGCATCTCTCGCGCCAAAAAAATATTTCGCTTTTAATTCATTAGTTAATTTTTGCAAAATTTGACAGGACGACAATAAATGTTGATAATTGATAAAATTATAATTTTAAATAACGCATGAGTGCATTTGGTATGAGAGAAAAAACAAAACCATAACAAAAAACAAAACAAAACCATAACAAAAAAAAAACAAACTATCATAATTAAAAAACCAAAACAAAAAAAGTAACGAAGAATCGAATCGCTCCCTGATTTTTTAAATTTTTTTGTTTTGTTTTTTATTATTATTGTTTTTATGACTCCAAAAAACATCGTTCAAATAAGAACCAAAAAATTTGGTATTAACTTTGTATGAACATAATAAACGCTTTAAAATAAGTGAAACCACTAAGAACTTAGCCAGTAAGGTAGAAAATGGACACTTAGAAAATCAATTTTATTTAAAAAAAAAAAAAAAACATTAAACAAGTTAAAATATTTTTTTAAAATATTATGGGGGGGGGGGGCTATAGTCTATTTTAAAAAACAATATCTCCTTCAAGAACGATCATAAAATGTGTTTTCAATCGATATTTATTCAATACGGGACGAGTTTTCCTACCTAGCGAAAGGGGACGAGTTTTCCGGAGACGGGTTTTCCCGAGACGAGTTTTCCCGGGACGAGTTTTCCCGGGACCGTATTATTTATTTCCTTCACGTTTTAATGATATTTTTAGGATTGCTACCGTATTTTAAAGACCAATTAAAATTGATGGCATGTATTTCTTTTGGTAGTAATTTTTGTGTTGATGGGAGAAAGTCATTTTATAGAGTTATTACAGAATATAAGCATCACAATAAATGTTCGTGTACTTGTATTTTTATACATGCATACACGTTCCTTCAAAAATTACTTTAAAATTTTATGTTCGCATTAATATTCATATAACAGGACGTCTCAATCAGTGAAGTCAGGAAAAGGAAATAAGATGGTTTCAAACTGGAAAGTTAAAAAAAAACAACCTATCATTATCAATCAGTATAGAAAGAAAAAAAAGGCAAATCTCATGGAAATGGTCAAGAAGGTGCCCGGAAAACTCGTCCCGGGAAAACCCGTACCCGGAAATCCCCCCCCCTTTTGCTAGGTAGGAAAACTGGCCCCTTATTGAATAAATATCGATTGAAAACACATTTTATTACCGTTCTTGAAGGAGATATTGTTTTTAAAAGACACTGCAGCCCCATAATATTTAAAAAAAATTATTTCTAACTCTTGCTTTAAAAAAAAATAAACTTGATCACAGAGTCAAGATACGAAAAACGAAACCAACTATTTATTAAAAAAAAAATACTCTAGTTTTAACTTTTAACACTTGTGTCCTTACGAAACAAAAAGAAAGAAAACACGTATTATCAAAGAAAGCAATCATTTTATTTAGGAGAATTAATTCAGTTTAAATAATTTTTGTGTTGTTACAAAACATCAAAAAAGAAAACACGGTCTTATGTAATTTTGGTACCGCGCTGAAATAACGTTATTATTTCGAAAGCCATTCTTAACATGGGGAGAGGAGGGTATCGTTTAAAAGTCATTTCGGAGGCACTTGTACAGTACTTAAAAATATACTAATTTATTTTCTTTTGGAGGTGGGGGAGGCTAGTTTTAAAACTATATCTACCTCAGTATTTTCTTAAATTTACGGACATTTTTTGTTCAAAATTATTTACTAAGTAATGTCGAGTGCGACATTATTTGTTATTTCTTTTTAACTAAATAAACTCTTTAAAATAAGTTTAAACACCAAAAACTTACAACGCTAGGTAAAAACGAAAACTTAGAAAAATCAATTTAATTTTTTAAAAACAGTAAACAAGTAAAAATACTTCAAAAAAAAAAAAATATGGGATGTGTATTATTACCTGAAAATATACAAATTTCTTTTGGAGGGGGCCCGTTTTAAAACTATATCTACTTCTTTAATTTTCTATTTTTGAGCAATTATTGAGACTCCTAAGACGTGATCCTTTTATGTCGGACATTTTTTGTTCATAAGCAACACTCGTCATTGCTTTTTTTTTTTTTTTTTTTTTTAACAACTCTTTAAAATAAGTTGAAACACCAAAAGCTAGGTAGAAAACGGAAACTTATAAAAAATTAATTTAATTTTTTTAAAACAACAGTAAACAAGTAAAAATATTTTTCTTAAATATAATGGGATGTGTATTTCTTTTAAAGACAATATCTTCAAGAACGGTCATAAAATGTGTTTTCAATCGATATTTATTCAATAAGGGACCAGTTTCCCTACCTAGCAAAAGAGGTCGAGTTTTCCTAAATTCGGTCAAAGAAGCTTCTTTCTTAGAAGTGCACGCCTGTGGAACTCTCTTCCGTTTGCCTGTTTCCCACCTGACTACAACTTGGATGTTTTCAAGTCCAACATAAACAAATTCCTGATAAACCACCCCCTTAAGTAAGACACTTTATCAGATCTCCATTACTAACGATTACTACGATATTGTCCCATTGATTACTGTACACGCAATAACCCTTATCCCTGAGTGGCCTCCGGGCCTTGATAAGTGGTGACTTCCATGTAAAAAAAAAAGAAAAGTTTCTTTAATTATATTTTACCTTTTACCAATCCTTTAATTTATGAAGCTTGATGTAATTACAAAAAATCCAAAGGTGACGTAATAAAATGAAAAAAGGTAATCGCAACTTCTCTCCCAATTTTTGGATTTTGTAATCATGCCTATTTTGTTTTAAAATTGATAAGTGCTTTTTATTCTGATGAGTTAAGGGCAAAATAAATTCATTGCTTAATATAATAGTTAAATGAATGATTTTGCGCTAAGAAACAGGTGCTGCCAATAATTGTGCATGTCAACTTAAAAGAATAAATCCTAAGATGGTCAACATCTTGAAATTTGCAATATAAACTTTAGTCATATATATATATATATATATATATATATATATATATATATATATATATATATATATATATTATACTAGACTACCCGTGACCCTTTGGGTCAGTATGTTATATTAGCTATGGAATTCATGTATGAACGTGACACTTGTGACATAAAGAAAATAGTTTTTTTTTTGACATAACAGAAACATTTCTATGAAAGTATTAAAATGAAAAAAGAATATAGATAGATTTCTATGAGTCGTTCTGTTTATTATAATTAATTATTTAAAAAAAAAAAATTTACAGTTACTGAATTATAAGTGGTTGGCCATACTTATAAGTATAAATGTGCACTGAACAGATACCATAATACTTATACCTATTTACAATGCCTCCCCACGAGGCAGTTAGACACCAGGCTCGTTTTTTAACGTGGAGAAAAGATACAAAAATAAAGATTGTCTCAGTCGTGAAGGATTTCTCCTCCACTGAAAGAGAACGAGAAATGGAAGTGCCGCATCTGAAGAATGGATACTACACTTTGATCTTGGCCAAAATAGTTAAATTCAAATTTTGATATATCTGCTCTTTTTTTTTTTTTTTTTTTTTTTTTTTTTTTTTTTTTACTTCGTTCATTTCTGTATTACGTTTAAGTTATTTTAAACCCCACTCTTCCCATGTTAAATAATAATTTCGAAATAATAATGTTAATATTTCAGTGCGCAGGTCATGCGCACATGCGCAACCAGATGTCGTAAACCGGAAAGTGGGTTACATACATCGTTAGAAGGTCATTTGAGTTTTATAATTATATAGATATATATAAAGTCTTATTTATAGTATTCCAAATTTTACTGTGTTTAAATAATTGAAAATTCGGCAATCAGTCATATACCAATAAATTTTAAGTCAAAATAAGATGACTTAAACTGTAAGCTACAAAATTATCATATTTCATAAGTGAGCATTCATATATTGTTTTAACAAAAACAAGACTTCAAAGAATGGGTTGATAGCAACAAATAGTGTATTTCATCATTAGTTACAATTGTTTCAAAACTATTCGGACAAATTCAAACATGTCATTTGAAAATTTTCACAAGGACAACCTTTCATCAGACGTATAGAATAAAACACACTTTAACAATTAACAGAATGGAATCCATTTTCCTAATGTGGAAAAAAACATGGGAAAATATTTTACCTGCATCTCATCCTTCCAAAGTTTTTTTTAAAGATTTTCAAACGACATAATGTTTGAATTTGTCCGAATAGTTTTGAAACAATTGTAACTCACGATGAAATACACTATTTGTTGCTATCAATCTATTCTTTGATGTCTTGTTTTTGTTAAAACTATATATATATATATATATATATATATATATAAATAAAAATGTGTTTGAGGACATTTCTCAACCTATAAATTCAATGAATTTTTGATCTATAGATTTGAAATTTGGTGCATAGGATATTCAGACATGTAGAAAACTTTTTAATAGAGTTTCATCCAATAAAATGGGTTTCTAAGGGTTAAAAATTGGTATGTGGGATTCATCGAATTTTTACCTGTTTGCTGTTTCATGACTGCACATGCGCACATCATTCACACTGTTCAGAATAAGTAGGTTGAAAACATTTTTTGAAGATCATGGAAAGCCGGCCCAATGGGTCTCGTAATTGACTCGTTATCTTTAGGTTTCGGTTTCAGTATTTTTATTTAAACATAATACTCGCATGAACATGTCTTGGTCTCTTTTGTGTGCTTTTTTTATTTTTTTTTTTAAGGAATTTAACGTTGTTTAATACCTAAGGTATTTCTGCTTATAATAAAAAAAAGAATTCTGCAGTAATTAAAATATAATATTTATGCATATTTTACGACTGGGCAACGCCACACAACCTACTAATATACATATGTATAATGTATATATAAAGCTATACTTACCAACATTTCCCAGAGTCTTTACATTCATGCAAGTTTCACTATTTGGTATTTATGCAAAGTATGGGATGTGCTGAAATATTATTTAGAAACATAAGGAGAGGCAGGGAGTTAAGTATTTGCTTCTTTCACCTAACAATTTAGTTTAAAAAACAAAACAAAAAAAGAATACTATAAATATTGAATTTATCTCCAAAATTTTATGCAAAAAAAGATAGCATGGTACGTATTCTGCATAAGTATCCACTGTGTTTTATGGAAACAAAATTTTTGCAGTTAAATATTATTGAAACATCTCTTGATCGTTAAGTTATTAATTCAAAGTATTATAAAACTATAATTTTAAGATGATATTGTTTTAATCTCCGTATGAAATTTTAGATTATAGTTTCAAAAGTTAAAATCTTTTGATGCTTAAGGATCTGCTAAGAATGTAAAAAATACGAATGTTTTTCTATCTGAGAATTGAAATGTTTATTAAGAAAATGTTATTTTTTTTTAGTTTGGAATATGAAGGATCATAAAAGTGAAAAATTAAAAACAAAAAACAAATAAAACTGATGAGCATATTAAAAATGAATTATCAGAAAAAGCATATGGTTGTCTTAAAAATTAATTATAAACAAGTGGAAGAAATGCTAGCGTTGCTACTATTACTTTGCCTGGAAAGTCAAGAAATACACAAAAAAGTTGTCTTATATATTTTACAAAGGAGTCGCCACTTATCAAGGCTCAAAGGCTACTTGAGGATAATGGTTAATGATGTAAGATGGTAGTGTAGTAATCGTTAATGTTGTAAGTAAGGTAGAATTTGATTATTTAAGGGAAGGTTCAACAAAAACTTCTTTACATTAGACTTGAAGGCTACCATACTGTAGTCTGCCAAGAAGTAGGCCAGTGTAACAATGTTCCACAGGTGGACAGTTCTAAGAAAGAAGTTTGTGGAATCTACATTTAGATTTAGGTTCAGATAGAATGGGAGAAATTGTTGATAGTGGTTGTAACTCGTCGAGTGTTTTTTGTTGTTTTTTTTTGTGAAAGTTCGACAAGGGGGAACAGTAGATTGGAGCTCAGACGAGCATTTGCCATGAAAATAACAATAGAGCAGAGACCGGCTTGCAACATCTTTTCCATGGAAAAGAGGTTGCAAGGAAGAGAAAATGGCATCATCTACTAGGTTTCGAAGCCAGTTTTGAACTCTGCCAAAGCAAGATAGAAAAGCCGAGCAGTTTTTGCCTACGTGTGGTAACAGTATTCCATTTTAGGACGTATTTGGCTCATACAGACAGGATTGCATCAGCAGTGTGATGTCTTCTGGAACAGTAAAATGATTTATTTTTTTCAGCAATCTTGGCAACAGATTTGATGTATGATGTGTTCCATTTCAGATCAGGAGTGAAGGTTAATCCCAGAAGCTTTTCAAGATATGTTGCTTCTCCAAAATGAGTCATTCATTTCAATTGAGACCTGATGAAGGTCAGAATGATAATCATTTCATCTATTAGTATATATTTAAATTCTATTCAAATAATTTTCAATCTTTTAATGCTTATGGATTTGTTCAGAATTTTAGATCTAAATTACTTTCTATTTGACTATTTAAATGCTTTCCAAAAAAATAAATTAATGTAATGTTTATTTTCCGTTCCGTTTGAATAAAAACAAAAATCTTTGTACTACCACCCCCATAAAAAGAAATAAACATTTTTAAGTTTGTTTTAAATGTTAAGAATAAAAAAAGTCGAAAATATTTTTTTAAGTATAAGTTATCTCTTACATACGAACATAATGATAGGTAAAACAGTTTCATAGGCACATTTTTCTTTTTTTCTTTTTTTTGTTATAAATTGCATTTTAAAGCAAAATAGACTTACCTTGAAAACCTACTAAAAGTCTCTGAAGACTCTGCGTAGCATTTCCAAAACAACATACTAAATAGGTTTTTCTAAACAACTTATTATGCCCTTTCCTGTGATATCCAAGTAATTTTAAGAAATAAATAGGATACTATTTATATTTAAAAAAAAATATTGTTTATCTAAAATCATAGGCAGGTAGAGAAAAGTAGAAATTATCTTTTTGTAAGTAGTCTTCAAGTTATAAGGGGAGTAGAAAGTAAGGGGAGGTTATAAGTAAATGTTCAGGTTATAAGGAGAGTAAAAAGTGGACTTTGGGTTTACTTTTGACAACCTTGTAACTCTCACTCCCATTTTAGTCCTCACAATTGTTATTTTTTGGGTGAGAATCTATCAATTTGACATTTATCATTGGCTAGTTTTTTATCTAGAAATAATTAAAATATATATAAAATTAATATTAGCTTTAGACCCACTTATTTGGATGGGGTAAGGGACACAAATAATTTTCATCTCTTAGTGTTTAACATAGTAGTAACATAGTATCGACCTAAGAAGTCATACGTGATATTTTTAGCCTTACAGGTTGAGTTTCAAATATTTCTGTGAAACTGTAGATATCAATGTACCTTCCAGCTAGTATATATTGTTATTTGAAATAAAAATGTATACTCTTGTATACATAATCGTACATTTTATTTCTCCTATATTAACAAAGACATTAAACACTTGAAAGTTTTTCAACCTTTAAAACTATCAACAAAAAAAAAAACAAAAAGCTTTTGATTTGAAGTCCTTTGTCGGAAAATCCCTTTTATTGTGAGTCAATTTATCTCCTGCAGTCACTGCATTAGTTTGATTCCAAGAATTAACACTAGCCCTAATATTATTGTAGGATTATCAATTGTTTACCATGAAGAACTGTTTTGGGAATTTAGTGTGTGTGTGTGTGTGTTATATACTCGGTGTACCAAAAAGGCACCAAAACGGTGTATGTTGTATAATCGTCTAAATGTTGATATGAGTACTTGGGACGAAGGGTTCATCCTGATGTGTATATGTGTCACTAAATGTCTATTGTTGTTTCTTCACTATTTGAACCCTAGAATTGTTGTGTTGTAGTCTATTTATGTTATATTTATATCTAATTGTTCATATGCGGGTGTATGTGTGTGTGTGAGATACATGTAGTTTTGGACATAGCTTAACTTCATGCGTCGTCAATCTTGTCCACCTGGAATTCATCTTGTTCTTGGAGGGGAGACTGGAAACCTGTTTTAAACGAAACATATTGACTCCAAGATGATGATTGATTTTGTATTGTTTTCATTCACTTTCCAGGTGTCGATCGCAGAAGAATAGAAAGTGAATATCTTTGCTTGCTTGATTTACTTCTAGGTCTCTATTTTCACACATTTTAGCTCCCACCCCAGTGAAGGGGGGAGGACGACCTCTTAAACTGTCCGCTCTTCTTTACGTCCAAATTCCAACTCTGATCTCCAGCTAACCTGATCGCATGACTCGCATGCAGATCTGATCAGCTAATCAGCCCTTCCGATAAATTTGCCTACAATATGATTTACTATATTTTGACAGATCTTATAAATATTCTTCATATTCATCTCCCACCCATCTCGGTCCTGGATATGATCTTAAACTATATCCAGTGGTGAGGCCCCAGCTTGCGGGCTTTGGGGAGTGTGGAGCCACCCTTTAATTGCCATTGCTCCCAGGTCCACTCTGACCCGGAGTGGTAGTACCTGTTAAGGTCCCAACTATGGGTTAAATAGAAACTGACTTAAAAACAACAAATATATTCTATTAAAAAATCTTTCTTCAAAATCTTTGGATTCGGCATTAAATAACCTGAAAAGGGTTGATATGCCGTAAAACAACTAACAACCAACCTGTCCATCTCTCCAGTTAGATAGATAGACTGAGGTGGGTAGATACAGAAATAGATAACAAAATAGATATATCGACACTTTCTTGTTTTCGACCTATTACATAACGTGTTTATTTGCAGTATTTACTTTAAGTGTTCAATATGTGAGTAGAGCTAGGCAGTAAGTTTTGAAAAAATATATATATGACATCTACATGTATATATATATATATATATATATATAATGACAATTAAGCTACACAGAAAATTTCTGTGTTTGAGTCCTTTTGAGGATTTTTCAGGCCGTCTTAAACAGAAGTTATAAATAAAGAAACATCAAACTTAATGCATCATAGTTTTCAAGGGGATTCAGTGATATCCTTGTTGGAGTTTATATCAGTAAAGCTGACCCTTATCTTTTAAATTATTTTAGACCACAAACAAGCTAGTCATGAACTCACTCCTATCACATTATCATGTTAGCACAAATCGTTCTTATTACTGTATTAAAGAGTAGCTGGTCAGCAATTAAACATTCTTAATGGTGGATTATCAATTAATCCTTATCCACTTAAGATTTTTTTTAAATCTCTTTCAAAACCATTGAAAATTACTTGTGATTTTTAATGGATTTATTGAATTGTTGTTGGATTGATTGAAAAGCATAAGTAATCTCATTTATAAAAAGCCCAAAGTTTTAAGAAAAAAGAATAGAATGAAAATTGTAAGCAACTTGGATCAACTTTTGTCGTCAGATTTAGTATTGAAGAAGTTTCTGAATTGATATTTTAACAAAGAAAAAAAAATGTTTTGAGCATTGTAAACAACTTGGATCAACTTTTGTCGTCAGATTTAGTATTGAAGAAGTTTCTGAATTGATATTTTAACAAAGAAAAAAAAATGTTTTGAGCATTGTAAACAACTTGGATCAACTTTTGTCGTCAGATTTAGTATTGAAGAAGTTTCTGAATTGATATTTTAACAAAGAAAAAAATGTTTTGAGCATTGTCTTGATTTACTTGTCTCACCACAAATATTGTTAGAGATAAAGTCGGTTTTTAATGTTGGGGAAACATCCAGCACCTCAAAAAGTGCATTAACGTGAAACACATTATCTTTTGTATGATATGAAATTGTATCTTGTGGTATACACATTATTATTGATAACTAAAGACAGAGATTTGAAGTCATAGAAGTTTTCAGAGGGAACAGCCACAGCAGAAAATATGAAGTATATAGCACAACACTATAGATGCTCAACACTATATATAAAAGGCAAAATGGGTGCGCAAGTTTTTGTATGTGCAAGAAAGGCTTTTTTCGCCGGACTTCTCGGGGGGAAGGGGATTACTATCGCTTAGAACTGTTTATATACCCCCTAGATAATAATATCTAGGATTTTCAAACGCGCATTGCATCTAGATTTATTTATGTCGACTTTTACACAATTCTTGCTATTTCGGCTCCTCTCGTGTTGATTCAGTTTTTTCGTATAAAAGCGAAACTGATATTTAAGGTGCAGTTCTCGACCTACGGGGCCGGGAGCGTCCAGAAAGCAATGGACGTTTGGTCAATGTCGGTGAAAACCATTGTATCAGACAGTTGCTTTTATTCGGACAATCTCTGATAAAAAGGGGGAGCTCGTTTTCCCAACACTTTGGGGTAAAAAACAGACAAAGTTGAGTAAAAACAAACCCAAAAGAACTACCCCACACTTAATTTTAACTGTCAACTTTATAAGCTTTAAATTAAAACGGTTTTCACTTCCTCTCCCCTCGTGGCCGAGCGGGTTAGATGTTATGTTTTTTTCCCTTTTTTTTTTTTCACCTTCGCGTCAACGCTCATCTTCCTACCAAAACTGTTTTTTTTTTCTTTTACACCTTGAAACACAAGGGTTTTTGTTTTTTATCTACCCCCCCCCCAAAAAAAAAAAAAACACTGGCAACGCTGCTAGTCTATAATGTAAATCTCAATTGTCGGTTTGTGTGAATGTATGCACGTATATCTGTATGTCTGATAAAAAACTTCCAACAGACGCAACGGATTCCCATGAGATCAGTATTGTTTTGAAGCTCAACATCTCAGATGACAAATATCTAAAAATTGGCCCAAAACTTTAATTCCTTCACCCTCAACTGGACAGTTTTCTAGGAGGGGTTGATTTTTGCATAGCTATTTTTGTAAGTCATCATATCAGTTGGATTGACTCCGCTTAATTTCAACATTTCAAACTTCCGGTCGGGCGATGGAGGCATCGGCTAAGACATGCGTTACGGGTTCCAGCCTGCCTGCCTACCTACTTCATTTTTTTTTTTTTTTAACACCTCTGCCTATTTTTTGTCTCGCTACTGCCACTTTTTTTACCCCCCACCCCACCTCTGGAGTTCCTTACTACACCACCTAAACACCCAGGCAACGCCGGGCACCTCCGCTATAGTAAACAATAAAAGAAAAAGTTGAAACAATGTGTCACTATTTACTTGCCTACTCGTTAGGGTAGTTAGATGCACAGTCGATTTTTTTTTTTTTTATGTGAGGGAAAATTCAACTTCCTAAAAGGAACACCGGATTGAGATAAAAATAAAATTGTCTCAGTCTAAAGGAATTTCTCCTTTAACCTAGTACAGAAAATATGAAGTGTAGTATCAGAACATGTACTACACTTTGCTCCTAGCTAAAGAGTAGGAATTAAAACGGTGTGTCTATATGAACAAATTAAGTTAGAAGTATTTACAAACTTTATAAAAGAATACAAATATCTGAGGATGACTGCACAAAATGAATTACAGAAATGTATATGAATATTTGAAAACGGTTGAAATTTGAAGCATTTGAAAACTATCAAAATTCATTTTTTTGGCCATGCACTTTTATGAAATGTAATTTTTCTGAACAAAATTTCCTTAAATTTTTTTTTTTTTTTTTTTTTTTGAGGTGGGGGGCATGATATTGAGACAAAGAATTTTCCTTTCTTTCTCTGTATACCAAACAGAATTTCAGAGAACTTCTAATCTGTGAAACGCATTAGCATGAGACTGCTTCTCTGCAAACTACAACATGGCCATCTTCAAGTCTAGTGTCAACAAATATTTATCATAAACTGTTCTCTCATAAGTAATCAGAATCTCCTAATTCCACTCATCATTTTCAATCTTGAGTTTGTTCCTCATTCAATTGATGAATCAATCCATCTCCTTAACTTTTATCCTCTAGTGAATCTTGGCCTTAGTAAGTTGTGACTCCTTAGTTAAAGAAACACAAAGATACTCTTGGAGCAATTAAAAATATTATTGGATTGGTGAAAATTGAAATTTGTTCAAATTTTGAAAATCACACACCGGTTTAAATTTTAATTCAAATCAGATTGAATATGTGTTTGAGGTGGGTGGGGGGGGGGGTCTTTTTAAAAAAAGTGCATATTAATCGAAAACAACATTGTAGTGTAACTAGTGTTCACAACAAACAATACTTCTCAAAACCTGTTAAAAACCGGTTTTGGCGTGCTTGAAACAGTGCCCCTTCCACACACTTTTCTCTTATTTTTATTATTTGATATCGATTAAATGTGAATCTTGCAGATTGTTGTGCAATAATTTGAAAAAATGGCCACTCCTGCAGTTTATGAATCGTGCTATTTTTTAGATATGATTTTCTAATTATTGAGTTTTTCCGGTATCTTTTTTATTAAATTGTAGGTGAAATTACAGAATAGTTAACAAGGCATCACTCTCTGCTAACATAATGACATTATTTCGGCACGTTTTGTAAAATACAAAAGTACCGGAAAATGCATTATTTTTTAAGGTTTTGGCATAGAGAAACGGAGGAGGGATCATTGCGTCATTAGAGTTTATAGTAAAACAATCCTCTAATATAACCTGTCTTAATCTTTAGGAGTTTGAAAATTCATTTCCTTCATGCACCATCTTCTGAAACATTTATCCTTTAGTGGATCTTAGCCTTAGTAAGTTGTAACTCATTAGTTAAAAAATACAAAAAAACCCACAAAGATACGAGGGGCGTGCAATAAGTAATACCCCTAACCCACTTCCAGTTGTCTGATCTAGCTGAAATTTTGCATGTGCAATGATTTATATCTCTACGGGTTATGTCGTAAATTACAGCTCTGAACTAATTGTGGCTTCTGTTTTACAGGTGTTTGAACTGAGTCAGGTTGGGGCCTGTTGAATGTCGAGCAGTGATCTGGTTTTTGTATTTGAAAGAACGCACACCACAGGAGACTTTTGATGAAATGAAAGAAACTTATGGTGATAATGCCCCATCATATGACCTTGTAAAACGCTGGCATCATGAATTCAAACATGGCCGGAAGTATGTGGAAACAACTCCCAGACCTGGTCCCCCCCCCCTTCTGCCATTGAGGAGACATCTGTCCGTCAAGTTGAGGCTGCCATTTTGGAAGATCGGCGCATTACTATTCGCCAAATAGCCCAAGATGTCAAGATTATATATATATATATATATATATATATATATATATATATATATATATATATAAAAATAATTTGATAAAATCAACAGTAGGTTCTCTACAGTGCAAATGCATGGTGGATTAAGTCCCTGCAGGAAGACATGTGAAACTTCCTTCTGGTGCACCATGATGGGTCTTCAACTATAGCAGCAATCAATTTGATTTTAAAATGGGCGATTTCACCAATTTCGATGACAATAAAAATATGGGAGTGTGAAACATTCGTTGATCATCATTCAATCTTGGGGAATGTCGGATTTTCCTGCTAGTCTTTTGATATAGTAAATAAAGTTTACTTTTACTTACATCTTTTACAAAAAAAAAAAACCCAAAACTGGATTTAGTATTAAATAACTCAAAAAAGGATTAATATACAATAAAACAAATTTATTTCTGCTTGTTAACATTTAGAATTTTTTAAAAATATTTTATTTGAAGATGTGGCAGTTATTTTAAACATATCCTTAAATAGCATTTATAACATGAATTTATTCACAGATGTTTTTTGATATTTTATGGTTCATCAGCATGGCTGATTCTAGCAAGATTCAAAAACAGGACCACAGTTGGTGCAATCTGGTTACCTTATCACTGGATCACAAAAACTTGCTAAATGATGAAGGGAGATACATTACGCATAAATGTTATAATTTTGTTTTGTTTCTTGCGCTATTGAGAAATATCGTTTTAAACCGTATGTTTTATTTTGATTAAAGCCATCATTTTTAATGATCTAATTTCAGGTCTTAAGATTTATAATTAAATATTATTGGAAATATGAAATCAATCGATTGTGAACATAAAATTGAATTAAATAGAAATTTTCGTTTAATGAATTATTCATACAGTACAGGCCTTACATTGTGAATGAAATGGTCATATTTGCGATTGATTTTTTTTTTTTTCAAGTCACAACTAGAAATAATAAAAGGTTTATCTTTTGGCTATTTATATTTCTTTCACCGACAATCTTTCAAAGCTCATTACCGAGTGAAAACGATCTTTTCAACCATTTTCTTTTTAATAAAACGAGTAAAGTTAAATTATTTAAACAATAAAAGGTATAATAGAACAATATATATATATATATATATATATATATATATTTTTTTTTTTTTAATGAAGGCTGTTTAAAATAATACAAGAAATTCGAATGTTTATACTTTCAAGTGTCAACATAAAATTCGGTGTATATTTAGAATTACTTATTTTAAAAAAATACTACAGAAAAAAATCTTTATGTAAGTACTCGTTATGGAATAAAGATGTCTTATTCCAAAAGTCATGTGGGTTCGGCGAGTAACTTTTCCATTTGGCTAGTAACGAAAATATTTAGATGTCAAAGATCAAGTAAAGATAGGTTTGTCCATAGAGTCCTGCAGTATGAATTGTGCGGATGAACTTGCTCTTAATTATACTAAGGATTAATTGTATTAGATGCTTTAAACAATTGACACCAACAACTAATTATGCCTTCTATATATAATCTCTTGCCTGCTTTGATAGGTGAGGTCTCTTGCCATGTGTAAGTGATAAGACTTGTTAAAATTAGACATCTCTCCAGAGTTGAAGAATCAGAAATCAGTAATTTTTGTAAGAGTTAAGGTGTTGTTTGTTTGTTTGTTTTAATAACTTCTGTTGTCAAAAAGAAATTTCACCTTACCTCCACTGGCAGGCATTCTTCCCAAGCAATGCAACTGCACTAAAGGGAAAAAGTCATTGTCAGCCCTTGATATATGAAGTGTCCCCAAAAAGGGGAGGCTGGGCTATTTTTTGTCATCTACCCCTTCTAATTTAAGTTTTGATTTGTGCCAAACTTTATCCCAAGTTAAATAAACGTTATCATTACACTCTCATTGGAAAAGAATAAATATATTTTTCTGTGGAACATTTTAAAACCTTTTGTTTTTATTAAATCTTGTTAACGGATTTTTTGTTTTGTTTCTTGTAGCAAAGGGCACCCTGAGTGAAGATACCATCGCAATTTTTCTTCGTCAGATTGGTAAGTCTACATTTATTATTTATTTTTTAATTTTCTTTTATAAGATTGTGAACACGGACAGATGAATGTTTTTACCAACTTAACAGCTTCTCCCTTACACACTGTTTTGATTGCATCAGTGTGAATGAGGCTGAGCAAATGCCTGGTGTAGGTCCAACAAGAGAAATGATTGTAAGATCGCATTATCATATATACAAACATAGCAGTGAAGGTTGCACAGGTGTTTTTATTCCCAAATCGGGTTTGAGTTGGGTTGGAGTTAATTCTATCTTCCACAACCAAGCAAACTGCTACCATTACGATTTGGTAAACAGTAGACCTTTTTAAGTGTAAAACCTAGCTATTATGTTCTAGTGGGTTGTAGATTTTTCTCGGCTTTACCCCCCCCCCCAATTCTTTTGCTAGTGCTATTTTTCACAGGTTTATGCTATTTGCTAATTATAGGTCCAGTATTTTTTATTTTATTTTTTTAAGAAGGCCCCCCCCCACTTTCTTGTTACAAGTGTGTGTATGTGTAATGGCTAAAGTCAGAAACTACATAAGATACATTTACAAACATTGCATGATTTCAGTGTGATTCCAACTTGATTATGATGAAAAAAAAAAAAAAAACTATGATGCTGATTTCCTGGGAATCACTAAGAACCAAATTAGTGTGTGTGGTGGAGGGGGGCTTACTTTTCATTCTTAAAAACAACACTGAAACTAGGTCAACAATTATCAATCTTTTGGCAGAGGGTTAAAAAAAAAAAATGGCATACATTTTGGCGTTTGTTTCCCGCACCCCTCCTTCTCAACCATGAAAATATATGAACAAAAAATCTAATGTATGTGCCTGTGATGGAAAGAAACTATACACCAAAAATCATGAGGTTCTTATTTAAAAATAAAACTATTTGATCAATTTATGCGAGTTTTAATGCACAATATTTTCTTTCCATCACGGTTAGATACAGCATACAGATTTTTGTGCATTTTCGGTTTTTAGGGAGGAGTATTTTGCGCAAGTATCCACATTTTTTTTTCTCCTATATTTTGTTTGCTATTGATGCCATTGTGTAGTCCTGATATAATTAATTTGTATCCATAAGTATTTCTTTGACCATGATTGCTTCAAAAGCGGGTTGATATGCTGTAAAATATATTCACATAAGATTAAGTTATCAAGCAAACATGGTTAATTTGTGGCTGCTTCAGCAGTGTTGTCACTGCATATAATAGAAGAGATTTAACTTGTACAAAATGATTATATTCTATTGGCAACTCATACGGCCAATAAATTTGATGTTGATTCTTTGCCCGAGAATTTGTAGTGTAGTTCATAATCTTGTCAACAGTGTCGTTTGGATGGATGTTACGTCTTTTGAGAAGAGTACTCAATCTCTCATGATGAAATCACCCAACTCTAGAAATGATATATGGAGACTTCTTGAGGGTATCAACCTCAGTTTGCTGGGCATTGCGCACGTGCCACAGATGAACTTGTTTCATTATTTGTACTGTGGGGGCGCCCATTATCTCACAATTGATCACATAACTTTTCCAGATAGAATATAATGTGATACATTCATCTCCAAGGAAGATCTTTTGGGTGCTATGACAGATAAGGAATACTGGAAGGGTGAGGCCGCAGGAGGATGATGATGATGATTGGCTGAGAAAACCATAGATTTTTTTTTTTTTTGTATTGATTTACTTTTTTTCTTTTGAGGAAAACCTCATGTCCTGCAATTAGTTCATTTATCCATTTTCATAGAGGTCTTCAAGTCTGTCCAAAACAGGATTGCAAATTTAAAATTATTTCTTTATGAATGTTGAAAGGATGCAATTAGCAGTTGGTAACACAAGAGAATTAAGTTTGGAATCTTTTCCTTACGTCCACAAAATATGCAGCTTTTTTTTTTTTTTATCTTGCCTACTGATTCTTCACTTTTCATACAAAAACTTATTTACTTATTTTTTATTACTTCATCCTGGATATAAATCTAATATGCTTGCATTTGTCTGGTTCTGTGATATATAGATAAACGATGGTATGTTAAATTTTGATGCAGCTCATCAGAAGTCCAAGGATCGCTTCAAAAATAAAACCCTCAAAAGAAAACAAAACAATATTTTTTTATGCATCTTACATAGAACTCAGTTCCTCAAAGGAAACCAAGATTTTATCATATGACTGATCACCTATGATAACATCCTTTTCCTTTGAGGAACTAGGTTCAATATAAGATATGTTTTGAGTTTTGTTTTGTTTTGTTTTGTTTCCAGGAGTTATGATCTTTATAAATAAAAGATCCTGGTAAATGTTTATTCCCAATTGTTTGTCTATTTGCAAAATGATCGCTGAGTTACACTGAATTGTTTTGGATTTCAGCAGGAAAAAAAAAAAATGAAAACTTGGCCATTGTAATTTTACACATCATTGTTTACGTATATATGGTCTTTTGTTAAATGTTAACATTCATTGAGGTTTTAGCATTTTGGTCAATTTAATATATACTAAATGTAGGAAACACTTATTTTTGTTATACATGTTTTTTTAAACATTTTTTTTTATCATCAAACTTTAGTTTTAACAAAATCAACATGGACTGCTGGTATTATCCATAAGTTAGAACTAGAGAAACCATAAAAGATCTCCACAAATGGTAAAATGGTTAGTTTGCTTATTCTGTGGGTTTGAAAAAGTAACACATACAACGCTTTTAAGTGTTGTTGATCTATTGAATTTATGAAAGTTTGGTTATTTCACAAGAAATTAGAAATACGTCTTTGTTTTTAAGTTCCCACTGAATCTCAATAAATATGAACACTTATCTAATATATAAACGGCTGTATGTCTGTCTGTCTCCATATTTTTCAAACTCTATCTCCTCCAAAATTAAAAGTCGCAGAGCAGTGCTAAGGGCCTAAAATGATTGGATTTTTTATGAGTCATTCTTTTATGGGTCATTAGTCGGTTAAAATTGTTTTTTTTAAGGGGCCAAAAAATGGGTCAAAATTGAAAAATCGTTCTACATTTTGTACATTCATCTTAGTTTATTTTTAATTTTTAATCAGTTTATATGCGTATCACGTTGGTACAGTGGTAACGTCACCAGCTTTTGAATGCTACAGTTTCGGTTTCGATTCTAGCTGATGGCATCCAAATACTTTTTTTTTTTTTTTTTTAACTTTTTAAATCACAACTCTATAATATATATGAAATCTGGACAAATTAAAATATTGTATTTAAGCATATTTTATACTCGGGCAAAGCTGAGCGCCTCACCCCTGCTACTATATAATAACTCAGTACCATAGTACCCCATATATATATATATATATATATATAATTTGTGTATTTTTGGCAGCAAGTCATTATTCAAGCACCTCTAATTGAACACAACAGTTTTTCTTTTTTCCGATTTTGTTGGATATCTTAAATTTGCCGAGCGATATTTTCTTTATTTCAACTGACATGTTGTATATTATGGCACCCAAAAGTAGTTCTGCCATATTAAGCGCTTTCTATCGGTACAGCTGATCGTCATCAGGAGCAGTTGTTGTTGCTGTCGTTATCTTTTGTTTGGTATATTTATAGTTAGTAATTTTTTTTTTTTTTTGTTATCAATGACAATATCCTGACAAACTGGACAAGCAGCAAAATCTCACCTCTACACTGTAGAGATCCCTAGATGCAGCAAAGCCTTCTACTCGAATAGCTTTTTCCCTTGGACTGCTGCACTTTCGAATTCCCTTCCAGGCCCTGCTTCCCTGACTGTACTGACATGCAGAAATTCAAGTGTAATGTGAATAGACATCACACTGCCCAACTCCATGAATAGTATCCCTGTAAATCTGGCCCCAAATAGTAGCCCTTATGACTAAGTGACCCTGTGCCTTGTTTGGAGTGAAATGTCAAGAAAAAAAAACTTATTTGAAGCCTGCATTTTTACTTATAGGTTTTGCAAATTGACTTCTGGACTAATTCTGTGGCCAAGGTCGCTGGGAAAATGGTGGGATCCTTCTACCGCTCCAGGAGATATCTCACTAATGATGCAATTCTCTATCTATATAAGAGCCAAGTACGTCCAAAGATGGAGTACTGCTGCCACATCTGGGTGGGGGCTGCAAAAAACAGTCTATCCTGCCTTGACGGAGTACAAAATAGACTCCGTGGCTTGGTAGGGAATGCCTTTTTCTCTACTCTGCAACCTCTTTCCCACAGAAAAGACTTAGCGAGCCTGTCATTGTTCTATCGTTATTTCCATGGCAGGTGCTCGTCTGAGCTCCATTCACTGGTCCCCCCTCGCCAATCTTTCTCAAAAAACACCCGACTAACTGAAACCACCGTCAATAATTTTCCCCACTCCCTATCTGTGCCTAAATCAAAACGTAGATACCATGAACAAAGCTTCTTTCTTAGAACTGCACGCCTGTGGAAGTCTGTTCCGCTTGCCTGTTTCCCTCCCGACTTCAACCTGGATGTCTTCAAGTCCAACACAAACAAATTTCTGATGAACCGCCCCCTTCTAAGTAATGACACCTTACCAATTCTCCAATACTATTGCTACACTATCCCTTTGATTACTGTACACACAATAACCCTTATCCCTGAGTGGCCATTGGGCCTTGATAAGTGGTGAACTCCATGTAAAAAAAAAAAAAAAAAAAAAAATAGTACACAAAAACAAACTTATTTCCAATAAACTTTGGATAGTCATAATTCAGTGGCTCATTTAGCTACCAAAATAAATTTGGCTTCATTATTTTTTTTTTGTAAAGATCTGTGCTCTCATTAAGTTTTAAGATATAATGCAAATAAAATTTTGGCTTGGGATACCTACTGTTAGTCATAAATAATTAAGTTGCTTTCAGAAAGTGTATAATGTTAATTATAGACTCAAGCAGTCGGTTTCTAGGCACGAATTTGATATTAATAGACAAACAGTCCTTGAGAGAAGTGGCTCATTTAAGTGCTAATGGCTTGACTAAGATCTAAAAGGAAGTAAATATTCAAATTTGCTTCATAAGTTTTAGTTAACTTTTTGGCTCTAGTATTTCAAGAAATTTTATTTATTGCCTAATTTGACAACGAGCTGTTTTGTTAATGTTTGTTTTGAATATTCTTGACTCCGGAAACCTTGGCTTTTAATTCTTGCTTGAATAGCCTTCGAGTTTTATTGAACCATTCTCATTAGCATTTTTTATTTTTTTTGCGCCGGACAGAAAAAAACGTTCTTTATGCAAATATGTAGTGCAATCCTATCAGAAGTTTTAGAACTCATTAGTTATTTATTTTATTATTAGTAGTAGTTGTAGCATCCCCTAAATTTAATGCAATTCTACTCAATACATTTGGTGGCATTATTGTTAGTTGTATTATACGTAATAACTGTATCATTTAATAGCCAAGGATTAGCCATGCCAAATTTGAAATATTGCCTTAGTTTTGAAACACAAAAGTGTCCCTATAAGTATTTATTTATGGAAATTTAGTTACAAAAGTTTAGAAAACAAAGTGTCAGTCTCTCAAATTTTCTGTTTTTGTCTTTGGATATATTCAGTTTTATTTTTCATCATGTATGGCAGGGAGGGAAAAAGATAGAGAGAGGGCTAATCATAACACAAGTACTATATTTGTCTCCACTTTAACAACTCATTCAAAGTGTTTTCATTATCCATAGTCTAGCTGTGGCCTTTGTATGGTCTATCAGGGCAACTCAAATGCTAAAAATATTTCTGTTGGGCAGTGACCTACTGGGTGACCTCAATATTGGCTTGACAGTGACCCATCTTTTGAAATAGAACACTATTGACCTGATCTTTTTTCCAGCTAGTTTGAAGCCTGGAAATGAGATATCCTCTTAATCAGACATTATCTCTTTAAAGGGAGAGGGGGGGGGAGTTGCTTATGGTGCCCTTACCAGAGAGACTAACAAAGCTTTTTTTTATACCCTGCAGAAGGCTTTTTTTATTTTTATTTTTTTTTTGTAGGGGGGTGGAGTGGGGGCTTTGTATCTAACTTTACCTGCTGGGAATTGTTGCACAAAGCAGTATAAATATTGACATTTTTTTTTATACTCCTCTTACACAAGCACTCATGGAATGAACAACTACTATATCATGTTACATACAAATGGATCTCATGAGTAATCAAGTGATGACTGGAGTATTATTTTGGCAACTTTATTTATAAATATTCTAAATCTTCATTAGTTCCGATTTTTAGATTTTAATGTTTATGTTCAGGCTGAAAAGTTAGCTTTATTTAGTGAATTGTTTGATAAAAAAGGCAGTTTTATTTGCAGCAAAAACATGAATTTTCTATGTGATTATTAATAACCTCACAAAGGATACTTATTGATCTGAAAGTTAGTCATATTTTATCTAAGATTTTAAGATTATAAAAAAAAATTTGGATTTCCTGTAATAGATATCTCCCTGGTTTTTACTTTTGCTTTTCTCATTCTTATGCCCCTATTCCAGATTTTGTAGCGGCAAGACTTTTTTTTTCTGCCAAAATAGTCATTAACAATGTTTCTTTTTAATGTTAAACATATTTCAAACTGATAAATTATTGCAAAATAAAAATAATTACATTAAACAAATCATTTTTATTTCGAATTTAATCAAGTAAAAATTCAATTTTTTTTTTTTACTTGATTACTAAATTTAAAAAATTATTCTAGCAAA
The DNA here is from genome assembly GCF_053919585.1 of Euprymna scolopes. NCBI lineage: Eukaryota > Metazoa > Mollusca > Cephalopoda > Sepiida > Sepiolidae > Euprymna > Euprymna scolopes. The sequence continues at coordinate 171,387,882 of NC_136482.1, forward strand.
TTATCTAAACATTTAATAAACAAAAATATCGTAAAAACTGAATTTAACTTGAAAATACTATGAAAATAAAGCTTTTTAAAAATTTTTAATCAAGTAAAAAATGATGGCAAAAAAAATGGCATTTTTACTTGATAAAATAATTCAAAATAAGAAAAATGATTTTAGTTTAAATTTTATTTATTTATTTTTTTTTTGTGCAATAATTTATATCAGTTTAAAATGTGTTAAACATTTAAAAAAAAAAAAAAATATGGTTAATGATCGTTTTGGTAGAAAAATAAACAAGTTCACTGATGTTGGTTCACATACTATGAATTCGGAATAGTCGAGGAAAACAAAAGTAAAAAAACAAGGGTAATATCTGATACAGAAAATCCAAAAATTCCATTTTGTACATTTAAATTGAAAAAAAATGAAAATCCATTGACATTAGCATGTTTTTTAAACTAAAAATTGCTTAAACTATTTTGAATATGAAATTTTTTTTTAATATCTGAACCAAAAAGATGTTTCTATTGTAGACGAATCTACAAAAAGTGGTGATTTATTATAAACTTTTTTTTTTTTTTTACTCCTTAAAACAAAAATTAATTATAAAGTCAAAATATAATTTACTAGACAATAAAAATCATTAGATAGCTTTTAAATTCACCTTGAATTTTATGATGTGGAAAAAAAATGTTAGATATTACCAAATATATTATTGCATTAATAAATGGTTTATAGATTAAAAAAAAAAAATGAAATATCTGAAAAAATAAAACCATTCATTTTAGAAAATCAGTATAAGAAATATACTTCATAATTTTGAATTTCATCAAGTGATAAACTGATTTCTGGTCCTCTAACTAGGATTAGAATGTACTGATTCTATTCAGTGTGGAATACATTATACTGGTAGGCATTACCTCCTTTTTTTCAGAGAAAGGGCAACAAAAGGATTATCCAATTCATTATCGCCCTGCTGATTTCCTTAGAAAAGGGTCAGATTCAGGCAATTTTACTAGTGCTGGGCTTACTCAACATTAGAATCGACCTTGTCACATCCAGCCCTTGTGGGGAGGTTGGTAAATATTAGTTTTTAATCGGTACATTTACATTATAGTAGTGTTTTTTGTATCTTGGCCTACAATTCTTATAAATCATTCTCTTGGACACAGAAATATTGGCTATCCTAATTTAACTTAATGTTTTCACAAATTAAAATCTGTTCATTTTAAAATGAACTTATTTTAATTTTTACCTACATGGTGATGTAATCTCAAACTTGGGATGTATGAAAATAGCATTTGAGATGATGCAAGATAAACGTGAAAGGAAGATGACACACAGGGATTAAATTTGTGAATTATAAATAACTGCTTTATTAGACCGTAAAAGTAGACGATTTCTTTAAGCTGCCATCATGAAGACAGGCTGATGAGGAATACCTGGTTACTTTGCAAATGTTAATTGCCAAAACATAAATTTGATTGAGATTTGAGGAGCAGCTTGCTAGCTCTAGTCCCTCTCTTTAGTTGATGTTGGTTGACGCCGCACCAAGATTGGGTGACTGCTTGACAGACTGGAAAGGAAATTGTCCTGAGAAGGATGGATCCTGCATTGAATGTATAGTTAAGGAGGAAGAAACAATTTGTCGCGAGTAATTTGTCTTGAAAAGGACAGACAAATAGAATGCTAGTGTTTAATTAGGAGAGAGGAACATTGGTGGCTGTGCTTGGCAGGTAGTTGAAATTGGATGAAGTCGTCAGAGCAGGCTCAAAATAACTGGAATGTCAACAGGAACAGAAGCATTAGTTTTAGGAAAGCAGAAAACATTAGCTGGAGCAGCTAACCAGGTCGATGACTGGACCAAAAAATAGCACTAATCACAGCTAGACTTATGGTCTGTTAGCTTGCCCAAACTACAAGCACTCTATTGCTAAACAGAAAAATAAATCTGCAGTAATTTAATACGATATGACTTCTTTGATAAAATTGTGCCAGAGATGGGTATATTTGCTGATGATATCATGCTCTATAATAGACATGCAGTGGAAAAACGAATGTCCACATATCCAAGGCAATGGCAGAAACCCTAAAAACAATCTTCAATCTGTAGTGGAATGAGGCTGTAAATGGATGATAACATTTAATGCTACTAAGACTAAGCTTCTTTCCTTTAACAACCACAAAAAAAACCTTCTCAACCATCAATTGCAATGACAAATAACATCTTACCTAGAGCCCAATCTTCAAACTCTTCACAAGAAATATGACTTGGAACAAATACATTGAGGACATTGTCGAGATTTCTGCAAAGATGGGCTCCCTCTACTAAGTTCATTTTTGAGAGGAGCATTATATATTAATTTATTTTTATTTTGGACTATTATTCTCATCTTTATGACTGACACGCTTTGGCCAAAATGTGGTGAGACGACAACAACTACGGATGGCAGTGATGGCTGAGAATGCAGTTAGGAGATTCAAAGTTCCTATCCGTCGCGGTTACCACCTGACGAAGGTCAGAGGAATAGTTGACCGAAACGTTGTGAATAAACAAAACCAATAAAAGATCAAAAACAACAACTCGTAAAGATGAGAATAATAGTCCGAAATAAAAATAAATTAATAAGTACTGTGGTTTTTGCAGAACTAGTAATTATCTTTTGTCACAATGTTATACAGCAAGTTCCAATATTATGAGTAGGGAAATAATTACTTGTAAAATAGTAAATAAATTCATTAATTTTATTTTAAATAAATTATCAGTTTAGCAATTCTGAGTATTTTTGTTTCAGAAGGGTGCAGAGAAGCTTTGTTTCAAGGAGTTTTCAATTTTCTAAATAACCTGAAAGCAAGCAGGGGAAATCTTTTGTAGAAAAAAAAAAAAAATGGACAAAATACTAGTTGTAATTTAAATGACTGGTATTTTGTCCAGTTTTGCTACTATAGAAGATGGAATCAATTCACGTCATTGAGTATTTTCACATAAAATATTGTTTCCTTTATATTTCTGCTGCTCCATCCACACAAATTCAAATTCTGCTTTATGTACAGCCTAACCCTAACCTTGTTCTGACAGGATTTAGAAAAGTAGATAACGGTGCGTGTATGTGCACTGCACATGACTCACCTGGCTATTTTATTTATTTTTCCATTAGTGTTGGGGGCTTTTCTACGAAACTCTGAATCTGTTTGAAAACTTTTACAGTAAAAGCGAAAGAAAGTATAAATCACTACTTAGGAATCTTTTTTAAATAGAATTTTGAAAATTAAATTTAATTATTAGAGTATCGTTTGGTCATTAAATTTTTAATTGAACCAAATTGTTATAAAACTATAAAGTAATTTGTTCAGGTAATGTTTTAATCTCTATTTATTGGATGTTAATAGCTTCCAAAAGAAACAATAGTACTAGTCCAGAACGGCCCTGAAGTAAATATGCTAGTTAAAAATAAAGTGTCAGGGAAAACTTTAGAAATTATTTACTATCAACTGAATGCCTTCGACTGATCCAAGGCAGTCTTTTTATAACAAAAGGAACATGCCTCCCACCCCTCCTCCTAGTCTATATATTCATTTGTCATTTTTGCAACTCATTTGCGGGTTTACTAAAAATGTACAACTAAAAATTAAGCACGATCAATGTAAGACTAATTGATTAAAGCAACTTCGACACCGGCGATCAGCTGGGTCCGTCAGTGTTAGATATCATAAAACAAGCTTGTAATGAACAATAAAATGAATTTACTTAGAAGTTTCAAGTCCATACCTAAAAAGATATTTACTGAAGAAAACTTCCGATTTTGATTAAATATTTCCTCGTACACGGGCAATCTACTAAATCCGTTAACACAGTTGTGATTTTTTTGGCAAATCCTTCAAGACTGATACTTTTTTCAACCCAGTGTGCCGCATTTTAAAATTTTTTTAATCTTTGTAAAAACAAAAATAAAAAATGATAATAAGCAAGCTTATTTCTTTATTATTAAAATAAAACAAATTTAGTCAGTCGCAACTTTTGTAACCCCACACTGATGAAGCTCAGCTAGAACCCCTTTTTGTCTTTAAACTCGGCTCGGATCGTCTGGTCCTTCTCTAGGGTTGTTACATTGAATCCTGTATGCTGAAAGCGAATATCGAAGCCGCAGGCAGAAAGAAAAACAGACTCGTGAAATTCTATTCTACAGAATTAATTTCACAAACTTATGTACAAATAATTTTACAAATATCATTCAGTTCTTACTAAGTTTTTTCAAAGTCTCAAATCTCTTCATAGACAGCGTCAGACAGATGGATAAGAAGAGGAGTCATGTCTCCAGGGAATGGCGGGTTACCTCGATTTTCGCGCACAACTCTTTCAGAAACTCTTCGAAACTCAACTTGAAAGCTGACTAATTTTCACGCGACAGTAGTATATATAGTGAGGTATGTAGATGGGGTGGAAGTTTCCCTAGCCAATCAGATTTCGCCACAAAATCGGAAAACCCCAGATTTTTGCGTGTGTGCAATTACCGAATCTGGGATCTGAGATTTACAGACATACTAATTCCCATGACCTCTAAGGTCATCATGTCAGCACTGACATCTGACTTCACCAAGGCCAGACAATATTATGCTCCAAGTTTCCTGTCATCAATTTTAACTGCAAAATATATTTCTCGTGTTTCAAACAATATCTATTTTAACATGAAATAAAATATTTATATTCTCTATTTTAAATCCTCGAGTTATCTGCCGTCATCCGGGAACGATTAGTTATCTAGCATAGTTATTTGGACCCTCCCAGGTCCCTTGGGGAATCTAAAGCTCCCCAATGATTGATTACGTCACATTTTCAGCTGAGTTTTTTTGCAAATAAAATTTTATAAGTGACATTTTCTTTAAAATTTGAATTTTGTAACACAATAATAATGTAACGCTAGAAACCTTTGTAAAAAGTAGAAGAAATCCTTAAAGACTGGGGCAATGTTTCCAATCCCATGTGCCTCTTCTGGGGGAACTAGTTTTCCCCAGGGTAATTCTTTTTTGGGGCGCCATATGGCAGGATGCCAGATTTCAATCCGCCATTTTGGTGCATCAAATTTCATTCCGTCATAAAAACAAATTTCTACAGAATAAAAACTTATTTGTACATTTTTATCTAGCGAATAATAAAAATTACATCTGAAAAACCATGTTTATTATTTTTTTCAAATCCAACAACGGGGCTGAAGTTGATGTTTTTGATTCTAAAACAAAACTCTCTTTTTTGATAAACCTGTGTGGCGTACCGGGAAAATTTTTCTAAAGAATAAAAATGAATAACATTTATTTTTACAAGAATCTTTATACATTTATCTCGTGGCTTTTACTTTTCTCTTGGAGACATTTTATTCATGGTTTTCTTCATCAAATATGCTTGTAATAACAATTGCCATGAAGTCGTGAAGGATTTCCGGCCATTACTTTTGCAGTCATCCTGTATATCCTTTTTTCAACTTGACACATTTCGACTCATTCCGATAAGCATTTTCCTTCGATTCTTTCACAATTTCTCCATCATTTTCACTTCAGAAATCACAATACATCATTTACTCTATAAACTATCCTGCTGAAAATATCCAAAATTATTTGAATTTAATTTCATGCTTACAAGTAATAAAAAAAACTTAATCAATATCCCACATCCCTGAAGATTGAACTTTATGATCTACGGTCCCACCTTCAGACACACGGTTCGAATTCTTGCAATGCAGAGCTCACCCCTCTTTTCCTTAGTAGAGAAAAGGAAACATGTATTCAACACCCGGAGAAGGTCGCAGGGTACAGCGACCGAAATGTTGTGCTAATAACACCCAAGATGAGAATAATAGTCCGATTAATCAAAATAATACAAACAAACCTCTCTATATATTGATGTATGTCTATATATATTATAAAATTTTTGCCTATCAAACTCCTGTCAGTTTTTGATCTACAGACATGAAACTTAATATATAGGGTATTCGAACCCATGCAAAACTTTATATTTGGGTTTTAGCCGGTGAAAATCGGTGCAAAAGTGTGAAAATTAAAAAAATAATAATAATTAATAATGGAATTTGCCAACTGAAGGTAAAACGACGATATTACGAATATGCATGCATAACGTAATAGCTATTGGTTCGTGTTTTAATTTTTAACCTTGTAGCAAATATGTCTTCATAGCTCAGGCATTAACGTCAAAGGAAAAAGTAAATCGTAAGCTAAACGTTTTGGTTTCGATTCTAAGTGGTAGCGTACGAGTCATATTTATTTATTTATTTTTAATCTTAAATCATTACTGTATATTGGGTCCAATATAATAAATACGAGATCTGCATTAATCAAAATATCATATTTAAGCGTATTTTACGACCGGGAAATGCCGGGCAGCCTGCTAGTCAATTATATGGAAAACATTTGAAAGATTTACTCGCGTAATATACGCCCCCCCCCCGTGTATTTTTTACGTTATGCAAAAATACAGACATGATACGAGATTTTACAGTAATCTACAATTTACAAATCTCTAATTAATATTGAACTTTTAAGATCGGAATCGGAAATAAATTTGTCATCACCAATTCGTTTTTGATAGTATAGAAATACTAAGGGCAAATGTGCCGAACGAATTAATCAGGCTGAAATCTGAGAAATCGAAGATAAAACAAAAACGTTCCTGTGTAGCTCGGTTGCCATAAGTATATTTTCTATAGTACGACGGCTATTGCTTACGTTAATATTGAAAAGTGTATATGTGTAAATTAGAAATCTATTTAATTTATTAAATGATTGAAAAAAAAAAAAAAAAAAAAAACCCTGAATTGGTTGAATTAAATTAAAATCGATGAATAACCTTTTTGGTTGTTTTGACACTAATGTTGATAGTGATGGTTTGTGATATATAAATTCCGTCTTGCTGTAAATCGGCTAAATATGCATAAGTGTCGTCCTCGTCCAATGATAAGCCAGTTGCTAAGTTGCCTGATATTACGCACACAGTTTGCATGTACTTGTATATGTACATTCAATTTAGTTAACCGCATCTCTGATGCGTCTTTCTACGTCACTGAATTACCTCCCTTGTTTTGTTTTTATTTAAAGTTGTCCTTGAAATTCGATTGCATAATCACATGAAATGTGTCCGGGACCCATTTTTTTTTTTAGGATATTCCCCCCCCCCCACTCCCCTACATTTTTTCTAATATTAGTGTATTTATTTTCGTTACCTATCCTTTAGTGCGAGCTTTTTATTGTTACAGTAAGTACACAAAAACGTAAACCAAAAACTGTTCAATTTCAAAGCAGCATTTTTTTTTTTTTAAAAGAATAAATCTTTGGGATAAAGTGTAACGGAGGGGGGGATAAATAAATAAATAAATAAACAAACTTTTGCGAAACGTTACAATAGAAAATGTAATTTTATATTGACTGGCACAGTTTAATTTCAAAATTTGTTCAATTACTTTCGCTTAACTGATTTCGTCACTTAAGTTTGTTTTGGTAAAACTTGCGGAGAATGCTCTATTTTATGGGTGTTGCAAAAATGGAACGGAAATGTAAATTTCGTTCCGTTGTAAATTCGGTGAAGTTTTAAATTACGTCTAACTCATCGTTCACATTCGACATGTAAACTTTTATAAGTTTTCGGGTATGCTGGCAAGGTTGGGGAGGGGGCGAAAGCCGTTCTTAACATGGGGAGGACGGGACGGGAGTGTCTATTCCGAAAGCCGTTCTTAACATGGGAGGTTGGGGTGTTATAAGCATACCCGAGAACTTATAAAAGTCGACATTTCCGATGTGAACGGGTGAGTTGAACTTGTGAAAAAAAAAAAAAAAAAAAAAAGGTATACCAAATTAACTTTTTTCGTTTAAAAATTAAATTGGTATTTTTTAGATTAGGTCCACCCCACCTCCACCTCCACAATTTTCTTTTAAATGACGACTTTATAGGTTTTCGACTATGCTGAATACGGAAATCGCATTGGAATTTTGCAGTAATAAGTAGTTATCGAGATATAAAAGTTGTTTTATGCATTGTATTCTTTGGCGGCCATTTTTGTTACGCGCGTAGATTTGTTTATGGCGTGCACGCGCATAAAAGATGGCCGCCAAAGAATGCAAGGCATAAAACAACTTTTTATATCTCGATAGCTACTTTTTTCTGCAAAATCTCAATGCGATTTCCGCATTCAGCATAGTCGAAAACCTAGACGCTGTCATTTAAAAGAAAATTATTTTACCCTCTCTCTCTCTCTCTCTCTCTCTCTCTCTCTCTATATATATATATATATATATATATATATATATATATATATATATATATTTGAATATTATTCTTTCGATTACTTTCGTTTGGGGGGGGGGATAAAAAAAGATTAAAATGGAACGAAATTCAAATTCCGTTCCATTTTTACAACAACCGTAAAACAGAGCATTCTCCTCAAGTTTTACCGTGTTTTTTCAAGCTCTAAGTGTATTTAAAAAAAGGGGGGGTAATGGTAACATAAGTCCGGGGTGTTTTTTTTTTTTTTTTTTTAATTCTCATGTCGAAAATAGTAAGATATCAAAAAATTACGAAAACTATTCGAGTAGAAAGTTATTTCTAGTTAAAAGTAATTTTTACAGAAAATTAGGTAAAATTACATTTTCCATATATGTTTTAAGGTAGACCGTGAAGAGTACAGCAACAGGGAACATAACTCAGAAAACATTTTAGATTACGTTCTAATGGCGTCTAACATTTGTAGTAGTCTATATCTTACTAAAAATACAATAGCAGTTCTACTTGATGAATTTTCGTAATGTTTGGATATAATACTATTTTTGATATGAAAATTAAGTGTGTGTTATTGATTTTGCTTAAAATGACATATTTCAAAAAAAGTTAAATTTTGTTGACTCTGTCTCAATAATCACCTTTTTTTTTTTTTTTTTTTTTTTAATCTGTTAAGTCTGAAATTATTGACCATCTTAAAACGACACAATTAAAAAGGGCTTGTTTTGCTGCATGGAAAGATGTAGATGCACTGCTTTATTTTTCTCACTTAAGAAATAAGGAACCCAAATCCTTAGTATCCTAATCTTGCCCATCTTTTATTAATGATGGCATATAGTGGACTGAAATATTGAGTTCTTCTGTCAATTTACTTGTGCTTAGATGAGAAATCATTCTTCACTAACATGTTTAAAATGTCTTCATTGATGGCGAATGGGCGTCCAGGCCTAGGCTTATCTTCCCAGTTCAAATCTCTGGAACAAAACACCTTGACCATATATGCTACATACTTTCTTTAATGCTTCTGCAGCACCATTTTCTTGTTTAAACTCCCATATTAAGGGTTATAAATGTATGATTTATAAAACAGCTATGAAAAATAGGATAAGAATTTTTTATTGAAATTAGACCAGTAAACAAATATTTGTTTTTTTTTTTTGTTTTTGTTTTTTTTAATACCAAAACCCAAAAGTTTTAAAGCTATTTCCTCCAAACAAATTAAATTGAATGTTATAGAAATTAAATAAATAAATAAAAGATGTAAAAGAATAAATAGAACTGGCAATACAACAGGAATTCATAGATGTCCTTATTCAATCTGTGACAGTGCCAGCAGGTCACTGCTGTTTCAGTATAAAAAAAAATTATGTTACTATTTGAAAACAATGACTTATTTTACTTTCCCATTCTTGTTTCTTTTAGCTGGAGCCATGAAAGCATTGAATGCAAAAGGTATAGTCCATCGTGATTTAAAACCTCAAAACATCTTGCTGACTCAAGGTTCCAAGTCAAATCCACAGCCTTCAGAAATGAAACTTAAAATAGGTGAGCATTTTTTTTTTTTTTTTTATCTTTAATTCCCTTTTTTACCTTCCTTAGACAAACTTCATTTTTATTTCAAATACTATAGTATACCACTAAATCATAATGCACATCATTTAGTGCGCGACTATTGATAAAACTTGACAATTTTATATAATGTAAGAAAATGTTCATACATTCATTAAAATTTTTTTTACATAACTACTATACTTAGTTTGCAGTCATTTTGTAAGTTTGCAGTTCTAATCATCAATAGTTTGTTTAAAACAAATAAAAATGAGAAAACCTATAAAAATGTGATTTGGTAATTTTACAAATTGTCAATAATATATTAAAATTATTCTATATTTTAATTAAAATATAAAATAAGAAATTTTAGGAATGCTTTGAAGTAAGATTAATTTTTTTTTTTTTTAAAGTTTATTTTATTTATTTTTTTCATTATTCTTTGCACTAATTGTAATGATTATATTTTCTATTATAGCTGACTTTGGCTTTGCTAGATTTCTCCAAGATGGGGTAATGGCAGCCACTCTGTGTGGTTCTCCAATGTATATGGCAAGTATAATTAATTCAATCTGAATACTTTTAAGAAAAATATATTTCCATTTAATAAAGATTTGTTAGGTTTACTTATTCTTGGAAAATGATTACAAAGAATGTTTTAGTTCATTTTAACACTATAATTAAGAGCAGAGGTTAAAGTGTCTGAAATTCTATTAATATAATGAGATGAGATAATAGAGATGAGATAATAGAGATGCAAATCTTCATTACTTGGTGCCTACCAGATCAGGCTGTCTGAAGATATTGGCTCCCTGACTAAAATGCACCAAACATTGATATTGTGTTTTTTTTTTTTTTCCTTTCTCTTTGCAAAACTTAATCATGTTCCGCAAAGCCAAAAACGACGTTTTCTCTACAAAACAACTAAGCACCATGAATAAGTATTCGAAGAATTAAAGAATTTGAAGTGTAAAAACTTTTGCAAAAATGAATCTTAAAAGGCTTGATATGCTGTGAAACAAGACAAAACTAAACACTATAAATATTTAAAGATATAAATAATTACTTGAAAATTTTTTTCCCAAAATTACTGAATTCATTAAATAACAGGAACAAAAATTGATATGCCATAAAACAAACATACCAAACACCATGAATAAATAATTGGGTGCTTCTTCATTTTAATCACGAAATTAAAAAATCGAAATATTGAATTTCAAGTAAAACCAATGATTTCTACTTAATTGTCATGTCGCAATTATGACCATATTCAAATATTACGAAAAACGATAAAGCAGAAAATTATTAATGAAAATGGTTTTTGAAAACAATAAGCAAAATTTTGTTAAGGTTTAAAATTTTCAGTTTTCAGAAAATAATTACCTCCCTTATTAAGATTCGAACGCTCCAAATTTCTATTTTAGCAAAACTCAATTTTCACTAATTGTCTTTGAAAACTATTTTTATTAATAATTAATTTTCTGCCTTATTGGTTTTCATAATTTTTTAATATGTTCATAACTGTGACATGACAATTAAGTAGATACCATTGTTTTTTTTTTGTTTTTTTTGTTCAATATTTCTATTTTCGAATTTTGCTCTTATAATGAAAAAAATGCCAATATTTGAAAATATAAATAACTTGAAGCAAAAAATAATCCAAAAAGGGTTGATATGCCATAAAACTAAACTAAACAAATCCTCTTAATTGCAATTATTGTTTTTACATGTGTAATGAGTGATCTGTATTTATTATTAAAATGAAGTTATATAAAGAAAAACAGATTTATTATTAATGGAGGGGCACCTGGCCTTGTTCCCGTTATAAAATATGCTTAAATATATTTTAATTCATGCAGATTTCATATTTATTATTACAGAACCAATTCTATATTGAATATTATATTGTACTTAATACATAGTACTGATTTCAAAAGATTAAAAAAAAAAAAAAATGACTTGGGTGCCATCAGCTAGAATCAAAACCAAAACATTTAGTGCTCTAGCTGCATTCCCTACCATTTGAGCTATCAACAGATAGATTAGAAAGACTTAAAATTAAAACACTTCAAGCTATGAATAAATTTGTGCTTGTGCAAAAGTAATAGAAATATGTTGGCAAGTTAAAATGAACATTTTGCATTTCAACTTGTCTGATATATTTCTGTGCACATTATTGATCCATCCAAACAAAGATTTTATTTGTTATAAACCATCTTTGGTGTATGATTACTATTTCCGATTAATTTCAGTGTTATGTGACCAGTAGTTTGTTAGTTTATCGGTTAAGTATTTTCACGCACACACCTACTGTTTTATTTATATAGATTTCTTTTTTTTTTTTTTTTTTTTCTATAACTAGGCTCCCGAGGTGATAATGTCTCTTCAATATGATGCCAAAGCTGATTTGTGGAGTATTGGAACCATAGTGTTCCAGTGCTTGACTGGCAAGGCACCCTTCCAAGCACAAACTCCACAACAACTGAAGCAGTTCTATGAGAAACACAGTGAATTAAAGCCTTCGTAAGTATTTTTTATCTTTATTCTAACCTTATATGTTCACATTAACACAAACCTCTAGCTTCCTGTTTGGAAGTTTTGCAGAGTGTGGAGTCATTTTATAATAACCATTAATCTTAATTTCATCCTAGCTTGGAATGGTAAGATTTATCACGATTCCATTTATGGGTTAAACAGAATCAATTACAGACTATTTACGGAAATATAAGATCACAGAACAAATTAATGTGCAACCGTTCTTAGATAAAGCTTATGCGTGGATTTGGCATAAAATGAGCTAACGAGTATTGACATGCTGTAAAACCAACCAACAAATTTACATTATTTAAAAAAAAATGTTTTGATACCAGAACAGACACACTGACTAATGTGCACACACACCTATTGCACCCATCAGAAAGTGTTAATGTGCATTATTTCCTTCTTTTTTTTTTTTTTGATCTACATAACAAAAATCAGTGCTTAAATTCATTAATTCATTGCAAATTAAAACTTTTCATTAAAAGAAATTAATCTTGTTTCTATTTGAAATCCTTTGTTTGTCTGTACGATCATATATTACTAGAACCCCCCCCCCCCAAAATATGTGACCCATAGAGGTTAGATTGTTTCAGTGGAGGGTGGAGGGTCCAAATCTAGTTAATATTAAAAAAAAAAAAAAAAATAAAGACAAAAATACGAATTTTTCTTTTCTTTTTGTTTGCTACTTTCCTCTCTATAGCTATGAGTTACATAGTATTACTAGTTATTTATAGTAAGCTATTCTAATCTTTTTATTCTCGGCTTTCTCGATTACCTTCAACTGTTAAACAGCGAATTACAGAAGTGAGAGTGTTAGATACCATATGAAATATGGGGGAGGGGGTAACTTATTAGATTGCTGGTTCTTTTTGAGGAAAGTTAGTGGTCTTGATTTTTTTTTTTTTTTTTTTTTTTTAAAGTAATGCTTTGTTAATTAATTATATTGAAATAATTTATTTAAACGTCTTTATCCATCTCATCAGTTTTCATTTTCCTCAATCTTCCTCTTTACATATTTTGTTACTAATTAAATATAGATTAGCGATGATGAAAGAAAAAGCAGTGTAGATGAAACAATGAGTTTGGATAAGCAGTTTCATGCCAAAAACTGGTTGATCTTCATTCTGATGTAATTAAGATGAGATGTTGGTCGAAAGCTCTTGAAAACAATTTTATCTCCCTTTTATTACACACACGGAAAAGAGGGGAAAAGATAACGAAATACGAAGGTCTTATGTACGACATGAAAATAATCTGGAATCTTAGGAAGATCTCCATCATGCCAGTAATTCTAGGAGCATCTGGACTCAAAAACTACTAGGCAAATATAACTCGTGAACCAAGCACAAGAGAGATTCAAAGAATTCCACTTAAAGGGACAGTTAAAATCTTAAAAAGATCTCAGTTGGAATATATAAGATAGCGTGTGAATGTCTTGCATCCAGTACTATGCCCCGTCCCCAGCTTAAACAAAATAAGAATTTCATTAAATGTAATGGACAATTTCTATCTGCATATTTTTGTCTGATTAAAAAAAAAAAAAAATGCTATATATATATATATACACACACACACACACACATAGCATAATCACGTTGACATACTAGTTCTCGTAGATCGCTGAAGTTAAGCAATGCTGAGCCTGGCTAGTATCAGATGGGTGATCATTTAGCAATTTTAGGTGCTACATGTGGTCTCTGCTTATCTCAACATTGTTTCCAGTTATCCTACTTGCAACTTGTATTTTATGTCAACTCAAGAGAGGATGGTTAGAGATTGCGCAACTCTTGGCATAAATATTCCACATGCAGGCACCCTTATAGTGGGTATCCATAGTCTGTCAAGACTGAAGGAAGCTATTATTTTTTTATATATATATATATATATATATATATATATATATATATATATATCAATCAGTCAACGACGGGTACTTTTGCTAGTATATATATATATATATATATATATATATATATATATATATATATATATATACTAGCAAATGTATCCGTCGTTGATTGGGTTCAAAAACAGCCTACAGAAAATGGACTCTGATTTATGACAGTATGATAGGTTATGAAAAGGAAGGGTTGTAAATTTGGGTTGAATTTGGGGGTATCAAAACCAAAGCAAAATATGATGAAAGTAAAAATAAAATAGATAAACCCCATAATTTATTATACCATACCTGTTCACACTGAAACACTTATCGCAATATTCTGTGGATCTATATTAAAAAACCTTGTTAAACTTTGTGACATATTTACAGTCTATGGAGGTCAGGTGCGAACGAACTCCCCATAATTTTATTATACCATATTTCTTCAAACAGAAACATAATTATCAAAGTATACTTACACAGATAGATATGAAAAGTCTTTATTAAAGTTTGTGCCTATTTCCATTCTATGGAGGTCAGGCGCGAACGCAGACCCCACAATTTTATCATACCATCCCTATTTAAGTTAAAACATACTTATCAAAGTGTTATGTACATCTATATCAAACACTTGTAAACGTTTTTTTTTTTTAATTTTTTATTTCCATACTTTGTGGACCAGGCGCGAACGCAGACCTCACAATTTTAATGAACCACTGTTCTGCCAGATCAAACATACTCATTCCTGTGTCTCGATGCATCTTCTATCATATGTAATCAATTTTTTAAGATAGTCAACCATATAGGAGCCTATTCGTGACCAGACAGACACACACACACACACACACATTCAGTGTTATATATATATATATATATATATATATATATATATATATATATATATATATAATATAAACTACCAAGTGTGTTTATATAAGCACAATTAGAGTTTTCCTCTAAATTAAGACTAAAAAATTGGCACACATGGTATAAAAGTTCAACTGCCTTCTACATTTTTTTTTTTTTTTTTACATAGGCATCACCACATTATCAAGGCCAAGAGGCCACTCAAGGATAAGGGTTAAAGAGTGTACAGTAGAAATTGGACAATATAGTAATCATTAGTAATGAAAATTTGGTAAATTTGATAACTTATATGGAACGGCTCATCAAGAACTTATTTACGTTAGACTTGAACACAACCATATTGTAGTCAGCCGGAAAGCAGGAAAACGGAAGACAATTCCACAGGCGTGCAGTTCTAAGAAAGAAGCTTTGTTCATGGAATCTACGTTTAGGTTTAGGCACAGATAAAGAATGGGGGGAAGGTGAGAGTGACAATAGAAAACATAATGATAAATATGGTGTTGAAAGTGAGAACATAACAAAAGCAAAGATGGTGACAAATCTGAAACCTGTAAATGACAATGTTTCATTTCATAAATGCTATCAAATGTGTTATTTTTTAAACTTGATGGGATATTGACATTCACCTTTTTTTTTTGTATAACCTCCATCCTCTTCCTCCCTCTCTTTCTACTCAAAAAAAAAAAAAAAAAAAAGTCTGTTTACTATTGTATTCATTCTCATTTTAACAAAGAATTTTGAATTATTGTTTTTTATTTACAAAAGGTTTCATTGCATATTTAAGTTGCTTGCCTTTTTTTTAGATTAAAATAATAAAAAATACTTCTTTTGATACTTGTATAGTTTAATCAAGACATAAAAAAACGAAAATATTGAAAAATGTTATATTGTACGTACCTGCTAAGAATTAAGTTCTCCGAGAGAAAAAAAAAAAAAAAAAATATTCACTTAATTTGATTTTTTTTTTTTTTATAGTGGAAAAACAATTTGACACTGAGCAAAAGGTAGCCATGTTTCGATTTTTAGACCATGAGGAAGGAAGAGGAACTATTATTTAACATAGAAAGGGGTTTATTAGCACTTTAGACTGAGTTATCTCCAATGCCCCCCCCCCCCTCTATGTAAAAAGAATTAAACATAGCTACCTTTAGCCTGCTGCCATAAAAAAAATTTTCCGCTTAAAAACAAAACCTACTTAATCAAATTAAGTGAAATTTTTGTGTGTGGGTGGGCGGGGAGACTTCATTGGAATGGGTATGTACAATATAGCTTTTTTTCAATCTTTTAAGTTTTTTATGTCTTGATTAAACTATATAAGTACCTTTTTTTTTTTTTTTTTTTTTTTTTTTTTTTTTGTAATTTAATTTTCAAATGTATTTAAACCATTTCCAGAATATAATGCCTACATCATATTTGAAATTATTTGCAAATTTGTAGGATTTTTTTTTTTTTTTAATGTTACTGATTTAAATGTTTGCCAACCATGAAAGTTCAAAAATCATTTGCATACGTTCATTTATTTGGATTATGAAAGGAATTTCATGTTTAGTCTTAAATTATGTCAGAATGAAGGTCAACCCGTTTTTGGCATGAAACCCTGTTTATCTAAACATATTGTTTCGTCTGCATTGTTTTTTATTTTTTTCTTTCTCTTATTTTTTTTTTAATCATTGCTAATCTATACCTCCTCTCCCTCACTACTACTACTACTACTACTACTACTACTACTACTATATATTTAATGAGTGTCCACTTTCATGTTTACATTATAGACATAAAAATAAAATGTCACATTCATTCTATTGATTATTTACATATAAACAATAACCATTAATTTAATTTGATAAGTTTAGCTTTTTCTTCATTTTATATTTGAAATTTCCGTTCACTTATACACACACACACACATATCACCATGTATATATTTAAAAATATATTTTTTTGTCATTGTTCGTATGTGACTATACATCTTTTGTCAATGAAAATAAAGGTTTCAATTTAGGGTTTCTAAAAACTTACTGATTATGAACCATACCTGAAAAGACCCCATGAGTGCACAGTGAACAAGGCATAAAAAAAAAATGAGTAAATTCATCTCCCCCCCCCCATTTAGCCCCGAATCCTGGTGAAAATGAACAAATTGTGCAGTTTTAGGCATTCATTAACATATGTAAATTTGAGTTCTGCATCATGCAAAAAAAAAAGAAATGACTAAGTCCATCATTTGCCCCCCCCCATTTAGCCTCAAAAAGTCCTCAAGGCCTTAACATATTTCAATTTGAGTTCAGCATCATGCAAAACTGCTAAGTAGACATACACAGAAAATTTTGAACACATATGATAAAATAGTCCCAAAAATGGAGTGTTTTTATTAGTCCTAAAAGAATTATTGCAAAGTATAGACAAACAAAATTATATAGAAATCAGTTAGTTACAACTTTTCAGAAAATTTTATAAAAATTCAAGGCATCAATTTTTTTAATAAACACAAGTCAATTTTAGCCATTTTAACCTGAAAGGCACCACTAGGGGTGTAATTGAACGGAAAATCCGTTCTGTTACTTTTTTTACTCATATCATTTCAAAATTTCAAAGAATTCCAAAGCGTAGTTATTGAGAAAAGTGCGGACAGACAAACGAATGGATAAGGGTTAATTTACAGGTTCACCCTCCTTTTGCCTGGGGACCAATAAAAATAAAAATGGAGGGTGGTGGACTCTCACTCTATCTTCCTCCCTCTCAGCATAATTTTGTGATGTCCAACAAAATTTGATTAAGAAAAAGACTAAATAAAATGAAGTGATCTTTGAAATTCAAGATGCTTTATTTTAAGAAAAAAAGATTAATCCTGTTAAATGTAACTGCATATGTTCTCAAGCAAATGGTATAAAATCAGGTAGCAATACAAAAAATTTTGCAGAAAACTGATCAAAAGATGAACTGGGAGGAAGCTTCACATACCTCTCATACATTGTACTCTCCATTTTGTGGTAGAGAACTACTGTTGATTTTATGAAATTATTTTTATATAATGGCTTGAATTAAAGTTTAAGATGCAAAAGTCAAGTATCATGGTTTAATTGTGCTCTAAACAGAAACGTTTAATTTTGAACGTGTCACTGTTTTATCAGAGAAGCAATGTTTTTATATGCTGGACCCTTCTGCTTGTATGGCGATAAAACTTCTCAAATGTGCATGTGATGTTAGGCTGTATAGGAGTGTTAATTTTGGTCAAAATCCGACCTTTTCTTGTTTCAATTTTCGATGCTTATCGAGAGTAATCTGATACAAAACCTAATATGTACTATATAAATTCTTGCTTCGGCCCCACCATACAGTGATTTCACCTTACAATCCCAACCCTGGAATGGATTAACGCTGTATCGCAGGGTTCTACTATACATGTAGACGTGTGTGTGTATATATATTTAACTACTTAATTTACTCACATAAAATTAATATACAAAAGTATAGATTTATGCATAAACTATAAGTACTATAAGCCTGAAGAGTCCTAGAGTGGATGAAACGCGGAATATTCAGTGTAGCTTAATCGCCATATACATTTTATAACTTACTAACTAGCTCTACCTACGTATTGAGCACTTTTGAAGTAAATACTTAAAGTTTACACATAAATCTATACTTTCGTATATTAATTTTATGTGAGTAAATTAAGTAGTTATACTTAAGCCTGAAGAGTCCTAGAGTGGATGAAACGCGAAATATTCAGTGTAGCTTAATCGCAATATAAATTTTATAACTTACTAGCATATAGGAGATTGAGATTTGCTCAGATTAAATGAAAAACCTAATATCCTTTTGTATCCTGCCCATAACACAAGATGAATTATTTTATTCGTAATTTTTGTGTTTTATGATATTCAAATTAGATGCAAGTAAAGTGACTTTTAATCAAAATTTCTTTAACTTTATGATTTTAAACCACCTCGTGGTACATTCTCGGGAATTCATGAAGACCCTTCTGTAATCCTGCTCCAAGACCTGAACTCTTAGCAGTTTTATTGTTTGTTTTTTTTTTTTTTAATTTCTATAATTATAAAGTTTTAAATAAATTAAAGCTTGTAACCATTTTTCTGAACGGTGACATGAATATAGACTCTACAATAATACTGAACGCTCCTTTTGAGTAAAACAACAGCGTTACAATTATTTCCATTAGCTATAGTTTTGGCATTAAATCATCCAAAAAGGGTTGATATACCGCAAAATGACAAACCCATGATCCAACCCAAAGAATTATCGATCCATATAAATCCTTTGGAATCATGGGTATCACCATTTTATTGCTTAGCAAAATTTCCCATTTCCATAAAGAACAAAACAATTGGGAAAAGCATGGCAATATTTACAAAATAGGCTCACTCACAAGAGTGGGAGGGTTGTTTTGTAAACATTATACAATTTGTGACGTCAGTGAAAGGAGGTCGTAACAGAAACAGGTGGATCCTCCTCCTCCTCTCCCCCACTGTACTAATGACTGCTGCTGCTGCTGTTATGACTGTCTGCTTGTTGTTGTTTACTTAACTTTTTCATTTGATCTATACCTAACACCATTGTTGTAATAAAACGCATAAGAGTCACTTTCAATTTTTACTCTATTTGATTTTAGCATTCCAAATGGGACATCACCAGAGCTTAGGGATTTATTATTGAAATTGTTAAAAAGAAGTGCCAGAGATCGTATCAATTTTGGTAAGTATAGTGTGTGTGTATATATATATATATATATATAATTTTTATTTTTTTTTTTTATTAGTCATGATTGTTTATCTGTTTATAGCATTGTTGTCTTCATGTCCCTCAATCATTTTTTTTTTTTTTTACCAAGGAGTCAACACTTATCAAGGCCCGGAGGCCACTCAAGGATAAGGGTTAATGAGTGTATAGTAGTCAATATCGTAGTAATCATTAGTAGTGGACGGTGCGTTAAGAACTTGTTTACATTGGATTTGAAGATGACCATATTGTAGTCAGCTGGAAAGCAGGGAAATGGAAGAGTTCCATACTTAGAAAATTACACAAAGCTCACTGTATACTTCATTTTAAAATATATATAATAATTTTTAAAGATATATATATCACCTGTAGTAAGCATTGAACCTTCAACCTCCAGGAGACTGTCACTTAGAACTAATTGTCAACCAATGCTCTTAACTATCCATGTGGACAGTTCTTGAAAGATATATATATATATATATCTCAAAGCAACACAGTGATGTGATGGGATTCTAATATTTTGTTTGAAGATTTCACAAGAACTAAGTGATGTTGTTCCTTTATTTATTTATTTGAAGATTTACAAATTGAAAACATAGACCTGAAAGATAAAAGCAGGGTTGGGGGAGGGTAGAAAAAGAAAAGAATGACATGTGAGGTAGATGGGTTTACAAATTTTTTTTTCACATGCTTTATGATAGATGAGGAATTTTTTTTTTTTTTTTTTTGTATTAAAACCTACCTAGGTTGTTTTTTTACATTATTCATTATTTAAAGAAAAAACTTTTTTTTTAATGGGGTTAAGTTTTGAAGGTGATTTTGTTTATTTTTCAATCAGCCTTTTGTAGACATTAAAATAATTGTATACCATGAACCATTGACAATGGGGATGTTAAAACACATTAAATAACTCTAAAACGATTAAGAGGTTAATGTTTAAGGCAGGATTAATTTGCTGTGAAAGCAAACAAAGTTAAAAGCATAATCGGCATAATCACAGACATACCAATTCTCGTCAGATCAATAAAGTTGAGCAATGCTGAGCATGGCCAGTGCCAGATAGATGACCATTTAAGACTGTCAAGGCATTGTATGTTGGTGGAAGGTCAGGTTAGTCCTCCTGCTTTCCAGTCTTTGTAGTAGTGTTATGCATACACCTTAACTGCCGTATGAAAAGATTATGGAGATTATCAAACTTTATCATTGCGATTGCATTTTCAAAATGGTGAATGAAAGGCATAATTTTCAGGTGTTTTTTAAATTAAAAAATTTTTTTTTTTATAGAGTTTTCTAATAGGTGTCAATTACATTTTCTTTCCTAAATGGCTTAATTTTATGACTTTTTCTTCAGGCTTTGTATTATTTGTATTACTATTTTCATCTTTTTTATATTTACGTTTTGAATGATGTAACCCCCTGACCTTCTGCATCTTTAAAAAAAATTTTGCAAAACTCGAACTTGCAAGAATCTGGAACTGAACTTAATTCATTGGGATGCATTGTTCTTCTTCTGTCAGCTATAACTGGAAAGAATTATTGTTATTCTTAGTTTGAGCCATCCTCTTAATCAAATTTTAACCAATTCCATTATTACCAATCATCATGGTATTCTCTCTCTAGCCACCTGACACTTGTTAACTCTTATCCTCGAGTGGCCTTTGGACCTTGATAAGTGATGACTCTCTAGTAAAAAAAAAAGTCTATCACCTGTAGTAAGCATTGAACCTTCAACCTCCGGAAGATTGTCACTTAGAACTAATTGTCAACCAATCCTCTTACCCATCCATGTGGACAGTTCTTGACTAGATGTGTAGTATTAATATTTATTACTGTAGAAATACCTTTTTTTTTTACCATTACTCATATTACAATTTTCTTATTGGTGTTCTAATCTATTTATAATTATTGCTTCTCATATTGTATTCGCATGCCTAGCTGCAACTACTGCCAACAACTTTGCTCACTCTCTATCTGTGCCTAAAACTAAACAACAATTCTGAGCTGAGTTTCTTTCCTAGAACTGTCTATCTGTGGAATGTAATATTGTGGGTCTGCTTCCCTGCTGACTATAACATGGTTGTCTTCTAATGTTAATAAATTCCTATTGAGGCGTCCTCTTAGATAATCTAGCGCTACCTAAGTTCCATCAGGAATTTTCTTGTCTCCTCTTTTATCTAACACTTAACTGTCATTCTAGAGTAGCCTCTAGACCTTGATAAGCAGTGACCGTCTGAGCAAAAAAAAAAAAAAATTCATACTCAACATATGTGCCTCATGATCTCTTATTTGTTGCCATTCTTCTGTCTACAATTTTTATTTTGTCATACAAGGGCAGATGATTTCCCTATTGTTGTTAGTGAGATTTATGAAAGTTGTTTAAACTCTTGGTCCCAGCAAGTATTATTATTTTTGTTTTGTAAATTTTAACTTTGAAATACTTGTCATAAACTATCCCCTATAAGTAATCAAACTTTAGGTTTTTTTTTTCTCTTTTTATTAGGCCATCATCATAAAACCGTTAGCAATAGACAGAGGCTACTAAGCTAATTAAAGAATGCATAAAACTTAGCAACATCATGCTAATTAATCAATACAGAACTCCAAAAATGTGACAGTGATACAAGTTCATTCACATAATTCTGAGGCAGCACGTTCAGGACTGCAGAACACAGTGTGAAAGGAGATCGCTAATACATCTCTGATCAAACACCAGTGTAATTATATAGAGGGTCTATTGTGAACGTATATCATTGTTAATCATTCTCAATACTTTCATAATATTCATCATTAAACCAACAAAACAGCATCTCATTAATGCTTAGCGAGTGGCTTATTAGTTTAAAAAAAAAAGAAAAAAAAGTTTGTCTATTTTCGTTTGGTTCTTTTGCATTGTTTTTATATTCTTCATTTCAACTAAATAGCATTGCCAATTCTTCACCGACGAATTTCTTTTTTTCCCAATACACCTTTGTCTTTCAGTTGATCAGTATTGGTACACAAAAGGCTTATGCTTAAACTAGCATAGTACTCATAAAAAAAAATGACTGAACTATTTATACATAAATAATGCTACAAAGACAGAACACCTTTTAACAATTATAAGAAACCTTACGAATTGTAATGGCCGATAGCAGCCTACCAGAGAGTCTAACATTCACAGTAACATGAATTTGAATATATACATCGAAGATACTGTAAATCTGATGCAAAAAGATTTGGGGTTCTTCTACCAAGCTTGAAAATTTTTCGCCCCGTTCCAGTATCGTATATCTTTACAAAATTATCATTTACCCATTCATCTAGAATTGTAACGTCTGAGCTGGTGCACCAACCACTAGTCTCTCTCTCCAACCTAATACGTCCCACACTATCTACCAAGCTCTAGTTCCTGTCCCATCACCGCAATGTTGTATCGATGTACTTTTTTTACAAGTATGTCAATGAAATGTACTCTGAAGTTGTGCCTAAATATAAATACCCAGACAAGCTGTAAAATGCTTTTCATTGTAGAGGTCTCCAGATATCATAAGGCTTTCTACTTTGATAGCTTCCTCCTTCAAACTACTTGCGTTTGGAATCCCTGCTCTGCTCTCTGTTTCCTCAACTGGAGCAACATGCAGAAATTTGACTATAACATGAACAAGCATTTAATCCATAAATAGTATTTTGACAGGTACTGCCACTCAAGGTCAGCGTGGACCTGAGAGTAATGGCAACTATGGAATGATTATACGCTACTCAAGCCATTAAATTGGGGCCTCATCATCAGATATAGTTTAACGTCATACCTAGGACTGTTTCTTCTATTCATTTAACACCACTTTTCCCTTGTTCAGAGGGCAAACATTTTCTGATGTTACGCAAGAGCATTCACCAGTTTTCATGGCTCAGTAGGTCAACTGTTGCCAAATTCAAGTCTGTGTTGTTTGTTCTAATCACTTGTTTTTATGTTTTCCTTGGCCGACCAACCTTGCTACAATGTAAAACTTCTATGCTTTTGCAATGGTTTATCCAGGAGGATGAGCACTCCACATAACCATACCAACATAACTGATTCGTTCGAAGGCTAACCTTCAATATTTAAAATAAACTTGAGATCTACAAAGTCAGTGTTCAGTTTAAATAACACTCCTCTGCCATACTTATTGCATCCCCCCCCTCCCCAACAAAAGAGGGATCAGACTTAGTAATTCACTCCCATTTGTCCATTTGTTTGTTCAAACTTTTTTCCATAACCATACCTTGGATTTTTCTGAAATTTTGCACAAACATTAGTCATGGTGAATGTAAATTTTTGCCAGAATGGATTTATTATTTAAAGGAGGATCTCGCATGCTCGGCTTGTTTTTAATGCTGTGCAAATGGTCTAATGACTGCTAATGTGAACTACATATTTCGCAAGTGGTTAAATCTTCTCCTGTTAATTTATGTTTACCAACATACTATTATGATGATATGCCATGTGTGTTGAAGCTAAAAAATCTTTTTATTTTATTTTTCAGAGGACTTCTTCAATCATTTATTTCTGAAACCTCAGGTTCCTAAACTATCTTGTAAGTATTATTTGAAAAATCAAATTTTGAATTGAAAACTGAAGATAAAAGATTTTTTTATTCTCTAAATTTTCAAATTAAAAATGAAATTGACATTTGAATTGAAAATTGGAAATATCTTTTAACTTTCTAAGTTTTAAAATTAAAAATTAAATGTTCTTTTTTTCTGTTATAAAACAAAACACTGCTGAAATATTCCTTAATTGTAGAGTTATGTTTTAAAAAAATTGCTTTAATTAGCCACAGTTTGCAAGTTAACCCCTTAAGTGACTCGTATCTTAATCAGTCCATAACTCTCACCCTCACACTTGTTTTACACAATGTTTATCACTCTCGTTTTTGTTACTCTCTTTATTAACAAAGATTATAAAAATTAAGGTAGGAATAGTCCATTTACATCAACCAAACGAAATATTGTCACATAATGTTAGTTAACTAATAGCTGGATATGGAGAGGAAATAGGTGGGGGGGGGGGTAGTGAACAGAATCAAATTTTTGATTGTGTCTTTATTTATTTTTTAATTTAACTGCCTTTGCAAACTCACATTTTTAATTCAGTCTAACCCAAGCTTAATAGGTAATTCAATAAGCTGCATTTTTTTTCTACTTATAAAAAAAAGAAGACAAAGAAACTTTATATTAGAACTGAATGAAATTGTATGATTTCATAGTTGCTAGGATATAGTCACATTTTGAAGTCAATATTCACAATAAATGTGGATATTTTCTTTACAATTTGTAAACGTCCGCTTTTCATAAAAAAAAAAAAGTTTATACTCTCTGAAATCTGAAAGTATACACATATCATTTTGTCAATTACTTTCATCTCGCCCTACACATACAAACACACATATATACATGAGTGTCAGCCATTATCATTACTTATTCTACTAAAATTCATAAACTGTAGCATATCTGTTAACACCCTCTTCCTATATATCTAAAATGTTTTTTTTTAAGTCTTTGTAGTGTGATCAGGCATTATAAATCCGATGAAAATGCCAAAAACAAAGTCACTCTTTTTCTAAATGATCAGACATTGAAAAATATATATTAGTGACTATGTTGATTCAATATAGTGAGAATGGATGAGAAATATGTATAAAAAATTGAGATAGGTGATTTGTTCAGTTAATGAAAAATTACAACTAATTAGAACAATCAAAACGGAATTTTATTTTTCAAACAAAATTTTTTTTTTTTCCATCCCTAAACTAATGTCTATATATATTGTGTAATTTAAGTATATAGGAAAAAGTCTTATGGAAACAAATGTTGATTACTTCTGCTTTAATAGACTAAAATACTGGTTACTCATGCAGAAAGTGATCCGCGCTGAAATAATAACGTTATTATTTAAAAAGCTATTCTTAACATAGAGGGAGGAGAGTGTTTTGTACCTATTCTGTACTTTAACCTTACAATTGAATAAAAAAACATATCATAAAACTTTAATTAAACGTGGAAATACGATTTTAAAAAATAGTGCGGATCACTCTCTGCATTAGCACCAAATACTGTTTTGATATGCAATCAGTTTTAGAGCTTAAATTCTTTGGTGTTTTACAATAACTTCACCATGACCCCACCCCCTGTTTTCTATATAGTCCAACTTTTGGATTTCTGTAACACCAGTATTTAAATTTTGCTTACAAAATAATAATGTTACATATGTGATCACAAACTGCCGTAACTATTTGTACGTTTTGGAGATCTGTTAGTTTGGAATATTAAAAAAAAAAATAAAACATAAGTTTGGAAGGCAACCCATAATATTATGTTAGTAAAAATTTAAAAAAATTACTTCTGCAAATCAACAGATTATAAAAGTCTATTAGTATTGAATTATTTTTTATGGCAGGTTATTGTGAAGAAACACTAATTTTTCATAAACTTGGAGAGAAACCTATACTTGCTCTCAAAACATTACTCCCCAACCAATTGTACTGTATGTGTAGAATAAAAAAAAAAAAAAAAAGGAAAGCTTTTGTGCATGTATCTAACGCTGTTTGGTTCTCTTTTCAGCTTCACCTGTTGGTGTCACTTGTCAGACAGAACGGTTCAGCCGAGAAAGCCCCCCTCTGCGTACTGTTCCCTCTGTCACCTGTTTATCGTCGGTCAGTATGTGCATAAATAAATTTGATCTATAAAAATGAGTCTCTGCTTTACTGCTTTTAAGTTATTAGACCTAGGAACATGAAGTTTGCATAGGTAGGGGATTATTCTTCCTAGAATGTTTTGTTTTTATCATTATCTTTTTATTCGGGAGAGTGGGGGGGGGTCTCTAAGCGAGCATGAAATGCCTGCTGAAAAAATACTTATTAGTCCATTAGTGGCCGAATTAAGGGAAACTTTTAGATGTAAATGTAGATATTTTTGAGCATCCCATTAATGGGATGCAGGCAGGTAATGGGTTATAATAGGATATTTTTCAGCAAGCATTTCATTTCATTTTAAGAGTACTTAGCTCAATTATTTTTGTGGTAAAAGTTTGTTACGATAAATAAATTTAAGAATTAAAATATTTTATTGTAAGAATATTTAGCTGTCAATGATTATTTCTATGGAAAAAGGAAAGCAATTTATTCATCTTAACCTTAACAGACATAAAGATGAAGAAACAACCACAGATTTTCTAGGGGTCACACTAGTATGATATTATTGCTTTTTTGATTGTATGGTATGATCACATTGATACACCAGTTCTCATTAGATCACTGAAGTTAAGCAATGTTGAGCTTGGCCAGTACCAGATGAGTTTGGAAATACTAAGCACTGTATGTATTCAGATAAGCAGGTATGTATAATACCTTAGGAAAATGAACGCTCCATCATTGCACAGTTTCAAATCAACCTCGGATAAGATATAGTACCTGTTAGCCTACTGCTGATATTTTGGAAGGCTACCTTGCAGGAGGTATCAAATATATGTTTATTGTTATATTGGTGTGAGAAAGAAACTCATAAATTTGATGTGCAACAGCTCTTCACTGAAGAAAGAAGTCAGTAAAACATTGCATAAAAAAAGGGAACATTCAAAAGAAGTAGGAAAAATAAAGAATATCGTCTGCCAAGAAGTGCTGGGCTGAAGGAGTAAATTAAAGACTATCTCTTACAGTGTGATTTTATTTGTATTGAACTATGTAGCACAATATTACTTTCTGAGTATTTATTATCACATATTTATCTCATTTGAGTCAATTTTATATATATAAACTACAATAGACATGATTTTCAAAGCAATGTTAATAAACTCACATTTACTGCATGTTATTGGCTTTCCTGTTCAAAAAACAAATTTTTTTTTTGCTATCCAGAAAAGTATGAGCTTTATCATATTTGTTGATTAAATATATTCATTTTGTAGAATTTCCATAGGTCCTTCTTGTTAATATAATTGTGAATTTTAAGATTAATGACAAAATGTAACTTAGCTATACTAAAAAAATAATTTCATATTAACTACAATATACATTTTATTTTTTCCAGAGTCCCCAACCGCCACGACACCCTCCCCTGCCCCCAGCTCCAGCCCCACCTGTTGCCTCCCCAGAAGATACAGAATTTTCCAAGGGAAGCCGTGAAGATCCTGTGGAAGCTGTCACTAGAAGTACTAGTCCTATTGAGGTTAGTTGCTAATCACTTGCTCTTCCATTATTTCTTGAGTTTGTGAGATAATTATTCTAAAACTAGCAAAGAAATACTGTTATCATCCAGAAGGATTTAAAAGTTTCACATATTTTTATATTTTTTTTATATTTAAATTTTTATTTTTTTGCCACATATTTTCTATTTGTCATTTTTATGGTCATATTTGTGAGTTAAATATGTATGTCAGGGAACTGTGTCCATTGATATACACATAATAATGAATACATTTTTTTTTTTTTTTTTTTTTTTTAGATATTAAAAGCTTTCAAAATGTTGATATGCTAGAAAACACCCAAAAGCAATATGAAAGAATTCATGATATAAGCATTATATATATACAAGTTAATATTTGAAAATCACTGCGTGAAATGAATTTGATATTAATTTATACCATGAATAGATATTTAAAGATATTAAAAACTTGAAACATAAAATGTGTTACCAAATTATTAAATTCAGCATTAAATAATCCCAAAAGATCTTTATGCTATAAAACGAAATGGTTAACATGAAGAATCTTACAAAAATGCCATCTGCCATTATTTGAAAACAACTCATTGTATAACACCATGGTATTTTTTTTATTTTAACTAAGTTATAGCAAGTTTATTCATAATCTTATAATATAAATGCAAATAAAAACAAGTTTGTATTTTTTTTTTATTTATATGTTAGGGATTGGAGTTATTTCCCTTATAATGTAATACAGACAGCTATTTTTTAGTTTATATTAGCTATATTAAATGACTTGTAGAGCTTGTGGGCATAAAACCAGAAATCCCAATATACTAAAAATATCTGTTTTATAAATTTATTTTTTCTTTTACAATTTTTTTTTTTTCCATAGGGTTTTGTAATGGTGGAAGCTGGTTTTCAAGATGACCAGTATGGTAAGTAACTTTGTAAACCTATCAAAATGTTAACTTGTATTTTTTTTACTGCCATACTGTTTTGCATTAAAGTTAAAATTATATTCTGGATTTTATGCAGTTTATGTGCATAAGTTACAAAAATATATGGCATATAAGCTACACAGAATCTTCCATATTTCATCTCTGGAACATCATCAGGCTATAATATAGCATTATTGTAGCCTGAAAATTCACTACAGGAATGAAATGCAAAATATTCTGTGTAGCTTAATTACCAGTTCTTTTTAATTTTTTTTTCGCAAAGGAGTTACCACTTACTAAGGCTCAGAAGCCACTCGAGAATAAGGGTTAATGGGTATACAATGGTCAAAGGAACATGTAGTCATTGTTAGTAGTGAAAATTTGATAAAATGGATTACTTAAGGGGATGGCTCATCAAGAATTTGTTCACATTGGACTTGAAAACAACCATATTGTAGTCAGTTGGAAATAACATAACATACTACATAGCTCTATTCGCATTTTGAGCATTGTTAAAGTAACTACTAAAAACTGATACATAAAATATCCTCTTATAACATGTGAATATATGAAATATAGGTACTCATGCAGAGAGTGATCCGTGCTGAAATAATGTTATTTAAAAAGCCATTCTTAACATGGGGAGGGGAAGGTGTTTTGTACCTATTTTGTACTTTAACCTTACAATTGAATAAAAAAACATATAAAACTTTAATTAAACGTGGAAATATGATTTAAAAAATAGCGCGGATCACTCTCTACATTAGCGCCGAAATATATATATATATATATATATACTTGTTTTTGAACTTTTGAGATGAGGATTGATAATTTGAATTATTTGGACTACTGTTCTTATCTTGTGTGTTATTTTCACATTTCAGTCACGTAACCTCCAACCTTCTGGTGTATCTTGTTGAATTCAAGGAAGCTTTCTGTTGAACTCTGTAATCTGCATGGAATTTCAAATTTCAGAATTCAAAAAGATACACTTGAAGAAGGTCGGAGGTTACATGAAACAAAACAAAAAAATAAGTCTAGATGAGAAACAGTAACCTGAATAATCCAAACGATATAAAAATTTCTGGTTTGTTTGTATAAAACTCAAGATTTTTACAAATAAAGTTGATTATAACATTGTTTTGTTGCACATTAATTACATTTGGTTTATAAAAGTATACTTTAAAAATTAGTTTATTCTGAAGTTGTACTTGGATATAATTAAACTTTTTTATAAAAAGTGTAAAAATACAGTAAAATGTCATTTTAAAAATGTTTCAATCTCTGTTAACTTTGTACTTTATGTGTGTATGAAGTTTAACTTTTTTCTTTTTTTTTTTCTTTATTTCCAGATGAAAAGAATGAAAAAGAAACTAATGATTTTGAAAGGTAATTATTTCATTTTATCATTTGAAGAGATAAAATGGCTTAATAGAATATAGTGTTAGCTAATAGTAGAATATGTCATTTTGCACTTTCATACAAATGCCTAACAGCCCCCAAACAGCTGATTTGTAGTCTAATTCTTGCATCAAAATAATTGATTAAACATGATTAATTGTGCTTTTCTTTTTTTTTTTTAATCTATTTTATTTAATGTTAAATCATTCAATTTCCGTATGCGTTACATACATTTTTAAATTTAATATCCAACTTGTACACTCTGTTGTATTTTTGCCATTAAAGTTTTATTTTTTCATTGAAAGAAAAAAAAAACTGAAAATGCTTTTGAATGATCCAAATTGATGCCAAAAAGATTTGGAAGCATTCCTAGGTTTATCCGGATTCAAAATGTGTTGTTTGTAGTGTGTAACCCCCTCCCCCTTTCATGGTTCTGAATATATAAAATTGAAAGCTGTGCATACACACTCAAATAAATTTGTGTATATGCATATACATGCATACATATTTGTGTGCTTGTGTACGTGTATATACATTGCGGATGAATGCAGATATAAAGATTAAAGTACTTCATCTAAAAAAGA
The DNA here is from genome assembly GCF_053919585.1 of Euprymna scolopes. Taxonomy (NCBI): domain Eukaryota; kingdom Metazoa; phylum Mollusca; class Cephalopoda; order Sepiida; family Sepiolidae; genus Euprymna; species Euprymna scolopes. The sequence continues at coordinate 171,418,806 of NC_136482.1, forward strand.
TAGCAGCTTAATTTAAAATATGTAAATATTGTGTAAAAGTCTCGTTTTTATTTTGTTCTCAATGTTTATGCTTTCATTATTTACTCTTTTGTAGTGAAGATGAAGTATACTTACGAAACGTGAATGCCCACCCCTCAAGTGGGGCTGTGACGTACAAGAAGGACTGCCAGACAAGTCCAACACGACCCACTTCTTTGCAAGTACAGACTCCCAATACTTCTCCTTCATCAGAACCGATTCCTGTTCCCACCCAAACGGAGGCGTATCAAATTATGTCCAATTCACCATCGACTCCTTCACCAAGCCGAAGCAAAGAATCAGCATCAGTAAGTCTTCGAATAATAGATGTTCTTTATTGGTCTCATGGATACCATTGTTGCGAGTCGATATGTATTAAATTAACATTAAAATAAATCATGTTTTGAAACTTTTTAAGTTAACATTACAGAATTTAATTTTGGAACAATTCATTTTAAATGGATAGTGTAAATTGTCAACTATGTTTTTATTTTGTGTTTCATCTTTGGCAATCCGACCATCTTTATTTTTTTTTTATTTTTTTTTTTTAAAATGGCTGTGCATACGGCATATTATACAAATTACAAAAAAAAAAAAAAATTGATTTTCATGTATAAATTCTTGTCAAATTATTTCATACGAAAGGAAAATACTCTTTTTTTCTTTAAATCTATTTAGTTTTTTTTAAGGATTTCAAACTGGAAAATTATTTTTAATTTCTAAACTTTGTATTCTCTTTTCCTTAGGATAGAGATGAAGGCAGTCAAATGCTGAAGCGGAATAGTTCAGAGTCTAGGCTGAGCAGTGGGCCTGATATTGGCTCTCTGTCACCACCTTCTGGTAAGTATTTTGTGCCATATTTATTTAATCTCGAGATAGAGGTGAAATTAATGTATAGACTGAATACATAGTACCATGCTTGTAACTTATATTTCCCACTTTGATTAATATACCTGTTACTGTTATGACTATTGAAACACCCAGTCACACTAGTTAAGGGATGTTGTGCTTGCTAGTACTAAGATGAGTGTCAATTTTGAAATTGTTATCAAATATACATTCTCTAATTTCTTTGGGGAAATATATGGATTCATCTATTTAACTATGGATAAAATAGTAGCGTAAACTGGCCCTTTTGGTTGGGAAAATAATCCAACAAAAGGAAATCTCTGAAATTACTCTGAATTCAGGAAATATTTAAATATATTCATTAAAAACAAGAAACTTTTGAATTTCGGTTTTAATCAAAAAAAAAAAAAAAAAAGTTTTTACAATAAATTTTATTTTTCTAAAAATAAATTTTTTTTTTTCTTACGATAAATTTTTTTTTCTAAAAATAAATTTTTTTTTTTTTTTTCAGTTACTTTTACAATAGGCGGTTCTCCTGGAACACAGTGGAGACGTGGAAGCACCAGTAATACACCCCCACCCCCACATCGGACGCATAGTGGCACCCCACCCATTATGGTTGCTTCACCTCTACGTAGGTCAGGTAAATATAATCTTTTGGAGTACTTTTTTTTTTTTTTTTATCGCATTGTTCAGATCATGAAAGTTGATTAAAATCTTCCTCTTTTTAATATATTCTTTTCAAGAAATCCTTTTAATTTGAATTCAATTCAATTTCTTTAGAAGACGGATGATTGAAAATGAATAGGATCTTACAGGCACATCTATTCAACTTCACCCTTATCTGTCCATAAAACAAGACTGAAACTTATTTGAACTTGTTCAAAAACAGTGTATAATTATTGGATGCTTCTAACCAATTTATCGGTTTCTTATTTGTTCATCATTTAATGTCTGTTTTACATGCTACCATGTGTTAGACGGCTTTAAGAATTGACTTACAAACCATTCCATCTCTGACCACTTATTTATCTTTCTCTCGAGTTCGTTTTTATAACTTTCCATATTTTCCTTGGCCTTCCTCTCTGAACTGAACCTACTACTTAAACAAGAGAACTGACAAAAAACAAAAACACCAAAACCCTTATTCGTAAAAATATAATAGATTCCTATTTAAAAGTAATAGAATAAATATGTGCATGTGTCAAAGTTTCCTAATAAGTGGATATGCAAAAAGATTTATCAATGTTTGTGAAGATCGAGGAACAACCGACCCCACGCCAACAAAACTGGTTTGGACAGATAAGAGCAGTAGACATATCATGTTACATCAGTGGTCTAAACCAAATGGGTGTGAGCTTTAATGTCATTCTAACAAGAACATAAATATCATCTCTGTTTTAGTGTCTTAAGAATGTCCAACTGGTAACTATGGCATAGACTAATTGGCAAAAAGAAAATATTAACAATCTTTGTACTTTTCTGCTTCCTAAATAATTATATAATTATAAAACTCAAATGACCTTGTAACGATGTATGTAACCCACTTTCCGGTTTACAACATCTGATTGCGCATGCGCGCATGACCTGTGCACTGAAATATTAATGTTATTTCGAAATTATTATTTAACATGGGAAGAGTGGGCTTTAAAATAACTTAAACATAATACAGAAATGAACAATGTAAAAAAAAAATTAAAAAAAAAAAAAAAAGCAGATATATCAAAATCTGAATTTAACTATAATAAGTGTTATGGTATCTGTTCAGTGCACATTTACTTATAAGTATGGCCAACCACTTATAATTCAGTAACTGTAAATTTTTCTTTTTTCAAAAATAATCAACTATAATAAACAGAACGACTCATAGAAATCTATCTATATTCTTTTTCATTTTAATATACTTTCATAGAAATGTTTCTGTTATGTCAAAAAAACAACTTTTATTTATGTCACAAGTGTCACGCTCATACATGAATTCCATAGCTAATATAACATACTGACCCAACGGGTCACAGGTAGTCTAGTGTATATATATATATATATATATATATATATATATATATATATATATACTTCAGAATAAAATTATCTAACTATCAACTGGTATGGAAACCTGTGATAGAATAATAAAAAATTTTTGATTTGAAATTCAAACATTTCACTTCATAAATTTTTAAATTCATTGAATGACTAAAATTTGATATATATTATTCTCCGCTTATCTGTATTCGTTTCCATTCGTCCTGGACTTCTCCTTGCCACTGGACTCAAATAGTGCCGATTTAGGAGAGGTGTGGTTGGGATTGTGCAACCCTTGCCTCACAATTACATGCACAGCTACCGCTACGCAAGTATCCTTTGTCTTTCGAGACTGAACGGAGGCATCGAGATATGTATATGCACATTCTACCTGTAGATAACAGGCTTGGAATGATTTAAATGAGAGAAAAAAAGAGAAAATAGAGGGTCTATGACATCACAATGTATTCTGAAATCCTTTGAAATTTATGAAAATTTTGAAAAAAATTGGTGCTTTGTCTATTGATTTTATTATGGTTGTAAAGTTCTGTTAGCATTGTGAAAAGTGGAAATATTTATTTTTATCAACGCTTTTGTGAAACATGTCAGTTTAAAATAACAGGAAAACTTATGAATATATTTTACTTATTAGTGGGAAATATTAGTGTACATAAAAAATTATGGAAATTTATTGAGTAGAATTTTAATTTAAAAAAATTAATTTACTTTTGCAAACTCCAAATTACAAGCCAGTGTTTCTCTTAGAAGGGAGATAATCTACGAGCTGCTGGTTTGACATGAATGTCATTCAGAGTTTGGAATAGTAAAAATTATTTTTTTCATAATATTTGGTGTACACTAATATTTTTCACAGATAAGTTTATTCATATTATCTCGTTTTGAACTGCTACATTTCACTTGAGCATCAATAAAAATGAGCAACAAATATTTTAAGTAAGAATATTTTGTAAATTGTTATAAAATTGCTTTCAAATTGAATACATGTTCCATAAACTACCAATAAATAAATGTACTTTTGAAATATCTAATGTACATATACAATCAATTCACTAAATGTATGAACAATATACAATGTGCCAACGTTCACAATACAGGTTGCAGATTGTTTAGCCTCTTACAAATCCCCCCTATCTCCAATGATGACATACATTTATTTTATAATTTTATTTAATTTTTAATGCTTTTTTTTTTTTTTTTTTTAATTCTATAGGACACAGCCCAGCATCTGTATCGCCCCAACAAGGACACACTTTGCCAACTGGACCATCTTCCTTACCCACAATATTAGGTTCTCCTGCTGGTTACCAAGACCGTCGAGATAACTACCCCCATCATGTAGGAAGTGTACCTTATGGTTTGTACCGCCAGAGGACTCTACCAGACAATATAATGGCATACAATCGTAAGAATATTTTCCTTTTTGCTAAAATATTTCACTATAATTTTATTTTCTATTTGATCAGATTATTTTCAAATAATGAAAACTTGAGAATCAAGTTTATATTGTAGTGAATATTATGAGTAAAAATATGAAATTGTTGAATTATTAAAAAAGTTCTGTTGAATCAAATTTGATTTAAAAATAATTAAAAATATTTGAATCGAAGAAAATAATCTGAAATACAGTCTTGTTGATTGATTTAGCTATGTCGTCACAAATATAAGGTTTTGCTTTGTAAATTGGATATAATTGATTTTTTTTTAATCAATATTTTTTTATGGCTTTTTCTCTTTAAGTGTAAAAACATGCATTATTCACCCATTTTTTTATTATTTTATTTTATTTTTTTTTATGACAATTTCCAACCTATATTTATGCAATTTCAACCGATATTCATGCTATCAGCCATTTTTTTGATGGCCACCAATGAAAGTTTCTCTTATAATATATATATGTACCCCGATATAACTCAACATATGAGTTCTTGAATCCATTGTATTTTCATTGAATATTTATTATCCTTTGTCTACACATCCTTTTAGAAAACAATATCACATCCTTCTGGAATTACTCCATTGTTTCCAAATAATATTTTCTCTATGCTACATTCAATGAATTAAAATTTGTTGAATAAAATCCATATGCTTTCTTCAATCGCCAAACCATTTTGGTTCCTTCTGCGCTTTGTCTTTAAAGTCATTTCTCAAGCTATTTTCAAAATCCAAGAGACCCTTTGCTTTTGATCCATTGTCATTATCTTGTTAATTCACAAAAGAGACTAAAAGAAAATGCATACAATTATTATTTGACTTTAAAAAGATTTTGCATTTGGAATTTTCTGGATTACTGTTCTCATTCCACATGCTATTTTCACAATGTTTCAGTTGATGTAACCTCTTCTTCACGTGTAATTTATTAAACTTGAGAATCTGCATGGAGTTTCAAACTGAACTCTGTATTTAATCCACAGAGTAGTATGCCCTCTTCCATCAGGCACAATTAGGTAGAAGTAATTTGCAATTGTATTTCGAGTGTTGTCTGCACTATGGATTGAACCTTCAACCTCCAGAAGAGTGTAACTTACAACTGACAATTATAGTATGAATTTTTGGGAGCCTTACATCCATTTTTATTTTTAGATGTAATTACTCCTTATCACTATATATTTCCACAGATTGATTATAATTTGTAATCTGTAGTAAACGTAAAAATGATTCGAGATGAGAACATTAGTCCAATAATCCAAAATACAAATTATTAGTCCTCATCTCAAAAATTCAGAAACTTAAAAGCATTTCTTTTTTATTAATGAAAGTAAATGATGGGATTTGATTGTAATTCGTTGCTGTTTTAATAAACTATTACACAAATAGCCAAAGATTTGTGTTTACGTTTACAAGTGTGTGTGTGTGCCTATGTTTGCTGTCACCTCAACTATAGCAGTTGTGTGTCTGGCTGCATAAAATTATTCCTACATCAGTTGTTCACTATCTTGTTTCTTTTCTTTTGCCTCTCTCTATATATATAATGATTGATATAAAAATTCTTCGCAATTTCCTTTGTTTTCAACCAAGGATAATTTTATTTCGGTCCATTGACTGATGCCATAGAAATTCCTAACACAATTACATCTTGTTAATTTTGTAACCAACTATGTTAACATCAAAACAGCTTATGCTTATTTAATTCTATAAGTTTGAAATACATTATATATAATAATCTGCAAACGCTCATGAACATCTTTACGTTTTGCTAATTGGCTAATCTTCATTATATTTTCTTATATATATATATATATATATATATAAGCAATAGTTTTGTTGATGGTAAAACGTTTGTGGGTAATGAGTGTGGATAGTGTAGTATTAGTTCTGTTTTCATAAAACCGTCCTCCTGGGAATTACCTCCTTATTAAGTAGATAGTGCTAATCTTCCTAGATGGGGGCGGTCAGTGTAGGATATGTTTGTTCACCATATCCTCTTCCCAACCTAGCAAAAACTTGCGACAGGAGGGACCTCTTTATTCTTGGACACTCTCTGTCAAGGTTCTATGAACTTGTGTTACAAATACCTAGAGGTATTTGTAACACAAGTAAACCTTTAATTTTTATTGTAGAAAAATGCTCATTCATTTTTTTTTTTTTTTCCATATCCTGAACTTCCAGCCAATCGTTGCTTTTACGTTTTTTTTTTTTCTTTTCTATTTTTTATGTATTTTCCTCTCTCTCCTACAGCATCCCCTCCCGCTAGTTGTCCTGAATGTGGTCATGGTCCTCCAGATATTCCACCCCGACATGGAAGCCAAGCAGGGCCTAGAGACAGTTTAATGTCACAGCAATTAAGGAGTCCTTATGGCTCTCCCCGACAATATTATGGTAATGACTAGTGGCCATTTTGTACATCAAACATGAATGCTTACATTTTTTTTTGTGTAGTTTTTAATTGTAGTATCTATTATTCTAATGACTTTTCTAGTAGTTAAATTTTAAGACAACTGCATGTGCCTGTTTGTTTTTGCCACTACGAGGATTGAATTACTACATTATTTACTATTAAGTAAAAATGTTATTGACAAAATTAAAACGGCCAGATTATATATATATATATATATTTTTTGTTTTTGTTTCCTTAACACGTCAGCCATTTTAATCTTTTCTTTAAAAAATAGTGGAGCGGATGAATTACTTTGTGATGCTTTGAAATTTTGGAAGTGTTTAAGCTGTAGGAGGAGAAAAAAAAAGTGGCTTTAAAATTCGTAACAAATCCTCATTAAAAGATTGAAAGTTAATTAATTACCTTAATGAGATTAGGGTTAGGGTTTTCTAACAACTTGGTCCACTTAAGTTAATCTTTTGGTCATTAAATTTCAAAATTCTATTTAAAAAAAATAAATATTGGGTGTTTGACATTTATGGCAGCATTTAAAATGAAAGAAAATAGAGAAATGTCTGCATTATGCACATACCAGTCACGGGACGAAGATGAAAAATTCCAAAAATCACATAATTTGATCAAGTATTTTTTTTTTTTCCCCCAAGAAAGTCAAATTTTACTGTTTCAATGATTGAAGAAAAAAGTGTCAACAAATCGGTGGACAAGGGCAGATGACCCTAATGCACATGGAAACTGTCAAAATAATCACTGATTACCTCCCCTTATGTTTTCTGTTAAAAAAAGCTCCCTCATCTCTCACTTATAGGTAAAAAACGGCAAATTCGTTTTTCATTAAAAAAAAAAAAAATACCTGATCAATTTTTGTGATTTTTCAAACATACAATCTTCATTCCATGACAACTGGGTACAATGTAAAAGTTTTTTTTTTTTCATTTTTGTTTATTGCTATAAGTGCCAATCTGAATAAGCACCAAATATTTTTAACCTTAATTTAAAAGAAAAAATAATAGTAAACTGAAAATAGTTTTAAAAAATTACTTGTTATAAAGGGGAGGAATCTGCAGATCTATTTCTAGAAAATTCTGTTACAGTTCACCATAATTTATTACTAGCATGCCCAGGAATGAATGAGGATCCCAGTGTATTCCTGCTTCAAGCCCTGAACCTTGTATTATTTCTATTAAATTTTTTATTTCAATAATTGTTTATACAGTAAAACGTTTACTTCACTATTTATGTCTGGTGCAAATGTAGACCTTGCATTATTATTATTATAAACCTTCCTAAAAAAAAATTAAATAGCATCATTGGATTCGTTTTAATTTTAATGAAGAAATGTTTGGCATAAGGCTTTTTTTTTTTTTAATTGACAGATAGACACAGTTATACCACATTTATTCTCTTGACTAATTTTTTTTTCAGTTACGACTGGATTTGATTTTGCCATCTCCCACTTTTCCCCACCCCCAATGAAGTGCAGGGAAGACAATGACATTTAATTTTCGTGTTTTAGAATCAGTTTCTCTAATTTCTGTAGAACATATTCTTTTAGTATTGGAAAGAAAGTTTTATAAATTATTTTAATCTGTACTAAACAATAATAGACATTTATAACCTAATAAATTAGGAACGAATAAAGCTTTCTCTTTTATTTTTTTGTATATCCAATTGGGGAAAAAAAAAGAACTTCTATTGATGTTTCTTGAATATTCTGAATCTGATAAACTTGTATGTACACCATGCCCTTTATGTTATTACTGTAAATTAATCTGTGCATTTCCAGGAAATCTGCCAATATAACAACACCGGCGCTATGTGTGCATATGGGGAAATATGTTTATTCAATTATATTTCACCTTTTTATTTATAGTAGTCCTTTAATTTATGAAGCTCAATCTAACTACAGATTAATTTATGAAGCTCAATCTAACTACAAATAAATGACAAAATTCTATCTTCCAAATTTCAAAATATTGACCATCTTACCTTTTAAGAATTGTGCATGCCAACATACTTAAAGAAATAAATGGTAAGATGGTAAACATCTTGAAATTTTGGAATATTGAATTTTGTCATTTATTTATATTTATTTGTGTGAAGATTTTTTTTTTCTCTCGTTATATTCTACCTTTTATTTATACAAATTCTTGAATTTATGAAGCTCAATGTAATTACAGAGCAATAAATGACAAAAAGCCTATCTTCCAAATTTCAAGATGTTCATCTTACAATTTATTTATTTATTTTTTTTTAAGTATGTTGACATGCACAATTCTTAACGGCACCCATCCAGTAGTGCAAAATCGTTTAATATATCAAACTATTTAAAACATGGCATAAGAAAAGAAAAAAATGAAATGTAATTGCAACTTCTCTCCCAATTTTTCGATTTTTGTAATCATGCCCATATCCATTTATTATCTTTTAATGAATTGATAGGTGCTTTTTTTTTTTTTACTGATGAGTTATGAAAATTTGGAATATAGGCTTTTGTCATATATATATATATATATATATATATATCTTCCTGCAACAATGTTTCATGGTAAACAATTAAATTCTTAATTAACATTAGGACTAATGTGGATTGTTGGAAGCAAATTAATATAGTGATTGCAGGAGATTGACTCGCTGGCAAAATAATTTTCCAACAAAAATTTTTTTTTTTTTTTTTCATTTTATAATTTTAAAGGTTGGAAAACTTCCAATACATATATATAATTCCCCCCAAACCTCTGGCCTTGATAGAGAGGAGACTAAAAGTTGCCGTTACGATTTCAAGTGATCTGAAATAACAGCAAGGGAGGACTTTTTGAAATATTTCTCATATGTAATATCTCCCCTCTTTTGGAAATAGGGTAGGATTATGAATATCTCCAGTATCAAATAATCCTTAAACACTGAAATTTACTTTATGTATGAAAACCAAAGAAGGAAGATATAATATAGGAGAAATATTTGGAATCAAGTATCCTTTTGCTGTTATTTCAGATCATTTGAAACCATAGCAAGTTTTTGTCCCCTCCATCAAGGCCACAGGTTTTGGGGAAATATCAGATATTTTTAATTAACATGCAAAACTAAGAAAACAAATGACTATGATCGAAAGATTTCATGCAGTAAAAAAGTGCCAAAAATAGGCTCTGGATGATCCCTTTAATGTGCGACCTTAAGGGCAAATGTCATATGTCACAGTTCAGGTCATTGCCTTTCCAACAAGCCTTCATTTGTTAAATTCTGATCAATAATCGCTGAGATTTGGAACTTATAAAATTGCCCAAAAAGAATGGTAGTATATCTATCTATATTTGTGTCTATATATTTATATTACGGGAAGCCAAATTGAATATTGAAAAGCTCATATCTTTGCTTCTATGGGACGAAATTACATAAGAATTTGCAGGCTTTTGGAAGATTATAATACTATTCTATGGTTAAAATTTTATGACAATTAGTAAAAAAAGAACCTATATTTTCAAATCAATAAAATATGCCCAAATTTGCTTACATTTGTGTGTGTGTGTGTGTGTGTGTGTGTGTGTGTGTGTATAGTGTCTTGCACGCCAGCTTGTTTTGCTTTTTGATTATCTCCCCTATGGCCTAATCAGTATGTAATACTAAGGGAGGTAATTCAGTATATGAGTTTTTTTTCTCTGGAAAGTGAGAATTTGTGGTAATGTACATTATGTAAAGTAGTTGTATGATGCAAACAGTTTATTGTTTAAAGGAAATAGTTTTTGTTTGCTTATTCTTTTTTTTTTCAATGCTTCATTTGTTTAAAAAAAAAAATGTAACGTTTTTTTTTTTTTTGTTTTTTTTTTTTTTTACTGAATGACTACTTTATAGATGTTCAAGTTCTTTATGTGTTTATTTACAATCACCTCAGCTGATATTTGGATGAGGGATGCCATGGAAAAAAATCATTTCTGACTAATGTTTACCAGTTATAAAATAAGCAAACAAACTTTGCTGTTTTTCCAAATAACAGAATATTTGAAAACTGATAAACATTAATCAGAAGTGATTTTTTTCCAGGACATTTATCATCAAACTCAAATGATGTGAAACACAGAACTTGATGAACACATATATATCAATGTAATGTTTTGCTATATTTTTCCATTATTTAAATAAAAGGATGTGGATGCAGTCTTACCTTTTTAAGATTGTTTAGGCTTGCATATGTTAAAAGTGCGACTAACTTTATACACTCCTCTTTTAAAAAATATTATAAAAAAAAACAAACATTTAATTAAAACTGTATAAAGATTCAGGCTTCATCTATTAAACTCCTTTGCATTGGAAATTTAAATCGAGAATCTATATAGAAATTTTGTACATGAATTTCACTTTAGAATACTCAAACTTTTCCTTTTTCTTGACATCTTTAGGTTACTCTCCAGCTATAATGCCATGGCAAACGAAAGATCGTTACATTTACGGCAATGAAGAATACTTCTTGAGACACGGTGGTCATTACTATCCAGAAGCATCACCTCCAAATTCTATGATGTATGCCGCTTCACCACCAAGTATTGATACTACAATGCCATTTGTAGCACCAGAATTGGCGGAGGACACGCTGATGGATGTGAGTATTTTAATTATTGGTCTCCCGACAAAGGAGGGATTGAACCTAGTAATTCACTCGTGTTTGTTTGCACTTTTCTCAATAACCACACCTTGGATTTTTAAAAAAATTTGCACAAACAAACATTAGTCTGTTGCCATTCTGAAATTAATGAAGCCATTTCCTAATTGTGCTGCATGGAGGAATTCAATGATGCATATCCACTTCTGACACACATCCATGACAAAGATTGCTTTCTTAGCATTTTGCACTGTCAATATTTGCAACAAAGAGATGGAATTTTCAAGTCACGAATGCATAAGTTCAGTCATCATAACCATGCAATTCAATTTGCAATCCTATCGGATCCATTCAGGTGGAATAAAAAATATGGGAGGCATTACTTTTGGAATGTCACTCGTATTAAAAGTTTTTTGCCTTTGGTTATCCAAATGGTTACATTTGGTGCTACTAGATCAGACTGTCTGAAGATACTGGCTTTCTAACCTAAAATGCACAAAACATTGATATTGTTTTTCCCCTTTCACTTTATAAAACTCAATCATGTTCTGCAAAGTAGAAACAAAATAAAAAACAAAATAGCCAAAACACCATAAATGTTTGAAGATATAAAGAATTTGAAGCATAAAAACTTTTTCCCAAAATTACTGGATTTTACATTGAATAACCTGAAAATGCTGTAAAATGAAACCACTAAACCAAATAATTTGATAATCCATTGCACATGTAGACCTTTTTTCTTTTAACATTTTCAGGAACCACACAAGGAAATCCTACGCAAGCTAAGTTTTGTGAATGACTTGGTTGATTGTATAATGCAAATAGCCAGATCACATGGGACGCCATTCAGTATTGTCTCCACTGGCATTAGTCAGGTCAGTAACATTTTTTTCTTTTTCTATTTTATTTTCTTTTTCTATTTTTTCTTTTTCTATTTTTTCTATTTTTCTTTTTTCGTTTTCTTTTCTTTCCTTTTTCTTTTAATAATATAAACAACTGTCTTTTTGTCTTTACTCCTAGTATAACTTGTATTTTCTCCTTTCAGTTTTCTTTATTTCAGGAGGAAATATTTAATTATATATTACTTCGTATTTTTCAGACGGATGAAAAAAGTCAACGTATGATAGAAACACAGAAGTAAGTTTTGTTGAATTAATAAATATATTTGGTTAGTTTTAAGATTGTACAATTCAAATTGGAAGAAAATGTGGAAAAAAAGCATCCATATTTTCATATCTATCGTCTGTGCTAAAAAATATAAAAATTATGTTTACAAAATATGCAAATATAAGGAAAAAATTAAAACTTCCAGAAAATTCTTAAGAAGTAAGGATAAGTGACATTTTTATATAAAATTAAAAAATTATTTTATAAATTTGCTAGTAGATATTGTGAATTTAAGTGGAGAGCACATGCAGCACATGGTATTCCCAAATGGTCACCCATTTTAATACTAACCAGGTTCAATGATGCTTAACTTTGATGATCTAATGGGAACGGTGTGTCAGCATGATTATCTTGGCATTGTTTCTAGTCGTTCTGGATTTTCCACTGGAGTCAGTGTCAATTCAGGAGAGATGAGGTTGGAGATTGTGCAACCCTTGATTAAAAATTACACATGCAAGCATTATCTATTGTCTCTTTAGACAGAATGGAGGCCATTCATTCATTGTGAATTTAGAAAATTGAGTTGACATAATAGATTCACTTTTTATTTTTTTAAATAGCCAATATACAAGCTTATATATATTTTTTAAATAGCCAACATACAAGCTTATATATATTTTTTAAGTAGCCAACATACAAGCTTATATATATTTTTTAAATAGCCAACATACAAGCTTATATATATTTTTTAAATAGCCAACATACAAGCTTATATATATTTTTTAAATAGCCAACATACAAGCTTATATATATTTTTTAAATAGCCAACATACAAGCTTATATATATTTTTTAAATAGCCAACATACAAGCTTATATATATTTTTTAAATAGCCAACATACAAGCTTATATATATTTTTTAAATAGCCAACATACAAGCTTATATATATTTTTTAAATAGCCAACATACAAGCTTATATATATTTTTTAAATAGCCAACATACAAGCTTATATATATTTTTTAAATAGCCAACATACAAGCTTATATATATTTTTTAAATAGCCAACATACAAGCTTATATATATTTTTTAAATAGCCAACATACAAGCTTATATATATTTTTTAAATAGCCAACATACAAGCTTATATATATTTTTTAAATAGCCAACATACAAGCTTATATATATTTTTTAAATAGCCAACATACAAGCTTATATATATTTTTTAAATAGCCAACATACAAGCTTATATATATTTTTTAAATAGCCAACATACAAGCTTATATATATTTTTTAAATAGCCAACATACAAGCTTATATATTTTTTTTAAATCGCAAACATACAAGCTTATATATTTTTTTTAAATAGCCAACATACAAGCTTATATATATTTTTTAAATAGCCAACATACAAGCTTATATATATTTTTTAAATAGCCAACATACAAGCTTATATATATTTTTTAAATAGCCAACATACAAGCTTATATATTTTTTTTAAATCGCAAACATACAAGCTTATATATATTTTTTAAATAGCCAACATACAAGCTTATATATATTTTTTAAATAGCCAACATACAAGCTTATATATATTTTTTAAATAGCCAACATACAAGCTTATATATATTTTTTAAATAGCCAACATACAAGCTTATATATTGGTGAATAGTGTAGTAATAATAAAACTAATAATAAAATAATCTGTTTAATGAAATTGAGCCTGCCAATCTGAAGACTATCCATATAATTCAAGTTAAGCAACATTGAACTTGGTCAGTACTAAATGGGTAACAATTTCACACTTCCAGGTGCTGTATGTGCTCCTTGCTTATTTCGGCATTTGTTTCCAGTCGTCCTGGACTTTTCCTTGCCACTGGACTCAGTGCCGATTCAGAAGAGGTGTGGTTGGAGATTACGCAATCCTTGCCTCACAATTACACACGCAGCTGCTCCTACAAGGGGCATCCTTTGTCTTTCGAGACTGAACGGAGGCATTGATTTTTCTATGATTGTCATTCCCACCCTCTTTTTCGACAGAATACAATTCTAGCATTAACCATGCCATCTATATAATATTCTGTTGTTCAATCCTTAGTTAATCCATAGATTTCGTTTTCATAATTAGATAGTCAAAACTCGTTACTATGCAACTTTGTTACTACTACACATATGCAAATCGCATATCGTCCAATGACTTGGCACTTTAAGATTTCATTCACAAACAATAACATATATATTTTACTCCACAATGTCACCATCGTCAGCTATCATCTCGAGACCCGGGATTGAATCGCACCAGTTATAAACTCATATTTGCCAATTGTTATTGGTTTTTCTGTCCAAAAAACTAATTTATTGTGCTATCCAGAAAAATATCAGTTTTATCAAAGCATTTATTTAATTATTTTTCTCAGTCAGTGGAATTTCCAAGGGTACTGCTAGTTAAGTATATTAGTCCAATGTGAAATACTAAAATTGAAGTTTTTTTTTCTTTATCATAAATAGAGTACATATTACAAGTGGGATCTGTGGAAATTCCACAGTTGTACTCTTCGTTTGTCACATTGAATGACTATGAACAGTTATGTGTAAAAATAATGTAGTTTAAGAATATATTTGGTTGTGGGGGTTCTATCTTGACAACCTTTGTATAAGTTTGTTCCATATTTTAATTCAATTGGTGTCCAGTGTGAACATGGATCCCCCATGATATTATTGTACCATCATTAGACAGAACAGATACATTTTGAAGAAACAATAGTGACATTAGATGAAATTTTTCAAGTTATCTTTAACGATTGGGCAATCCCATTTAAAAAACAAAAAAAAAAAAAAGGTGGAAAGTAATAATTTACATACACCAAGGTAATTTCATGCTTGTATTATAGAGTATGTTGGAGGGTGGTGGTGGTGATATGAGGTGTATACATTCTTGTATATATGATGTTTATAATTGTGACATGACTATGATCATCTGTCTTCTGTGGGTACATGTGTGTAACCATTATGGGTGTGTGTGTGTGTGTGTGTCACACAAAAAAGATCTCAAAACACGTACCTTTTTCTCGTTCTTGGTTCTTGGCCCCTTGCAACGTTTTATGCCTACTCTCCGAAAACATGACTTGATTTTATTGTTCGGAGAAGTCTTTATTTGGATTCCATCATTGATAGGGCAACCTCGCATCGCTGAATCAATTGAGATTTTTTTTTTGTTTTCTCATTTTGAATCAAGATTCTCTCATTAACTCTGTCAGTCTTCAGTTCGGCAGTCTAGACTCAAATTCTAAACTAGGAAACTCATATGCATCTCTATTTATTTTGAGATGTATGTGTTTGCATTCAAAACGCACTCACCTGCCTCGTGACCTTTGCTAGCATGCAAGTTCACGCATTGACATAGGAAGTCAATGGGTTTGAAACTTGTCAGCCTCAACCCTTCGACCTCTGTGCATGTAACTTAGAACACAAACCAGTTGTATTCAACTCAGTAATGCATTATTGGCACACAACAGTATACATTATTTTTAATTTGTGAATTTAGAAAAATTGTCAAAGTAGACATTTTAAGGTATTTCTTTTGAATAATGTTTGATTCAAGTAAAGATTGTTATGCACTGACTGGCCTAGTTTAAATTACATTCTTGTAACCAAAGATAAGTTTTTAAAGAGATATTTAAAAAAAAAAAAAAATGTTTTTTTAGTTTTCCTTTTGCTTGTATTACAGGCGACTCAACCAATTGCTGTTGTATGTGCGATGTTTGCAGCTTTTGACATCGTCTTTACAATTGGCAAAGGAAGAAATCAATCAATCGCGTTTGCACCCTCTGACCTCTCTCAAAAACAGTAAGTGCTTAACATTTATTTACATACTTTATTTGCACAAGTTAGAATTGGACTTTGCAATGGTTAAATTAACTTGTGGAACCTTCCTCGTGAAAAGTGAATTAGCAATGTAAAAGAAACTTTGGTGCTTCTACATTATACAAACAAAAAAATATTGACTTTCAAATGAAACAAATGGTACCTACATAATTGTCAGGTCGCAAATAACATATCCAAAAATTGTGGAAAATGATGAGGGGGAAAAATAATTAATGAAAAACTGTTTTCGATAAAGTTTATGTGGGAGAATAGATTTTGTCTGACATTTTGAATTACGTTCGTCGCATGACGTAAGCAACAGAACTTCAGTATCTCCCCCCGTCAACTTTTTTTATAGTAAGCGTAATATAGTGATTTTGCTTACTTTTACGAATTTCTTTTTTCTTTAATAATTATTTTTTTACCTTACCTTTTTCCATCATTTTCGGATATTTTACTATTTGAGACCTGACAGTTACATAGGTATCATTTGTTTCATTTGAAATTAAATATTTTTTTGTTTGTATAATATAGAAGCGCCTAAGTTTCTTTTACATTGCTTATTCACTTTTCACGAGGAAGGTTCTACAAGGTAATTTAACCATTTAAAAATCCAATTTAAACTTGATCTTGTTCAACCACTTAGAACTTTTGTATCTGTTCATCTCCTCCTTATGTAACAAATGTGCTTATTTTTTTGCATATAAAGTGCAATAAGATTAAAATGCTTTTTTTTTTTTATTTTAACAGTTGTACAAAAAATGAATGCTCGCTATCACAAGTGTTTGGATTTGTGTAAGAAAATCCAGCGGTATGGTCCACTGCAATATGCCAATGGCCAAATTGCCCAGATGTTGGTCGCTCCAGTTGATAAACTAATCTATTTGCATGCATTAGATTTGGTAAGTGGAAGCAGCAGTCATTTGCAAATTTTTAACTTTTTTTTTTTATGGGTAGATTTGGTCAATCTGTTTTTACACCAAAGTAAAGTGCATTGTAGACTATTAATTGAACACAAGTTATTTTACTCATTGCCGAGTCGTACCTTCTCAGATTCAATTTCAACTTGACGTAGTTGGTATCCATTGGACCAATTATGCAGCTTTTTATAGGCATGATAGTCATACACAAATTTATATCAAAGAAACATAACTATTAAGCTATACCTACTTTCTTTAAATATCAGATGAATATTTTGGTTGACCTTAAACTTCTGAAGTTTTTTTTTTTTTTTTTAGAATTAATGCTTTGTTAGAAATCTTCATTCTTTTTCAATATTTTAGATTTTTGTTTATTTTACAGATATTTGTTCAGTCACATGGCTTTTATCAACTTTCAAACATATATATTTTCTTTAGAAAGAAATGTAAAATTTTAAGACATCTATATATTAATATTAATGTGTGTTATTTTCTCTGTCACGCTTACATCCGGATCGTTTAATTGTTATGTACTTCCATTTCTTGTCATAAATAATTTTACCAAGAATTTTCATAAGTTTTGGTTTCGGTTTCGATTATGGTTGAAGGAACTCGAGTTATATTTTTTTTCATAAGTTTTTATTTCATTTCGATTCAAGCTGATGCAATCAAGTCATATGGATATATTTTTTATTTTTGAAATCGCAACTTTATAATATATAAAAATCGATAGAACATTAACTGTGTAATAATATATATGAAATCTGCAAGAATTAAAATATCATATTTAAGCATACTTTACGACCGGGCTTTGCCAGGCGTTCATGCTAGCTTAGATAAAAAAGCTACAATAATAGAAGAGTGTCTCCATTTACACTGAACATCTACAGAATGTCAGCATCAATATATTACATATGAATGAGTCCCCTGTGGAATTTCCACAGGTCACACTAGTATAAATTAATGTTGTAAACCAAATACTTAGCTTGAACCTCACAAATGTATACCATGTCACGGACCTTATACAGTGAAACCCTCTTTACTTGACTGCTATGACCTCATACAAATTCATCAACACTACTACAAGGCCACAAACTTAAAAGAACTCTTTGAAAAAGAAAATCCTGAAACCATTCTAAACTTCCTAAAAAGAGCAAATCTTTACTATAAAATATAAATACCATCAAATAATAAACTATTCCAAAACATTACTCTAATATACCTAGAGAAAATCAACTCAGAAAGCATCTAAAAATTTAATTAGATGACCCAAAGAAAGTCAATATGCTGGTTAAACAAATAAATACTTGGCTTAATAGAAAACAACTACTGTTGAGGATGGAAAAGGTTTACTAAAGGATCCAAAGTGAACAGAGTAATTTTATAAGGTTAAACTAGCAAGTTTTGAGATTTTATTAGTTCTTGTTCTTTTTATAGAAAAAACAATTCCATTTTTTTTGTTTAAGTTAAGTATTATTTTTTTTTTATCAACTGAGAAAGAATAGTTCATTTTATTTATTTATTTATTTTTGTTTTCAGTTCCGAACGGGATTGCTAGATGAAATCTTATTGAAAATGAATGAAGTAAGTAGATTTTGATTTAAACTTTTCTTGAATGTTAATATTTTAATTTTGGTTTTTAGATGTTTTGTCACATTTTGCAGGGGAGATTTTTTTTTTTTTTTAACTAATAAATCATTTCTTAGAAACTAATTGAATATCCATTCCAATATGAAACCTACTTGGAAGTGCAGTATATTCTACTCCAAAAAGTATAACATTTTTATGATAAAAAATGAGTCCCAATCGAGGTTGTACAATTGGTTAATGAACCTGTGGTCTGAAATGTTACTAAAGTTACTCTTCTGTGATTAAACGTCTTAAAAATTGGTACAAACCTGTTTTTGTGCAGATCATAGGGTCCCGTACAGTCAAAAAGAATTTAAAAAAAAAAAAAAAAAAAAATGGCCCCCTGTTTTCATTTATATGCTTGCGATATTGTCCCCTAATATGCAAATGAGATGCTTCCAGTTTGAAATAAAAAGACTGATTTTCAGAGACTGGGTTGATTTTGTATGTTCAACTAGCAAGTTTTGTTAGTAGTGTCTCGTGTTTTGGAGTAGTGAGCTTTAGGCAGCAATGTCGAATTTTGAGTAGTGAATTTTGACAGCAGTTTGCCAAATTTAACTTTGGAAATTGTTACTTGGAAGTGTAGCATAGTTAACAATCCATCAGGCAAGTGTAGAACAGTTAACACTTGATTGTTTTAACCAAGGGACTTTCATTTAGTTATGTTAAGGTATATTTAATGGACAAAATTTGATAAAAATTTGAAGCAAAAAAGAAAAAAACTTGTGGCTTTTAAAATTGCAAATGGCCAGACACCTAAATAATTAGAATTGTGAAAGAACTTGCACAACTGAATCATTTAATTGTTACAAAATGATTTCGTTGACCAGATTTCACTTTCAAGTGTGGCCAGTGGGAGTTGAGGATATGCATTGCATGCAGAGAAATAATGAGAATGATACATAATGTAAGTTTTAAGGAAAGACAGATCTTGTCAGAAAAATTAAATCTGGACAGTGTATAGGGATAGGTGTGCAGAAGAGTTAACTACATTGGTATAGTCATGTTGAAATAATGGATGAGTTTTTGGGTTTGTAGATGGAGAACAGTTGAGGTAACAGGGTTAGTTGACAGGAGAAGACCAAGGAAAACATGGGAAGTGATAAGGGTGGATATGAGAGAAATAAGAATAATTTGTCTAAGATAGGTTAGTTTGATGGTTAATTTCTAAAAGTGGTCCAACACCTGCCAACTGATGACTCATCTGTTTTTGCTTTTAGAAACTATAGTTTCTGAATATATTGCTTATGCAACCTAGCACGGCAAGCTATATGCAAATGCGTCCAATATGGCGTCACTGGTAAAGAAAAAAGACTATAAAAAGGAGAAAGAGGGTGATCACGGAAAAGGCATGAATAATGTTAGAGATCACATGGGTGAAATAATGGTCGTAACAGTGAGGAAATGTTACACAGGGCTCTACATTGCGAGTGAAACAGTCGCATTTGCGAGTGATTTTTCAAAGTGGCTACTAGAAATAATGAAACGCTTATCTTTTGCCGATTATATTGCTTTCATTGACAATCTTTCAAAGCGTGACTGAAAAATATCTTTTCAACTTTGTTCATTTTATTAAAAAAAAAAAAAAAAAGGTAAATTATTTAAACAAAAGTTTAATAGAACAATATACTCTTTTTTTAATGAAGGTTGTTTCAAAAAATATCTGAAGAAATTAGAATGTTTACATCTTCAAGTATCAACATAAAATTTGTTGCATATTTAGAATTACACTTATTTAAAAAAAAAACACAGAAAAATTTTTATGATGTACATACTCGTCACAGAACGAACATATCATATTCTAAAAATCATGTGGGTTTGGCTAGTAAACAACAAAAATATTTAGTTGTCAAAGGAAAGGTCAACTATAGAGAAGTTTGTCTGTAGAGCCCGGTTACAAAAAAAAAAAAAAAGCGAGTTGAAGTTCTTTTCATTTTGCATTTCGAACAATGCAACCTTTCTTGGACTCCTTTGCGATTGAGATTACGGTTTGGTTCCCTGGACTACATTACACTTATACACATAATTATAATAGATTTTTGTAAGTAAATTTTAATAGAATACATTGGGATCAACTGATTTTGATAATATTGAGTAGATTTCACTGTATTAAATTTTAGTTTCTTCATATCCTAGTAAGAGGATGTAACCTCTCATAAACAATCCATTGAATATAATTTTGCTGTATAACCTCTATTATTCAACTATTTCAAATGAAATATAATCTCAACAGATAAGTTGACAGGGGAGATAAAGAATTAGGAAAATAATTTGTTTTCCTAATTCATTGTCTTTGTAAAAAAAAAAAAGATGCTTTAAAGTGTTTTTCTTCTTTCTTTCAGTGCTATTATCATTATAGCACCGCCCACATCTTGCTACACAGTTTAGCTAATCAAGCCAAGGATACAAAGGATAAATCTGTTCTCAATAACTGTAAGTTTTTCTCGCATTTCTTTCCTCATTCATAAAACTTTTACTTTAATTCACTAATATGAGATAAGAATTGATAATTTGTATTGTTTGGACTGCTGTTATTCTCACAACATTTCGAACAATGCAACCTTTCACCTTCTTCAGATGTATCTTGGGAATCTGCATGGAATTTCAAATGGAAACTTTGGTGTAACAGATAAAGTACTAGGTAAAATTCAGTTCTAAATGACACTCTTCTGCACGTTGAAGGCTCAATGCTCAGTGCAGGCTAAGGAATACAATTGTGAATTACTTTTTTTTTTTTTTTTACAAGGAAGTCATCACTTATCAAGGCCCAGAGGCCATTCGGGGATAAGGGTTATTGCATGTACAGTAATCAATGGGATAGTATCGTAGTAATCATTAGTATTGGAGATTTGATAAAGTGTCTTAAGGGGACGGTTCATCAGGAATTTATGTTGGACTTGAAGACATTCAAGTTGTAGTCAGGTGGGAAACAGGCAAACGGAAGGGTTCCACAGGTGTGCACTTCTAAGAAAGATTTGTTCATGGAATCTACGTTTTGGTTTTGGCACAGATAAAGAGTGGGGAAAATTTTTGTCAGTGATTTCAGCTAGACGGGTGTTTATGGTGAAAGATTGGCGAGTGGGGGAGGGGCAGAGATTGGAGTTCAGACGAGTACTTGCCATGGAAGTAACAATAAAACAAAGACAGGCTCGCAACATCTCTTCTGTGGGAGAGAGGTTGCAGGGAAGAGAAAAGGGCATCCCCCACTAAGCCACTTAAGACTTCTATCAGGTCATGGCTGATAGAATGAGAACGTACTATCCCCATGGATTGAATTGTTTTTTTTTGGTACTTGTACAGTTTAATTAAGACATTCAAAAATGAAAATATTGAAAAAAAGGTTATATTGTACGTATCTGTTTTGGACTGAAGATCTCCGAAAAAAAATTTCATTTAATTTGATCGAGTAGTTTTCTTTTGTTTTTTTTTACAGTGGAAAAACACATTCTTATGAGAGCATGTTGAAGTCAGGCATTATGGAATTTAGTGACACGGTACGGCGAGATAACTCCATGTAAAGCGCTGATACTCCCTCCATCTTTAATACTAGCTTTTCTTCATAAAAGTCAAACCTTTTGCTCGATATCATAACAAATTATTTTTTTGCTGTAAAACAAAAACTACTTGATGAAATGCAGTGAAATTTTGGGTTTGTATTACTGTACACATAGATTCGAAAAAGTTGTCAAAAAACAAATATATAACAAATAAATGTTATCAAAGGCAAGATAAGTTATTTTTCTACCAAACTGGATATATTTTTTGTGTTTTTATTCAATGTAACATATTTATTCAGCTCGAAAAACATACAGTGTTTACCAATGTATTGGAAAATTCAAGATGGCCCCTGACTCTCTCTTTAACACGGTAAGTTTGGGAAAAGGTATTATGAATAAAAAACTAGACAAAATACTGTTAAAAACTCGCTCAATATATGTTACCGTGACATAGGTTGACATATATTCGGCGGCTTTTTAACAATATTTTGTCTAGTTTTATTTATTTGTAACACCTTTTCCCAAACTTACCATGTTAAAGAGAGTCAGGCGCCATCTTGAATTTTCCAATACATCGTAAACACTGTTTTTTTGAGCTGAATAAACATGTTACATTGAATAAAAACACAAAAAATATATCCAGTTTGGTAGAAAAGTAACTTATCTTGCTTTTGATAACATTTATTTGTCATATATTTGTTTTTTGACAACTTTTTCGAATCTATGTGTACAGTAATACAAACCAGAAATTTTTTCCAGAAAACTTTGTTCCATAACAGATATGTGCAATATAACCTTTTTTCGATATTTTCATTTTTTTAATGTCTTCACTAAACTGTACAAGTACCGTTTTTTTGTTTTTTTTTTAAACTCCATGCAGATTCCAAAATTCTAGAGAAAGATTCCAGAATTCAACAAGATACATCTGAGGATTGTTAGAGCAGAGTCAGCAGAAATGTGAAAATAACTCAAGATAAGAACAGTAGTCTGAATAAAACGAATACTAATGATTTCACTCCACAATTTGTCTCAATAAACAAAGTTTTTAATACTATCACTGTTTTATTGACTTGCTTAATATATATTTTTTAAATTGAGACAATTTAATGTTTTTTTTTTTTCTTGCATCAACATTCATATTTGCATAAAATTATTTATTTTAATTTTTTTTTTTCTATAAATCAAATATTATTAGTGAAATAATAAATGCAATAGTGTAAAACTAAATTTTAAGAATCCATAAAAAAAAAAAAAAACAATTTCATGAAAATCCACCATAATGTTACAATGGTGTCAGTCGAACGAGTTGTTGAGTGAAGAATAAATTTTGATAACAATGCAATACAACAGTGCTCAATACAAGAAGACAGAGGTCCTTGTTTACTCTTTATTCTTGCTATTATTTATGAATTTAAAACTTGAAAAATAATTGAAATATTTATGGGATCTAAATTTCAATATTTTGTTAAACATCCTTTTGATTTTATTGCAAAACCGATTTTTTTCGAATTATCTTTCCAAATGTGTAAGCATTTTCTTACGTCTTTTTCTCTTAATTTATTTGGGGTGAGAATCTCAATATGTGAAACGAAAACACTCCCTGGCAATATCAAGTAGATACATTAAATTTAATTTGCGGATAATTTAATTTGGAAATTCAAAAATAAACCTTGAAATTGTTTTTTTGTAAAAATATTAAATTTAATTTCTTTTGTGACTAACATACTTGTATATACTGGTTTTGAGTTGAAACAAAAGTCAAGATTTTACTTGTTTTAAGATTAACTTCTTGGCTATTCACTAGTAAGAGTATCGATACA
Source organism: Euprymna scolopes (assembly GCF_053919585.1). Classification (NCBI taxonomy): domain Eukaryota; kingdom Metazoa; phylum Mollusca; class Cephalopoda; order Sepiida; family Sepiolidae; genus Euprymna; species Euprymna scolopes. Next base: position 171,442,978 of record NC_136482.1, read on the forward strand.
TCATTTTTTTTTTTTTTTTTTCTTTCAATTCTCTCAAACATGTCAGGGTTTACAGACTTGAAAAGTTCTTGGATTTTTACTTGAAAAGGCTTTATTTCTATTATTACCTTGAAAAATTCTTGAAAACAAGGAAAATATCTTGAAAGGCCTTGAAGATTGTATTCTTTATGTCCAGTAAAAATTTGTGTTGAAATATTAAAAATAAATCTCCCTCTAGTTTTGCTTTCGTTTATAATTTAATTTTTTGGTTAGGTTATGGAGAGTAGTGCAGCCGCCATAAATAAAAATTACTGTCCCTCCTTCCTCTACAAAAAAAAAAATACTTTTCTTCTGTGGACGGGACTCTTCAATGGTGAATTCCTTCCTCCCAACCAAAAATTGTGATAACCTAAAATGAGGCTAGACAGGCCGCATAAAATGGACAAAACAGCAGCCATCTTGCTTGGAAATTGAAAAAGCCAAAAAGAATTAATATTTGAGATATGATAAAAAGCATTTAAAACTACTTTAAAAAAATAAAGAAAAAAAAAACACTAAAAAATGATGCAGGTAGGTTGCACAGTAATTTTTATAGACCACTAGCGGGGGTTAATCAGCGTTGCCCGGGTGCTTGGAGGTGTGTATGTAGGAGAGGGTGACCCTGTTTCAATATTATAAAAAAAACATGATGTTAAGAAAAATTGGAAAAACCAATACAAAGCAAAACAGTGAACAAACATAAAAAAAAAGGTGTAAAAGAGGAAAAAAGTTTAGCATCGAAGCTAAGGCGGAAAAAAAATGCCCGACATGTTACCCCTATGCCAAAGAGACATACACTTAATAACGAATAAAATTAAACCTTTAAAAACACTTGCAGGTGGTTTAAACTAATGCGAACGTTTTTTCTCGGTCAAACATGACGTCATTGTTGTAGTAGCAGGAGCAGAGAAAATGAAGGAACGATTTTTTTCGGCACCATCCTTGTAGAAAAGAGCCCAGTTTAGAGTGAAGGAATTAATGTTTTTGGCCAATTTTTCGATATTTGTCGGGCAAAGGTTGGAGCTTTAAAATGATACCTATCTGGCGAAAATCCGTGGCTTGTGTCGAAAGTTTTTGCAAGACATACAAACACACACACACACACCCTTGAAAATGGACATTAAAAATCTGTACAAACTCTATATGTTCTTGTCCTACTTCATGCTGTCTGACCACGTAATTTAAGTACACTAAACATTTTTATTTACAATTTTAAGAATATGGCATAAAAATGTTTAAAACTTTTTTCTTTTTTTTCTTTCAGATAAACACAAAGTGGTGACTCGCCTCTTAAGTTTGCAATCATTCGATCCAATCAAAATAAGCTGAACAGATCATGTGATATTTGGACTTTCTCATTGCATGAATTTTTGTGGCCTGCAGCAACCAACTTCAAAAAAACATGTATTTTATACTCTCAAAATACGAGTCTGTTGTGGCCAAATTCAGGAGAAAACCCCCCCTTTTTTTTTGTTATTCTCTCATCCACCTAATCATGTCTTTCATTTGTTCATTTTTTAAAAAAGATTTTTTTTAATTTTTTTTTTTTAATACAAACCAAATTCATAAAATTCTTTCATCTCATTAATAATGTTCTGCTAAGAAATTGAGTATTGGAAGATTTTCTCTTTACTCATTTTTGTTTCTCTCATCTGAAAACTTTTCGATCACATTTTTATCTTATACAATTGGCACAAGAAGCTTTTAAAAAGTTCAAATACAATGTTAATCACTTGAGCTGTTTTATTCAATTTTGATATGAAAGTTTTATGGTTTAAGGGTTTTTTTACATGCTAAAACATTAGTTTATAGTTTAGCTAAAGTTATTTTAAAACATAAGGAAAGTATAGTGTTAATATTATTGAATCAACACTCATATTATTATAAATTATATTATAAAAGTAATTATAAATAGCAAATAGGCAAACTCTAATTATTAATTATATTAATTATATTAATTCAATAGGCAAACTCTAATTATTAATTATATTACAAAATCAGAAAACTTTACTTACTAAATGTAAAATTATTAGTAAATTTGAATTAAAAAAAAAAGTTTAACTGTCTAAATATCTGATTTTAACTGTAGGCTTTCCTCGATAATTGCTCCTTCATAAATCTGAAATTATACTTTTATTTTTTTTCGTTAACTTAAATGAAAGAATATACACATTTTAGAAATTGTATTTAATTTCATTTTTTAATTTGTTTTTAAACTTTGTTATTAATATTTTTAATATTTTTGCGAAAATAATAGAATTCTTATAGAAATCTCCAACGATTTAATTATTCTGTTCATACATTGAGTTTTAGCCATTCAATCTTAAAAATTAGAATAATTTCTAGAGTTAACAGGTATCATTCACAGATGTACATAAAATACATTAAATTGTTTGTGTGCAATGTACAAATGCTTCAGTCATTTTCTTTTTTAAGAAAGCAGGAACATTTATCATATTTAAAAAAGAAAAGAAAAAGTTGTTTCTTTATAATATTTCCAAGGTTGTTGCAGTTACTATAGAGATGACAAATTTGTGTTGCTCTCAAGATACTTTAGTATTAGTTAAGATTTGAAATCTATAATCTCCAACTTAATCGGCTAAATAAGAGTTTGTTCTTATTTCATCTGGATAGATTGTAACTCCTTTTTCCAATTTATGAATATTCAGTTTGTTTTGTTTTTTTAATCAAATTCAAGCTGAGGTATACTTTTGAAAAAGGAAGTTATGGGGTGCTTCTTGATTTTATAATCACTGCTTAGAAAAATAAGATTCTAATTTTGTATTATGTGAATTTGTGTTGGTAATTTGTATTCCAAGTTTGAGTGAAAACAAACAAGTATTTTTGTTTAAAAATTAAAATTAAAAAAAAATTAAATGAAGCTTTGTCACCATTTGAAGATTATTTATCGTAGAAATAATTCATTTCGGAAGTTGTTTAGAATTTTAATTCCAAAAGAAAAATATAGAAATTATTTGGAAGAAGGTCTTATATTCCTGAATCACAAATTAATCGAGTGAACTAACTAAAAAAAATTTATTTTATGATGAAGCGAAATTATGCTTTGATCTGCTATATTTAATAAGGGGAGACAGCTCAATTCAAAGTAAAGAGATCAAAATTAGGCTGTAAATGGCTAAAAATCGTAAAGTAATTTTCTATATATAAAAAAAAGGTTGATTAATTTACCAGACTTGGAATATGACATTGTTTTTCCGTGACGGGTATGTACATCACAAAGTTTTTTCTACAATTTAGTTTTTTTTAAAATGGGTTTAATTCTAAATAAGCAGCAAATTTTATTGTTTGTCATCACCCAAAGTTGGAATAATTGCTAAAACAATTACTGTATATAAATAATAATAAAATAAGTCAGTATGAAAAAAAAAAAAAAATCAGACTCTTTTTTTAAAATATTTTTTGCAGTGATTGCGAATGTGTAGATGCACCAATTAAGATGCCGATACCTTTTATTTTATGACATGAATTTTGATTTGTATCCAAACTGTCATTATCTGTTACTTTAAATCATTTCAGATTTTTGGTGAAAGATTTATAGTTTAGGTATCTTGTCCATCTATGACAGAACATTTAACCATAAATAATAAATATAAAAATATTGGTACTCGTTACTATTTATGAAACCGCTTCATGTGTGGGTAGATTACAACATCTGTTCTGAAAATGCACTTGGTCTATTTTGCCCTCAATCAGGGAAGGAGAAATCCTTCTAGATTGAAGCAATTTTTGGGGAGCTGGATTTCCCTACATTTAAAACCGACCATGTGTTTACCCTTGTGGAGAAGCAAATAAATAGGAACTTGTATTTCAAAATGTCTTTTCTTTTTGTCCATTCTTCTTGGCAGGGATGGATTATTTTAATATTTTTACTACAGAGAAGTTAATCTATTTTACTGAGTTTACTGACTCAACAGTTTACGTTTATCCAAATGTCTCATCTCAAAATTGTTTTTACCTAATATGGTAATAAATTTTCGATACTTTTTTTTTTTTTTTCGAATTGGTAACTGTAGTTTCTGAGTTGGATCTAATTTGTTTTCTTATGAAATGTGTTATTACACTCATTTTCTCTTGCTTAAGGCCCTTAAATATGTACTTTCATAAATATATAATATAACATATTCATTTATTAATTTTGTTAAATTGATATTTCTGGACCAAATTAAGTTATTGCTATGCAAAGGCGGGGAACAATATCTCTGATGTTGCCAAATTATAGAAACAACAAAATGTCTTATTTAGACGTTTTATTTTCTTTTTGATTAAAATATTTTTTTTTATAAGTTCCATTGTATAAATTATTCATCCTATCCCCACTCCACACATAAATAATAATAATAAAAAATGGAGACAAGTAATTTTCTTCAAATTTTTTCTTTTTTTCTTAGGAATCTTTCAACTAATTAGAAAACAATCATTTTATTTTCTTGAAAAAACATGACAACTTTCAAATTAAAAACACAGGTTCCTTTTTAGAAAGAACCATCCATTAAACACACACAAAAAAAAAAGTTAGCATTTTATTTATCAGAAATCATTTATTATTAGTCATTTATTGAAAAGAAATTTATGTAATTTAAGATTTTAAGAAATGTTCGAAATTATACCTTGAGGATTTCATATCATCCATCCAGTTGTTGGGGGTGGGGGCAATTCCATTGGATATTTTTTATTTTATTTTTTGTTTTGTTTTTTTTTTGTATTTTTTTTTGTTAGTTTTTTTTTTTTTCCTGAAAATTCCTTCATACTCACAACTGCTTTCAAATTTTGTGAATTATTTTGGATTCTCTGCTGTTTTGTTTTTCATTGTTTAATAATCTTTCTTCATACGAAAAAAAAAAACTGAACTTTCAAGAGGGCTTACTATATTCTTATGTCATTTGTGAGTTCCTATAACTAATCTCTTATCTAAAAATACATTATGCAAAGACATTTCCACATATATATATATATATATATATATATAGTTTGTGATAAATTTGTGTGAGAATACACCTGCATAATATATCATTCACGGAGGAACTATTATAACTGGTTTTAATCTTCTCAGATTAGACAATTCACTAAATTTTAGAAAAACTGAGTCGCATAGAAAAGGAAATAACTAAGATAAGAAAGGCAGATAGTGAGACAATTTTTATTTTATTTCAATTATAAATCTATTTTAAAAATGAATTTTTAGAAATCAAAGAATCTTCATTTCCGAGTCATTTTTATTTATGCAGTGTATGCTTATTGTCATTGCTCTTTTTTTTCATTATGGCCACAAGTCTTTGAATTATGAAAATAAATCCATCCCCCTCCATCTTTTTTTTTTTTCATTGTTCTGCCTTGGGGCTTATTTTGCTGTATGGTTTTTAGTAAAACATTACATTTGTGTCGTCATTGTTATTGCAGTTTTATTGTTTTTGTTTGCTTTTTTTTCCCCTGTATATTTGAACTTTTTTGTGCCATGTACCTTGCATAAAATTTTTTTTTCTGGGTTAATCAACTGCTTTCATATTGTCTGGCCATTTTTTTTTTTTTTTTTTTTTTTTTAAGCTGTTATATCTGCTTTGTAACCCCTCTTCTCCCACCACCCCAACTTCACATCAAACCTTTTCAGAGAGTTTCGATTGAATTCGTTTGAAATGTAAAATGGTAATTCACTACAAGTTGTTTTAAAAAAAAAAAATCACCACCAATCTTAATAAAGTTGTATCTCGTACATGAACGGATACACTAGAATATTTATCAATTTATATATAAGCAAATATTTGTGGGCTTTTTTTTTTTTTAATTTCCTGTGAATCTTTATATTCAGAGGAATTAAAAATAAAATATTTAATACATTCCTCTCCCCCCCCCCACCCCACACTCTTCCTCTCTCTACATTGAGGAAACTGCATGATTTTTTTTTTTTTTTTGTCAGTTTTATGCCAGAGCTCTTCTCATCTCTCAGGCATTCATTTTTGGCTTTGATGCCATAAACTTATGTGATATTGCTTGCATTTTCTTCCTCCTTTTATCACTAAGAGACAAATCATTTCACCGCATTCTATTTAAGACTTTTCTTTTAAGCTTTTGTTGTTTTGTATAATATATATATGCTTTAATCTCTAAACTGATCAAATGCTTGCTTGCTGGTTTTTGTAAAGCTAGATTTTTTTTATATTTATTTCAACTTAATCATCAAGCAGATCCAACAAAATACAGTTCTGCTGTGGGGGATGTATGTCATGTCCAATCTAAACCTTTTTAATCATTATAAAAACATGTCAATATGAATATTCCCTACATCAGACATTGACAACAACAACAAAAATAAAAGTCAAAAAAGAGGTAATCTTGGGTTCACCTCTGAAATGAAAACTGCTACAAACGATTGCAATCCACAGTTGATATTCGGCTTCAAAGTGCCTTGAAATCTTGAATATCGTTTAAATAACTCTGGATTCAATCTTTTTTTTCTAGACTCGCACGCTTTCATCCCCGGCTCCGATAAAAGATTCTTTGACTCTTGTATACAAATATTTCTAATCATAACCCCTTCCCCCACATCCTCCTTCACATTTCTCAGAATTATAATAAAAAAAAAAAAAAATCTGTTGCAAAAGTTCAATTTGTTTGGGGAATTTACATGGTTTATTCCCAAGTTATTTATTTGATTTCTGCACTTGGGAAGAATCGAATATGAGGCAAATTGCTTAACAGATCAATGCGATTTCTGTTAGCAAGTTCCCCCTCCTCCTTTTTTTTTTTTTTAACTTTATAAAGCATAACAGTTGAATTTCTAAAAAGAAACCATTTTTTTTTTCATCATTGCATTAAATTAGAAAAGGGATGAATAGTTGTGCATCAACAAAACTTCAATCTGAAATGACAAATTTTTTTTTTTTCTTCAATTTCTTGTAATCCAAATGTTCCAATCTTTTTCTTGGTTCATGTTGGTGAGCGGTTGACAAAGTTATAATTAAAAAAAAAAAAATTATTACTTCAAATAATGTATTTGTGGAAAAGAACATGGAGTTATTGAGTGTGTGTACGTGTTAATTGTATTTATTTGTTCTACAGAACTCTTTCCATGTTCAACTGTCCCCCCCCCTTCCCCTTACGTCTTGTGATTAAAAATTTCTGTATGAGATGAAGGTACCCTTTCCCCTTTATTAATTTTTAGCACCTCTGCCTTCTGTTTAGTATCCGGTGACTGCCAAATGGATTCTTGTGTATTTTTATTTGTTCAGCATAGATATATATATATATATATATATGTTTTAAGAAAAATAGAAAAACCGAATGAAATTATTAAAAAAATCAACGTTTCGTCCTTATTTCAGAGGACATCTTCAGGATAATTGAAATAAAAATGTAAGAAAAGAAAAAGTCATAGATCGTGCGAAAAAGACAGTTTTTGAATCCTACCCATGTCGGGAAGGACAAACATGTGTGCGTATGGGAAGGTTGGGTTGTTCGATGTCTATATATACACTTTTAAAAATGCGTTAAAATAAATATGTACATTTTTTTTTTTTTTTTTTCTTCTGTAAATTTATTCATTTTCTTGAAATATTTAAGGAAAAACGGTTAGCCAGGATCTGTTTTGATATTTTGTTCTTTGATTATTATTTTCCCTATGCTAGGGGTTAAATGGTAGAAGCCTTTTCTTTGCGTAATAGTATCCATGAATCCAAACAAGACCACTCCCTAGCTTTTCTAGACATACTCCTCATCAGATCAGAAACCGATCTGAGTTTCAAAGTACATAGAAAGACACCACACAAAAACGACTATATTCATTACTACTTGCACCACAATGATAAAATAAAGACGGGCATGATTATTGTTTTTTTCTTGCGTGCCTTTAGAATATGCAGTCCCCAATATCTTAATGATGAATTTCAATATATTACGAATGTTTTAAGAAAACTACAGTATCCATCCTATTTCATTTCTTACGCAAAGAAAAAAGCTACGAAAATACACTATAACATAAACACACAGAAAAATAAAACAAATACTTCACTATTAAACAGACATCTTTTCATTCCCACCCACACCAAAAATACAAAAATCTACGACACTCTTAATAGACTTGGTTTTCACTTGATACAAACAACTTCCTCAACCATAAAACAGACGTTAAAAACTACCAAGCACTCTCCCAAAACCCTCACATCCGACGCCGGTATATATTCCATCCCATGTAACAACTGTCAACAAGCGTACATAGGTGAAACACAACGAAAATTGAAATTAAGACTTAACGAGCACAGAAGAGATATAAGGAATGGTAACGCCCTAAATGCACTCTTTTGCCATTGTGCAGAACACGATCACTCATTTAATTTAGATCAAGCGAAAATTATTAAATACGTGATAGAGCTAAAAGAAGACTTTTAGAATCAGCACTAATATTGAATACTAATACTATTACGCAAAGAAAAGGTTTCTACCATTTAACCCCTAGCATAGGGAAAATAATAATCAAAGAACAAAATATCAAAACAGATCCTGGCTAACCGTTTTTCCTTAAATATTTCAAGAAAATGAATAAGTTTACAGAAGAAAAAAAAAAAATGTACATATTTATTTTAACGCATTTTTAAAAGTGTATATATAGACATCGAACAACCCAACCTTCCCATACGCACACGTTTGTCCTTCCCGACATGGGTAGGATTCAAAAACTGTCTTTTTCGCACTATCTATGACTTTTTCTTTTCTTACATTTTTATTTCAATTATCCTGAAGATGTCCTCTGAAATAAGGACGAAACGTTGATTTTTTTTAATTTCATTCGGTTTTTCTATTTTTCTTAAAACATAACGTCAAGCACCGCTGGTATTTTTTCATTCCTTATACATATATATATATATATATATATATATTTCTTTCACCTGTTAATTTGCTTTTGTGTTTTGGAATGGGGGGAGGGTTATACCTGTATTTATATTTGCATGAACACCATTGTTTTTACTTCATGCCATTTATTTGTTAAAAAGTCTGGAATTGTTACAATCACAAAATTTGAATAATTATCTTAAAATTGTTTCTCTCCAAATTTCCTCAGACCTTAATGCATCTGTTAATTCCTTTCATCAATTGACACACAAAACAAGAACTGTGTGACTCTAAAAGTTAAAGATCTCTCGTAATGAGAAAAAACAGAAAAAGAAAATTGATTCTGTGTTGAGCGATTTGGCTATATATATATATATATATGGATTTGTTTATACTGGTGAAGGCTTTGTGTAGAACCATCCACATTTATTGCAACAACTGCTAAACTTTGTCAGTGAGATTGATTAGTAGATCTCAGGTTTTATAGGCGTTTTCCTTCTCCTAGATGCATGTCTTGATGAAGACTGAGGGTGCATCTCTCCCAGTGATACTAACCTGGAAATTTCTATATCCGAGCACAATACATACACCGCCTAATATTCCCAAATGGTCACCTTACTGGTACTGCCCAGGTTCCTTATTGCTTAACTTTGGTGATCTAATGAAAATGGTGTCAATGTGATTATGCTTATGGACTTCACTTTTTTATAAGCAATATCATCTGAAGGTGTCTAGTTACTTGTAACTGACTGATCACAACATACTTGTGTGTGTGTGTGTGTGTGTATATATATATATATATATATATATATATATATATATTTTAATGAAACTTAAATTCTTTTACAACATACCATATATTAAATTTCATTTCTTGTTACAACATAAGGCATTGATTGCAAATCTAATTTCATGGTATTTGCATCAGGTAAATTTGAGGATAGTTCTTCTTTGTGTGTGTGTGTGTGTGTGTGTGTTTAATACACATGAATTTCTTCCTTTTCACACACTTAATATGCTATTACTGTGAATGGTGAGAGAGAGAGAGAGAGAGAGAGAGAGATATATATATATATATATATCTCCAGATAAAAAAGAAGATATCTCTCCAAATTATGGAAGGAACAGTCTTAAATTGATTTTAATATATATATATATATATATATATATATATATATATATATATATATGTTTCAAAATTATTAATTTCTCATATGGGTTTAGTTTTGTCATCCATAATACTCATGTGTACATTTTTTTTCTTCCCCATACTCATATTTCCATTTGAAGCACTTATTGACGTTTAATGTTTTATTCTTAGAATCCGTTGGCTCAAGGTCCCATTTTATTATGACGAATAATTATTTAGGTGCAACTTTCGGTTAAATAAATGTTCATTTTTCTAATAATCAGTTATTCTTTAAAAAATAAAAATAAAAATTTTTTTTAAAAAACAGCCTTTCATTTTTTTTATACTTTTTTCTTCCATTGTAAAAAGAAAAAAGTTTCTTGAAAACTTTGCCTGAAGGAAAGGTAAAATACTAATAAAATGGCAGAGGTGCTGATTCCCCCCCTCTCCCCTTTTTTTTATATACATTTATAAATTATTTATTTTCTTGTTAAGTGGTAGTGTTAAGACTGCCACATGTCAAGGTCATGTATGAAGGGCATGTGTGACTGAAAAAAGGGGTCACTCCATGGTTGGTCTGCTGACACAATGACTACTGCTGCTGCTGCTATATAAAAAAAAATACAACTAACTTTCTTTACAATGATGATGCCTTCTATTATTACTACTCCTATTCCTTCTCCTCCTGTCTGTTTGTATAATGGTAGCGGACTTGCAGGTCATCTGCTCCTCCAACCAAGATGGTTGATCAGAGCAAAAACAAAAATCAAAACGGAAGTTATAACAAAGTGCCCCATTTTGTACATAGAAATGTTTGATGTTTTTTAGCCTGAACCTGAAACGTGTTAGTTTTTATCACAGATCTGAGAGATACAAAATGTCAGGAGTTCAGGTTTTTGGACTTGGGCTCTTAAGAAAGAAAAAATGAGTGACTGTTTGTAAATAACGATATACATAAAATAAAAAAAATAAATAAAAAAACGTCTATTTAATATTTCTTAGTGAATAAATTCATCTTAATTGTATGCTTTTGATCTTGTTTTTATTTGTTTAAAAAGTTTCAATTTCTTTGTTGTAGCAAAATGTTTGTTTTTCTCGCACACACACACACACGTGCATACATGGGATGTTCCAAAAGTAATGCCTATAATTTTTTTTATTATGGATCAGATTATGATAACCGAAAGTTGTCCTTATGACCTGAAAGTTTCGACTTTGTTGACGATGTGAGACTCTTAAGAAAGCAACCCGTGCCAAGGATGTGCATCAGAAGCATTAGATGTGTTATTGAATTCCTGAATGCAGAAAAAAAATTGAATCGATCCATATTCATCGGCGCCTGTTGAACGTTTACAAAGCTGATGCAGTTGATGTCAGCATAGTTAAGAAATGGGTTTGTCGATTTCAGAGTGGTAATAGAGGCGAGTGACAAAGTATGTAGAAAAATTCTGGAGTACAGAAAGTCGCCCATTTTAATGATATCACTCCTGTCTTCGTAGCTCTTCAACATTTTAGTTTTTGAGTAAAAAAAATCGGAGGGCTTACTTTTGGAATAACCCTCTGATATATGTGTGTGTGTGTGTGAAATGTTTACTTCACACGCATATATAATTAGTGTTGGGAGAGAATTTACTGAAACCACCAAAAAACACATCGAAGCACAGAAATTAGGAACCTGTGAATTCTGGAAAATCTACAACAGTGTAGTAAATAATGGGCAATCAACAATTCCCCCACTATCCAACAATCATGAGGTTGTTTGCTCTGCAACTGAGAAGGCTAACATGCTTATCAGACGGTTTGCCTCCAACTCCACACTGAACCTTGCTAACCACCTCCTCCCTGACTTTCCTTTGCGGACAGACGCCACACTAGAGGATCTAAAAATCATCCCTTCTCAGGTGCATGCTATCATAAGAAATCTTGACACTGCAAAAGCATGTGGACCTGATCTCAACCCGGCTGTGCTATTAAAAAAGTGCGCCGCCGAAGTAGCTCCAGTTCTCTCTAACTTTACAACAAATGCCTTAATGAATCTTGCTTCCCTGCCTGCTGGAAAACTGATTCCGTAGTACCAGTTTTCAAGAGTTCTGACGAAAGAACTGACCCAGTAAATTATCGTCCCATTAGCCTCCTCCCACTTTTCGCCAAAATATTGGAGACCATAATTAACCAAGCTCTAGTCCATCACCTTACAGATGCTCAACTTCTTACCGACCAACAATATGGATTTAGGCAAGCCCGTTCCACAGCAGACATCCTAACTGTGATCTCAGAACGTATATACCATTCACTGGACAAAGTGGGGGAGGGTAGAGCGGTAGCTCTAGATATATCTAAGGCTTTTGACAGGGTATAGCATGAGGGTCTTCTCAAGAAAATCAGATCATACGGTATCACTGGAAGAATACATAACATAATTAAATCCTTAGATAAGAGAAAAATCCAGGTTGTCCTTGACGGTCGTACATCTAAACAATATTATATAAATGCGGGAGTGCCTTAGGGGTCTATCCTTGGACCTCTGTTATTCCTAATATTCATAAACGACCTCCCTGATAAAATTGTCTGTGAGATGGGTATATATGCTGACGACACAACAGGAAAACAAATGAACACATATCTAAAGAAATGGCAGAAGCACTAGAGGATGACCTTGAATCCGTATTGGAATAGGGAAAAAAAATGGGTGGTCACATTCAATGCAGCTAAGACTAAACTTGTTTCCTTCAATAATTACAAGAAACCTTCCCTACCACCAATGTGACACTTATGTCACCCGCGTGTTGTCTAGTGGTGGATGTTCCCCGATTGTTGGTCCTCGTGTCTTGTGATGAGAATGTCAGCGGCCAGTACCTGAAAGAGACTCGTCGAGCATTTCTGCAAGCATGCCAAACAAATTAAAAAAGACAAGTCGACACTTTTTTTTTTTTTTGTGATTCAAAATTCCTTGTTATTCATAAAAGGTTACAATCGTCGTTTCGTATTTCACTATTAAGTTAGGGACTGGCCGTTTGTTAACTGCAAAGTTCTTTCGTTTTCGATAAAGACTAAATGGCTACATCGGCAGGGTCAATCGATGAGGTGCTTTTTCGCTCGTTCGAGCCCAGGGGAGCAGAATGTCTCTCGGTGTCTGTCCTGTCTCTGAGTCTCAGTCTCTCAAAACTCGCTGCTTATATTGTGGGGGCGGGAGCTAAATCTTTTTCTCTCATTCGGCCGTTTAGCCAATCAGGATGCCGGAACCACTGTCACTCAAATCTTCACCAAGCGGCCTATGTCCAAAAAAGAGGTTGTTTCTTCTTCTGTTGTCAATCGAGTGGAATATCTCAGCTGGCGTGTGCCTAATAGAATTTGACGGGCCATTAAAACCAGAATGGTCTCGTTCAATTAACTTTGAGGGATCATAAAAATGAACCAAATCCAATTCCACAAAGGCTAGCGTCTTTTCAGTAGAGGCCACCAACGCACCAGGGGGCCTGTCAACAATGGTCGCTTTGTAAATTGGAATTTCATTGGTATGCTTCCTTCCACTCACGTATGTCACTGACTGTCATGGTCAATTAGCGTTTACAGCTTTCTTGGCCAAAAGAAGTATCCCTCGCACATCTGGCCCTATCTACATTTTTTTTCTCATTTTATTTTTGTTTTCTTCTGTTCACAACTGGCTTTTTTTTCTATGCCTGTCGTTCGCCCCCCCCTCTTTTCTCGGATCCCGTTGGGTGCATTTAGCTTGCAGTTTACTGCACATCAAGCCTGTCTCACTAATAGCAATGGCCAAAGACACTTTATCTGAAAGTACATCTTTTAAACTTCTCGTTCACAGGAAACGTGAGTTGGAACAATTACATTGAGAACATTGTCAGGATCACTGCGAAGAAGGTGGGTTCTCTTTACCATGCTAGAAAGCTATTAATGCCCGAAAGTATACTGTACCTCTATAAGGCCACCATTCGCCCATGTATGGAGTATTGTTGTCATATTTTGGCTGGTGCATCTGCCACTAGTCTCTCGCTCCTAGACAAGGTTCAAAAGAGAGTCGCCAATCTGATAGGTCCTGAACTGTCATCTAAACTTCAGACTTTGTCCCATTGACAAAATGTTGCATCCCTCTACCTGTTCTACAAGTACTTTAATGGTGAATGCTCTCACGAACTGCAAGCATTTGTGCCCCCACGACGTAAATACCCCTGACAAACAGGAAAATCCCACCCCTTCACAGTAGAGATCCCTAGATGTAAGAGAGCCTTTTACTCCAGTAGTTTCTTCCCCAGAACCGTTAGACTTTGGAATTTCCTTCCGGGTCCCTGCTTCCCAACTGTATTGACATGCAGAAGTTCAAGTGCAACGTGAACTGATATCTAGCTGCCCAACTCCCTACACAGTACCCCTGATGCTTATGTACCTGATAGTAGCCCCCTACAACAAAGTGGCAATGTGCCTTGTTTGGAATGAAAATGCAATAAAAAAAAAAAAAATAAATAAATTTAAAAAATACTGCTAGAAACTCGCTCAATATATGTTACCGTGACATAGAAATCCACCGAATATATGTCAGCCTAACAGTATTTTGGATAGTTTTTTACTTTGAACTCATTTTCCAAAACTTACCGTGTTCCAGAGAGAGTCGGGTGCCATTTAAAATTTTCCAATACATCGGTAAACATTGTTTTTTGAGCTGAATGAACATGTTACATTAAATAAAAACACTAAAAAAGTATCCAGTTAAGTAGAAAAGTAACTTATCTTGCCTTTGATAACATTTATTTGTTATATATTTGTTTTTTGACAATTTTTTCGAATCTATGTGTATCGTAATACAAACCCAGAAAGTCTCTACAAAACTCTTCTTTGAATTTTTGGTTTCCAGATTTGAAACTTAATATATCTGAACCTGTGGAACACTTTCGGTTTTGTTTTTAGCCTGTAAAAATAGCTGCTAAGGGGTCAAAATTGCAACAAAAAAACCCCCCCAAAAAAACAAAAAACAAACATTTGACATTAGTGAAAGAAAGTTCAATAATACTGTTATTTTTGCTCATGTGCAAAGTTAAACATTCATAGCTCAAAGTCGCTTAATTTTTAACCTTTCATCTCTATTTGTTTTGCTAGAGCAATAAATAACAACTAAGGCTGGAGCGCTAAACGTTTTGGTTTCGATTCTGGCAGATGGCACCTAAGTCATTTTTTTTTTAAATTTTTAAAATCATTACTATAAATTGGATAATAAATAGAGAATTGGGGTTTGTATTACTGTACACATAGATTCGAAAAAGTTGTCAAAAAACAATATATAACAAATATATATATAACAAATAAACATTATCAAAGGCAAGATAAGTTACTTTTCTACCAAACTGGATATATTTTTTGTGTTTTTATTCAATGTAACATGTTTATTCAGCTCGAAAAACATAGTGTTTACCAATGTATTGGAAAATTCAAGATGGCGCCTGACTCTCTCTTTAACACTGTAAGTTTGGGAAAAGGTATTATGAATAAAAAAGCTAGACAAAATACTGTTAAAAACTCGCTCAATATATGTTACAGTGACATGGGTTGACATATATTTGGCGGCTTTTTAACAGTATTTTGTCTAGTTTTTTTTTTTTTTTGTAACACCTTTTCCCAAACTTACCGTGTTAAAGAGAGTCAGGCATCATCTTGAATTTTCCAATACATCGGTAAACACAGTATGTTTTTCGAGCTGAATAAACATGTTACATTGAATAAAAATACGAAAATTATATCCAGTTTGGTAGAAAAGTAACTTATCTTGCCTTTGATAACATTTATTTGTTATATATTTGTTTTTTTACAACTTTTTTGAATCTATGTGTACAGTAATACAAACCCGAGAATTGGTTCTACAAGGTGGTCGTTAGAAAAGTGGGAAATTTGAAGGTCAGCTTAGATAATGAATAAAATATGTGATTGTTATTTTTTGATTGGTTCTTTTGTTGGTTATCTAGGTGAAGACGCTGCAGTGAAATGCGCGGACGACATTTTGAGTATCTATGAGTATAATATAACATTTGTCTTTGAAAAGCTTTGTAAAAATTATTTTTTGTAAAAATAAATCGTTTGACAAATTTCCCGCTTTTCTAGCGACCACCCTGTATAATAATAAATACAAAATCTGCATGAATTAAAATATAAGATTTATGTGTATTAACGACCGGGCAATGCCAGGCAGCCTGCTAGTGTTTACTTAAATTGAAGAGGATTGCTGCCCTTTAAATAAAATCGAGACTAAGACTAAAATATCATGCAACTCCTGCAAATGATACAATTAATTAGAATTGAACCAGAACACATGGTTGATAATGATTTTTCAAGAGGCAGTGTTGCACAGCCTAGCAGAATATTTGCCTGGAAAACTCAATCTTTAGAAAACCAAATATAGAGAGGGCACGAATTGCAACAGAACTGGCAAAAAACGAATTGAAACGAGGAAAAAAGTAGAAATAGAAAATGTGCAAACCAAGCAGAAAACTCAATGAAAGGTGAATATTCCAGAATAATAATAAAAAAAATTAGTTTGACCTAGATAAGCAAGTTCAACTCCTCCCCACCTTCCACCCCTTTTTATAAGGTAGATATGGAAAAATATTTGTTTGAACACGTTTTCCCTCACATATACACACCCACATGTACGCACGCACATATGCACGCATATACACATCCTCATACACACACACCCACATGTATGCACGCACATATGCACAGACACATACATATATTCACGTTCACGTATATACACTCACATTCACGTGCATACACATATGTACGCACACATGCGAAACTTCACTTCCCCTGAAAGGAATTTCTAGACATGCACAGTCAGAACACTCACCCCGATATAAAAGTCCACAACACTATTCAACTTCCTCTTTTCTTCCCTTTTTGCCTGGGTTCATCAACCAGGCAAGTTCGGCATCCATAGCTCTTGGCTTGAAGACTTTTCCACGTGGACGACTGCTATCATGAACGCACGGTTTTGCTGAGGCAAACACTCCCTTTCTACATGCGGGACGGCCATTTCTCGTCCTCAACTTCATTCCTTTCTTTTCCACGCATGTAGTCGTGAACGCCTGAATGAACATGTGTTACACCTGAACCATTTAATTTTGACATAAAATAAACGACATGTTTTTTTTATCCAGCAATTGAGTTTTTGTTTCCTTTATGCCATTCGTTTCATTATTTTCTTTTGTAGCGAGTTAGGGTATTTATATCCTGGTCCGCAACATATTTACAAAAGAAAAAAAAAAAAAAAAAAAAAAAAAATCGCCTTAAGTTTTGAATGGCCTGAAAGAGCCCGGATAGAAAACATAGGTAATCCTCTCGCTATCAAATTTTGCTGACTGTAACTATGTAAAGGCATCAAACATGAGCTGACTTTTTTTCCGATAAAAAGGAACGTCAATATTTTCAACTGTTTATGAAAGATTTTAAGTAGCATGTTGTACACTAACGAGAAACTTATACAATTTGGCTTTGTTTTAAAATCAAAACAAATTTTTTATTGCAATCAATTACAAGGATAGCATTTGAGAAAAGATATATACGAAAATTATCCGAGGGTTTATGTAATAATTTGAAAATTTACAAAAAACAAACAACAAATCTCAAAAAATTTATAAATTTTAAAAGAATCCGTATTGGAATCGGAAATTTACAACAGAATCGGTAATTGTATCGGAATTGGGAAAAATTTTCGAATTGTCTCATCACTAATATATATATCATAATTTAGGAATTTTGTGATTTGAAAAAGTTAAATTTCAAATCTTGAAATTTTATTGTATGCTAGACAAAGAATACAGTATAGAAAAATATATTTCCTTAACCCATGAGTTTTCGATGTTTATACATCTCTTCGGAGGAAAATATTAGCAAATATAAAAGGTTTGCACCTGATTTTCTATAGGTAATAAACATAGAAAATTAAATTAAATGTTTTTAAAGTTTTTAAATCATTTTAACTACATAGAATAAAGGAAATTGGATATCGATGCATAAAAAGAAGGATATTGAACTTCAAATCGAAAGTGTATGCTAAATCCTGTAATGGAAGTTCTTGGTATTCGACAGGTAAAAAGATTGGTGGAATCCAAGTTTAGCATTACAAATTCCAGAGAATTATTTGAGGATGGGCACTATTGCCAAACGAATTATTTTGTGCTAAATAGTATTTTTTTTGTTTAAAAAATTAACCATTGTAAGCGTAGAACAAAATATCGAAGCCGGCCATTTTGTTTACCTTATTGCCATCATGTAAATTGAAAAATAAAAATGTCGGCCTCTCCTTCTTCAACAACTCGTATTTATGATTGTTAATGCATAATTTATTAAAAATGTGATTCTTTAATCTGATTGGTCCATTTTTTTTTCTTCAAGCGTGACCTGCCCTTGGAGGTGGGGGGGGGGCGGATATTCCCTTTCTTTTAATTTATTTTAAATTTTTGAACGGAATAAAATAAAATAAAACAAACGAAAACATTAAACATTTATTGTACGGAATAAAATAAATTTATTTTATTCCGTACAAATTTTCAGCTATTTTTGCATTTTTCAATAATCTTTGTTTTCAATAATCCTTTTTTTCAATAATTCTTGCAAATCATTTGTGTTATTGGAGCAGTCGCTTATCATTGATATCATGCTAGCAACAAGAATTGGTCTTCTCTGAATTAGGGGTTAAAAGTTACCATAATGTATTCTCTGTATTCATCCAGCAGAGGTTTGGTTGGTGTTCTCACACCTCCAATTTTTCCATCCTCCTTGACCCTTCATGATCATTTTATATGGTATCAGCTGAGGTTCTTGTCACCACAGGTGTTTATTTTATTTATTTTTATTGCAACTACACTATAATAGCAAAATTCAGAAAACAAAAAAAAAAAACTATTTAAGAAGAGAAAAAAATCATGTCTATTGACTTTTTGTGTCAATTTTAACTAAAACCAATCATGTCTATATTAATTGGCATGTCAATCGTCGCATTATTTGTTGTTGTTGGGAGAGTATAAAAAAAAGTAGTTACCTCCCTTTGTTCAAACTAATTATATCGACCACTTCTCCTTTCTGAAAGCCCTATTTTGATTGGCTAGGATGAAGCTCCTTGGCCAATCAACAAACATTTAATATAAGCAGAATTCTGGAAAAACAGATTCGCCCTCTTTTTGAATCAATCGTCGGCCTATAGACAACTATGGAAAATCTCTCCTAAATTTGCCGCCGAATTTTAATTGAACTTTTTCGGGGAGTCGTCCAAGACTTTTGGACGATAAAGAACTTTTTATTGGACTTCTAAAGCCGCAAACACAATTAGTTTTGCAAGAACCTTTTCTTTGTAATATTTTCAATTTAATATACATAATTTTCTCCAATTGTTGTGTGAGTTCAGCAATCTTTATTTCTGTATTTCCCACTTCCTACTTCAACAAGACACCAGCTCCCGGCAATCGCCATATTTTGCAAAACTAAATAACGTTTAGCAGCTTGTTGTGAAGAAAAAAAATAAAAGGGAAGAGAAGATTTGAACTCCTGAGGATATTTGCAAGGAAAATGGAAAAAGGAATACCAATTTGAGAAGTCCCTCTTAAAAAAAAAAAAAAAAAAAAAATTATTTCGTTTCCAAAAAAAAAAAACCGAATAAATAGTAATTCTGCCTTTGTTAAAGGTTTAAAATTCAATGAACATTTTAAAGGAAAAAAAAAAAATTATTTCGTTTCCAAAAAAAAACGAACAAATAGTATTTCTGCCTTTGTTAAAGGTTTAAAATTCAATGAACATTTTAAAGAAAAAAAAAAAAAATTTATTTCGCTTCCAAAAAAAAAAAAAAACGAACAAATAGTATTTCTGCCTTTGTTAAAGGTTTAAAATTCAATGAACATTTTAAAAGGAAAAAAAAATTTATTTCGCTTCCAAAAAAAAAAAAAACGAACAAATAATATAATATTTCCTGTTGTATTATTAAAAGTTTGAAACTTTTTACCGACTGAAGTTCGCGTAAAGCAGGCATCATTCGTTCAAGAGCGTGGCGTCGTACATACGAATGTAAATAAACATGGCCTCCTTATATAAGGGCGATAACTCCACTTATGCAAACTTCCGTCCAAGGGCCATAACTCCATTTATGCTAAGTTCCGTCCAAGGGCCATAACTCTTCTCGGCCTATCCACAGACATTATCAACAATACTCCCACAAAATTTAACTTGTTTAAAAAAAAAAAAAACAACTTAAAACCATCATCCTTTCCCAAAACAAAACAACTGTAAAATGGATGATTTCCGGACCTTGAAGGGTGTTAGGGCGCTCATGGACTCCAGAAACGTGTTAAAGGAAGATATTTCCCTTAACACGGACATGTTGGAAGAACGCGAAGGTTTGAGAAAAAAAAACCTTCCAGGAGGAAGAAGCTATAATTAAGGAGTTGCAGATTGAGGTCCGCTCCTTAAATGATAAAATTAAAGGGCTGTGTATAAAAGCAGAACTTGATTTAAGGGAGTGTGGATTTGTTGAGGAGCAAAGGAGGGAAATTGGCTTTCGAGCTAATATTAATGATCGCCTTGCCGACATTGAAAATTCTATTGAAAACCCCACCACATCACGGAAAAATGAACCTACCTCTGTACCTTTGCTTTCTGTCCCCAAGTTGCAGTGTGCCACCTTTAGTGGAATCAATCCTTCCAAAATTGAATATAAAAATTTTATTGCTCAATTCAAAAACTGTACTGAGTCTATTGATTCCGGCAGGGCAAAATTAGCCTTATTGAAAGGGTATTTGAGTGACTATGCCTTGCAATTGGTTTCTCATCTGACCTTGGAGGATGGTAATTACGATGTAGCGGTGGATTTGCTGACCGAGGAATTCCTGGATGTCCCCTTTATAATAAGTGAGATCTTCAAGCAGATCATTTCTACTTCTCCTCAATATGACCCTGAATTTGTGGCTGTGAAGCGATACCTTGCTGAGGTGAGAGCGGATTTATCCGAATTGAGGACTTCATATCTGATAGATTTTTTTGAGGAGAACTCCCCCGGATTTTTGCTGGTCAGCCATATTATATATGAAAAGTTGCCAGTTGCCTTGAGAAGGGAAATTAACCACAGAGTGGGCACGAGTTACCCGTCTTTAACACAAATTTTTGAAAATTACAATGAGGCAGTTCGTGCTCTGTCTCGAAATAAAAAACTTTTTCGGGTTACGGAAAACCCCTCGAAAAATGATAAAGGGCAGGTCAAGACCTATGAAAAAAAGAATGGTGATGCTGCTCTACAGAATTTCACTACAAGCTCTTCTGGGGCATATTGCAAACTTTGCACATCACGTGGCCACACTATGCTAAAATGCACCAAGTTTGCATCTTATGAAGCCAGAGTTGAGAGGTGCAAGCAACTGAAACTGTGTACAGGATGTTCCAGCTTAAAACATAAAAGTGAGAATTGTCCTGGACTCCAGAGCAAATCACCCCTCATGTGCAGCTTATGCCTTTCAAAGGCGCATATTGCACCCCTGTGCAACACTAAGAGAGTGGTTTCTCTATTCTCTCACGTTTATGAAAACGAAATCATATTGCCTGTTGTAGCTATTTCTTTAAATTATGGATCTGAGAAAGCTACTATTAACTGCCTATTGGACACAGGGAGTCAGCGTTCATATTTTTCTAAGAAAATATTAAAGGAGCTGAAGTATCCTGATGGAAATTCTGATCCAACCGATTATCAAATGAAGACCTATGCGGGTGTGACTATGAAGCGATTTGAACAGGTTGTCTTGAACGTTACCGTGGGAAAGGGGAAACAACTCCCTATTCCTGTTTTAATCGATGATGGATTCAGTATGCAGTTTGAGTTCGCCAGCTTTGGCCAAGTGAAGTCCAACCTGAATGAGTTGAAACACAGATTGGCATTTTCAAATGAAAAACAGGGTGATTCCATAACAATTCAGGGTATCCTGGGAGTTGACATATTTCAGTTCATGGAGGGTTCCAGAATCATTAAATGTATGAATGGACAGGCCTGGGATTTGCCTCAAGGGATTGCCCCATTTGGTAATGTACAACACTTTTTATATCCTCATCAAGTCAGTCCTGTGAGATGTGGAATTTCCAAAACAATTGTCAATTATCATACTACAATATCCAAATATGCCCATTGCCCTGAGAAGTGGCCTACGAGTACTTTGAGCTGTCTGAGCCCGGAAAATAAGTGTCATGTGGAAAGTGTTTTCCATAATACATTGAGTGAAGCTGTTAGGGAACCACTGATTCCATTTGACAGGTTCTCGGACTTCAACAAGTTGTGTCGATCAACTGCTTTCGTATTCAAGTTTGTGCATCGATGCAGAAAAGTGAAGGAACATTCAGATCCAAAACAGACAGCCACGAATTACCTGATAAAGATGATGCAATTGCAATCGTTTGAAAAGGAAATTGCTTATTTGAAGAATCCTCTTGACAGGGAAATCCCAGTGCTGGTGAAGAATCTTAACGTTTTCATCGATTCTGATGGGATTTTGAGAGTGGATGGTAGAATTGCCAATTCGACAAGATATGACTACAATTTAATCTATCCAATATTGCTTGCAAAACATCACTCTCTTACAAAATTACTGATTATGGATAGCCATAATCGATGCAGGCATTTGGGTATTGGTACGACAGTGACCAAATTGCGGTTATCCGGATACTGGGTCCCACAGGCAAGACAATCTGTGAAGACTGTGATTTCTAACTGCAATACCTGTAGGAAATTCAACAGCCTAGCCTTCAAATACCCTAAATTGACAAATTTGCCAAAACACTGTGTTAGATTAATCAATCCTTTCCAACACACAGGCATAGACTACACAGGTCACATCTGGGTACAAAGAGATGGAAAGTCTCATAAAATGTATTTATTAATTTTCACATGTATGAACGTGAGGGCTGTTCACATTGAACTTGTAACTGATATGAGCACACAAGCCTTCATTCAAGCCTTGATTCGGTTTTCAAATACCTATGGAGTTCCCAGTCACATATACAGTGACAATGCACGTTCCTTTAATGCAGCCTTAGGTGGTGATGTAATTAAACATCACATAAACAGTAATGAGTTCTGTAACTCATATTCAAGCGCTGGCATTAAACACATAAAAATACCCTTATACTCCCCTTGGGTTGGAAGTACTTGGGAAAGAATGATCAGAGTGATAAAGTCATGCCTATTCAAAACACTTGGCCGATCTAAAATCAGTTATTTTAACCTTCTAACCCTTCTATCAGACATCAAAAGAGCCGTGAACTCTCGACCTCTGACCTACAGATGCTCTACTGATATTGATCTGCTTCCCTTAACACCCAACTGCTTCACTCATCCAAATATAAACTGTGAGCTCTCCTTCCAATCTGACACACCCAGTTTGGTTGAGACAGAACCAATAACTAGGTCTCTCCTTGTGAGTACCTTGGAAAGCAGAGAGGAATTAATATCTAAATTCAAAGAGATGTGGCACGATGAATATTTGCTAAGTCTGAGGGAGAGTTGCAAGGATTTACACGAAATCGAATTTCACAATAAAATAAATATCAACGACGTAATACTCGTCAAGAATCCGGCCAAGTCCAGGCCCTTCTGGAAGCTGGGCAGAGTTATTGAGCTATTTAGTGGCAACGATGGCAAGGTTCGTTCTGCTCGAATAAAAAGAGGTGATGGTGCAGTGGAAAAACATAGCCTCAAACATTTATATCCGTTGGAGTTATCACTCACTCATAACCACTTTCCTGACACCCCAGCAGATGAGGAATCTGATGAATTTGCATCCCACCTTATAGAAGAATGTAGGGACCCATCGGAACCTTCAGAAGAAATGGCCAATTACAGGCCTAAAAGGATCAAGAAATCCACATCTAATCCTGAATACATTTATTATTAAAAAAAAAAAAAGAAAATTTGCATTGTAAATGGGCCATAATAATGCCCAACACATTAAGGTATATTCTACCTGTTAAATATTTCTATTAAACAGAATATTCTGTACAATTTAATTTATACATTACATTTATTATTAAAAAAAAAAGAAGAAAATTTGCATTGTAAATGGGCCATAATAATGCCTAACACATTAAGGTATATTCTACCTGTTAAATATTTCTATTAAACAGAATATTCTGTACAATTTAATTTAAACACTTTACGTAGCAATCACAAATATTGTAACTGATTGCCTTTATATAGCATGCAACGATTTCAATCGTCGCATTATTTGTTGTTGTTGGGAGAGTATAAAAAAAAGTAGTTACCTCCCTTTGTTCAAACTAATTATATCGACCACTTCTCCTTTCTGAAAGCCCTATTTTGATTGGCTAGGATGAAGCTCCTTGGCCAATCAACAAACATTTAATATAAGCAGAATTCTGGAAAAACAGATTCGCCCTCTTTTTGAATCAATCGTCGGCCTATAGACAACTATGGAAAATCTCTCCTAAATTTGCCGCCGAATTTTAATTGAACTTTTTCAGGGAGTCGTCCAAGACTTTTGGACGATAAAGAACTTTTTATTGGACTTCTAAAGCCGCAAACACAATTAGTTTTGCAAGAACCTTTTCTTTGTAATATTTTCAATTTAATATACATAATTTTCTCCAATTGTTGTGTGAGTTCAGCAATCTTTATTTCTGTATTTCCCACTTCCTACTTCAACAAGACACCAGCTCCCGGCAATCGCCATAGTAGGAAGTTGAGCAGCAAGACGTTCTTTAACTTTACACTTAAACTTCTGTATGTTAGTACAGTCAAGGAAGCAGAATACAATGAGGGTATTCCAAAAACTAGCAGTTTGAAGGAAGAAACTTTCAGAGTAGAAGGCTCTCCAGTATCAAGGGGATCTCTAAAATGAAGAGGTGTAATTTTGCTGCTTGTCAAGGATATTTATGTTGAAGAGACACTAGTGTTAGGAAT
Source organism: Euprymna scolopes (assembly GCF_053919585.1). Classification (NCBI taxonomy): domain Eukaryota; kingdom Metazoa; phylum Mollusca; class Cephalopoda; order Sepiida; family Sepiolidae; genus Euprymna; species Euprymna scolopes. Next base: position 171,467,916 of record NC_136482.1, read on the forward strand.
TCGTCGGAGAACATTCCATTAAATTATCATTATTTTTTTTTTTTACATGGTGATCACCACTTATTAAGGCCTGGAAGCCACTTGGGGATAAAGGTTTTTGCGTGTACAGTAATCAATGGGATAGTATTGTAGTAATCATTAGTATTGGAAATTTGATAGTGTCTTACTTAAGGGGGCAGTTCATCAGGAATTTGTTTATGTTGGACTTGAAGACATCTAAGTAGTAGTCAGGTGGGAAACAGGCAAATGGAACAGAGTTCCACAGGCGTGCACTTCTAAGAAAGAAGCTTTGTTCATGGAATCAACGTTTTGATTTAGGCAAAGATAAAGAGTGGGGAAAACTTTTGACAGTGGTTTTAGTTAGACGGGTGTTTATCGTGAAAGATTGGCGAGGGGGGACCAGAGATGATAAAACAAAGACAGGCTCGCAACGTCTCTTCTGTGGGAGAGAGGTTGCAGGGAAGAGAAAAGGTACAAAAAAAAGGCACTAAGCCACAAAGTCTATTTTGTACTCTGTCAAGGCAGGATAGACTGTTTTTAGCAGCTCCTGCCCAGATGTGGCAGCAGTACTCCATTCTTGGATGTACTTGGCTTTTATATAGATAGAGAATTGCATCAGTAGTGAGATATCTTCTGGAGTGGTAGAAGGATCCCACCATTTTCCCAGCGACCTTGGCAACAGACAGTATGTACGTGTTCCATTTTAGATCAGGAGTAAAGGTCAAACCCAGAAGCTTGTCAAAACATGGAGCCTCCCCACGACGAGAGCCATTTATTTCAATTGATGCCAGATGGGGATCAGAGCGTTGATGATGTAAAGATAGGAGCTTGGTTTTAGATGCATTAAAAGTAACCAGTCACCTCTTCCCCCATTGTACCATGCGCTCAAGATCAGAGGAGAGAGAACTTTGTCATTTACGGCCTTTGATGTGTTGCCATTGATTATTGGAGCATATAGGGTATAAGGACTCCAGGAGATTGGAGGCACGAAAGTGACAGCTTTCAATTGACACTGGTTGACCTTGACCTTCTTACACGGCATCTGTAAAGAAACAAAAAAAAAAAAACCCGGGTTGTCCGGTTTTTCGCCAAAAAAGATCTACTTTTTTTAATGTAGAGTACATTTTTATTTATTTACCATTTTTTTTTTTTTTTTTTTTTCATAAAACTATTTTAACAAAATTTCTTAAACAATAAGGGGATAATTATCCTACATTTTCATACTTATATTATTTTTTGGTAGACATTTTAATTTTTACATAAAAAGATCGCTTGTTGATATAGGGAAATGTGTATTTTAAGAAGATAGGGGGGGGGGATAAATGTTCGTTTTTTAATGTAGAATACAAAACTTCTTTTTTGTGTTGGAGGGGGGAGGGGGCGCAAAATTTTCTCTACGTTGAAAAACCGATGTTGGAATTGAGAATTTTAAGCTGCTTTCGCTTTTGTGCCTCTGATCTCCTGGGGTTCTTTTACCCTATATGCTTCATATCATTATTATTGTTATCATCATCATTATTATTAACATTATCATTATTATCATTATTAAGTTGTGTGGAAAGTTCCGAGCGTTTTGGAACACAAAGAGGATAGACATAAGATTTCTCCTTTCTCAGTAATATTTATTCAATGAAAATGGTCATGAACCGTATTTGTTAAAACTACCAACTCTTGCGTAAGTGCTTTAGTTGTGATGTTTAGATTTTCTTCAATTTTTGTCTTCATAACATCAATATCAAATTTTGAGGGTCTTCCACTGTGGGTGTCATCTTCAAGACTGATGATTCCCATTTTTAATCTAGCAAACCACTTCCGAACAGTTGATTCTTCTATAGCATTATCACCATACACTTTACAAATCTCTTTGAAAGTTTTCAACAGTAGATTCTTCTTTTTTTCTTTTAAGAAAAAAAAGGATTACTAACCGAATATGAAATTTGTTGCAATCCATTTTTGTACGTAAAATCAGGAACAAACAATAGGTAGGGAACGGGTTGGGCCGGCACCGTCCACTTTCGGAAGAGAGAAACTCCTCAGCTCCGAGACAGGTTGCTCAAAACAATTTAGTTTCAACACATTGAGTGATGAACAGTTCGATGGAATCACTTATTTATTTATGTTAGATATGAAAAGTCTCAGTTCTCTGTTAGAAGGACACAGTTTCCGGTGAAGACAACAACACCTCAAAGTCGTGTTTCCATAAAGAAAGACGAAGAAGGAAAACCCACTCCTCACAAATTCGTTAGTTCGTTACAGAAGCAATCGCCTCAAAACTCCACTGGTCTTCACACTCAACTGCCTTGTAGTTCGCTATACACCATCTGCCAAGTGGTCTCTCACCATCATCTTTATGCCAGCAAATGCCAACCAATTTGCATACAGCCAAGCTCACCTTTCGCCAATCCTCACAGCTATGAGATTGGGTTTCCCATAAGACCAACTCACCGTAATGGCAGTGTTTCTTCCTTTAGATCAATTACTGTCCTGCGTGCCAAACACAAACGAACCCTCTTAGGTTAATCTCACTTTCATGTCCACACTCCCGCTTGATCTCAAGATCACACATGTGGCATTGCAGATGTGGTTGTTTGTTGTGGGCACTCCTACCAAGGGGGGGGGTTGGCTGGACTTCTTCATTTTCATCGGAGCTCTCAGAAGGGGCATCGAAACTATCGGCATCAGCATTGTGGTTTGCAGTCAAACTATCAGGCCTATCGGGCATGGGTCGGATCCACAGTTCACTGTTAGATGATTCACCACTGATGCTACTCGCCAACTGATTCGTATTTAGGGAAAGAGACATCCCTCACATGGCATGGAGTACCATCGACCAGCACAGCTTGCTCACTGACGATGCCGGTTATTTGTCCTCTTCGAAAGCTGGTGATGCACTGGTTATACTTAGGCTTCATCCAGATGGTTTCCCCTAACTCATACGGCCCTCATGTTCTCCGCTAATCAGGCAGATGTGCGTCAATGCCCTTGATGCACACTTGGTAGAAATGGATTACATTGGCGGATGCACTTGCAGCAGTCACAACATCCTTTAGTGTTACATTATATCTATAGACCGCCTCTGCAATCGTGCATTGTTCCTGACCGCAATTCTTTTCACACTTTGGTGGCACTGCTCTGCTATGTCATTGCCACTCAGCACATACACACATCAGTCTAAGTAGGATCGCCACCCCTCGTCTACATCTGCAGAAGGCCGTTGTTGTCCGTGAGGATCTCTTCAGTTGTCAGGCGTAAAATCTGCAGTTGCCTTACATAAAATATAGACTCCAATTCACAGATGACACTGGAGGAGTCCTGTCTTACTAATGGGTGCCAGATTGCGAACCTTGTCTGTCCGCAGTCAATCAGTGTGAGAATGCTGGTTGCCGTAGTGGGTTATGTCTATACCCAGTCAACTCTAAGTCATGTGTACTCCCAGCCAATCCTTCTACCATCTAGCTGGGGTGGAGGCATGCTTGGCATTTCTTGACCACCGCTCTCACTGCACTTTTGGACATTGACGGGTTGATCATCTGCACCAAATAACATATTGTCGCCTCAAAAGAGGCAGCACATTGAAATGGTACTGACTTAGCTTCCTTCTTCATGACGTCATACAATCTCTGTGGCACCCGAGTGAGCCTATCAGCAAGGTTGCTGTTTGAAATGACAAGTACCACATCCACAGACAGGTTGTACTCTGTTACCAGCTTTCTTACGGTCTCCCACCTCTGATCAGCATCTCGGTGACCTCCTGACTTTCCACCGGAGTGCCAGGTTGATACCTTTTATCACCACATCGAGCTCTGCCAGGTTGATATGAGCAGCATCATTCACCAGTCGCAACTAGCAGGTATCCTCAATCACAGCCCCATTCTTCTGCAACAACACACCAATCGCTAGAGAGCTTGCATCCACCCACAAGTTCAGTTCGTCTCCCTGCACGCACCAGTCTCCTTGTGCAGAGTCATCCTGCTTTACTCTTATGACACTCTCCTTCACCATGCGAAGCAACAGATCATGTGGTGTTTCATCATCCCAGCCTTTGGTGACTGTGCTTACCCTCCTTTGTATGGTGCCTGTTGCCACACGAGTCCATCCATACATTGGTAGGTGCCCCACAAGTTTTCCACACACAGAGCATACAGCTCACCTCATGAAGACATTGGGTACTTTAGGAACTGCAGTTCCGCGTCCCCACTTCAAGGTCCTTCGCTCCTATCTAATGTTCAGACCCAAGACACGGGCTCAATCCTCCGAACATTCTGTTGCAAATCAGACCAAACTCGGCCAGTTTGGACCTTACACATGATGATGACACAACGTCTTCATTCACATATATGTCATCAAGGTACGCCAATGTCTCCTCTTTTATTGTTTCTTCCTGTGACAACAAAGCATTAATGATGGTCTTCATTATTTGGGGTGTCACGTTCAGCCTGAAGCCCAGTCTGGTAAGGCAGTACCTCCTGCCAACAAATACCACCGTCTGAAATGGCCACATCGTTTTACTGATCCGAACCTGCAGGTACGCTTTTCTTAGATCCAGCAAGGACACATTGGAACCCTGCTGGCGCCCATCTTGTAACTTGCTGGCACAAATGTCAGCATCTACCATGAATGCATCAACATGTGCATTTAGTTCACAGTAGCCCATCACTGGCTTCACCTTTGCTTTGTTGTGTTGAGCAACCACCATCAGTGGGATCAGACCTTTGGGAGGTTCAAATTTCTCATAGAGGTAGGGAATCAACCAGCCATCCTTGATCCATTCACAGAGTTCCTCTTCGTATGCAGGTCTCATTTTTTGGGCACATGGTACACGGGTACTCGGCTATTCCGCTCCGCAGTTTGGCTGGTTCCTGGTTTTCCGACCACCTTCATGAGGCGGTCCAAGCCTCCTGCTGCTGGCCAAATTCGACACTGAAGTCGGGCTGGTCGATCCTCAGTGCTGTGCACACTAGGGCTCTCTCTGGAAACTGTACTGCCCCTGTCTAGGATTGATGGCATCATAGGCTAGAAGCAGGTCAAAGCTCAGCAGTTTTTTGAGCGCTATCAGTGCCTCGACATTGGCTGAGTTTCTAGTTCTTGTACGAATGTTTGCCGTGCCCACCTCGCAACATGTCTGCGTTTCTCCATGGATGGTGGTAACCCTGACACTCTTCTTCCAAGTGCAGCAGAGGTACGTGCACACTATGTTGCATGAGCACTCAAAATCGAGAAATGCTGAGCACAATGTCTCGTTAATATAGACCTGAAGGATTGGAAGTGCCTCATCTAATTTCTGCTTGGGGAAGAGGTCGGCACTGGCACCTTGTCCCCCGGCCCTGTTTCCCGCACAATCCAGGCCATATGATCAGTCTCATTACAATGGTAGCAGTGAACAACTGCAGTTTCTCGCAATGTGCCTCTGGCCATTACACCTATAACACACAACTACCTCATGGGCTGGGCTCCTGAGACGGTCTATCATCATTCAGTGTGGACTGTGCCATGGTGACTACCGGTTCTCTCACCTCAGTTATTCTTCATCACAGTCCTGGCCCTGTCTACCAAGTCACTAAGGGACAATGACGCTATGCTTGAACTCGTTTGCAGGAATTGTTTTGCTTGGTTGGGAGCCTTGCCAAAGATTTGCATGCCAAGACCTGCTCGAGTAACCCACCAAACAACACCGTCAACTCGGCCAGATACATGTCGACAGTTTTGCCTGGATGTAAGGTTCTTGCCTCAAATTGCTCCCAGGCAGTGGCGGGGTGGATAGCAAATGCCTTATATAGTGCCGCCTTGATCCTCTCATAATCCATTTTCCTCAGCACTGAGCTGTTGATACACTGCAAAAACCCCACCGGACAGACGCAGAGGAATTGTGTTTAATGCTCTTTATGTCAGATATGAGACAATGCAGTTCCACCTTTTCCACCCAGTCAAGTACCGTGGTCAAGCCATCGAATTCCAATATTAAATTTAGGTCGAACCTGTCCCCCATTACGTCGGAATAGCTTGTAAGTAAAATCAGGAACAAACAATAGGAAGGGAATGGGTTGGCCTGTCACCACCTACTTCTGGAAGAGAGATTCCTCAGCTCCGAGACAGGTTGCTCAAAACAATTTAGTTTCAATGCATTGAGTGCTGAACAGTTCGATAGAATCACTATGTTAACTATGAAAAGTCTCAGTTCTCGGTATGGACAGTTTCCGGTGAAGGGAACACCTTAAAGTCCGGGCTTCCATAAAGAAAGGCAAAGAAGGAAATTCGTTAGTTTGTTACAGAAACAATCGCCTCAAAACCACTATTCTTCGCACTCAATAACAAAACCGCCTCATAGTTTGCTACTCACCATCTGCCAAATGGTCTCCCACTGTCACCTTTATGCCAGCGAATGCCAACCAATTTGCATATGGCCAAGCTCACCTCTTGCCAATCCTCGTAGCTATGAGATCGAGTTTCCCATAAGACTGACTCATCATAATAGCAGTATTTCTTTCTTCGGATCAATTACTGCCTTGCACGTCAGACATAAATGAACCCTCTTATGTCGAGAACAAAGGTTAGTCTCACTTTCACAATTTTTTTTATAATGAATGGTATTTGAAAGTAAAAAAATTCTAAAAATTTTGTTAGCAACAAAAAAAAAAAAAAAAAAAATATTTGTAACACATCGCTAAATTTCATCTGTGATTTAAGTAAGCAGTTTATAGGCTTGTTAAGAGTCTTCAGTAATCTATACTTTTAAAATGTTAAGAACTTTCCAGACAACTTAATATTATTATTGTACCCTGTTAGTGTTTAAGGGACATGACAATTTATATATATATTATGTATGCAGAAAAACAAAAGTGTGTTTTTTCACACATTAGTGTGCATATAAACTTGTTTCACATTAAATACTCATGTCAACAAAGTCTTTTCGGGGGGGGGGGGAAAAAAAAAAAAAAAAAAAAAATTAAAACTCAAGTCATGAATAAAGTCATAAAAATATTTATTTCTTTTGTTTCATGAATTTTTGTAACATATGAAAAAAATGGAAACATGTGCAAATGGTAGAAAATCTTGAACAGACATAAGTGCAGATAAAATGCTGGCCCTCACTCACCAGCACAAGTTTTCATCACTCTTGAGACATTCATCCAAATACTCCCAACGTTATTTTTTATATTTTTATTTTGCATATCTTTATGTTTGAAAAAAAACAAAAAAAAAAACAACAACATTTGAGCCCTTACTCACTCAAAAATAAATATGACTAAACTTTCATTAAGAACTTTTTTTTTTACTGCCTTTTCTTTTTACAATTAAAAGAAACATGAAAATACGATTGCATGAGTTTTTTTCTTTTTAGCAACTGACCGCATTTAATACAGAAAGGTAGTTTGCTTGAAGCATTGCTGGTAAATATATATGCAGGAGTATAAGCAGGCAACCGGCTGTTGTGATAGTGTAACATACGAACAAAAATGGACAAACGGAAGGTTTTATTTGTTTGGTTATTTCATTTAACTTTGTATATCCATTTATTTTTCAAGATAATCACAATACGAAGTTAAAAAATTACAAAACAAATAAAATCTTTTGTTTGTTCATACGTCACACTAATACAACAGCCGGTTCCCTGCATTGCTATAGACGTCTTCTACTCGTCTGTATCTGATCGCATTTATTTTCATTGTTTTTGTTTTCAGAGATCCATTCTAGAGTTTTCTTCAGAGACACAATGCATCTGAAAAAGGAAATGCTCCCTACTCTTCCTTTTCTCTCCTACTATCTCCGCCCTAGTTTGTTTAATTTAAAATTGTTAAACAGAAAATAATGGACATGAAGGAAACAGAAGAATTAATGAAATAAGAAAAGTGTAAGATCAGTTTTTTCCTATTAAAATGCTGATAATTTATCCGAATGTTACAGAAAGTATGGAGACAACAATCAAATCTGATCAGTAACTTTTTTTTTTATACCAGTAACTAATTTTGTACAAAAAAAAAGATGGCCTCATAATGAAAAAAACTTCTTTTTTTTTCTCACAAAATCAACCAGACTGTTTTAATTACAAAAAATCTAAACATTCGATTTTCAATCAAATTAAAAAAAAAAAAAAAAAAAAAAAAAAACGATTTGTGAAATTTAAATAGGACGACACCTGGAGTAAATGTGGTATTATGGTCATTGATGATTTTAACAAAGAAGTAGGATATGACATTTTTTAGTCATTTTGACCAACGGCATCCATTTCCCCACACTTTCGAATGGCCTTGTGTCATATTTGTTTAAAATACTTAAAATGTAAATTTTAAATATCTTTTTTTGCAAATAAATAATTCAATCGTAGTATCATCCAAAAATAAATCTACAAGAAATTAATTCATGTGATAACAATCATGACTTATTATTACTAATATTACTGCTAAACTTTAATTCATATGAAAAGTTTAGCAGTAATATTAGCCAATAGCAATACCTTTCAAAGCTAAATGTTCCTCATTAGAAGAGGAGATGGGCCAGACTTATACAAAATTCAAACACAGATAAAAACTGGCTTTATAACATTTAGATATGAAATAAGAACGAAAGAATACGGCAAAAAATAATTAAGAAATATTAAAAGTAGGTGCAATATATAAGAGTAAATCGGAAGGGTAGTAAAGACGTTTCTTTTTTTTTTTAAAATTTCTCCCTTTTCCTTATTCTGATGATATAATACATTTATAACTTTTATTCCTCATCTTTCATTTAATATATATATATATATATATATATATATATATATATATATATATATATAGCAAAAGCAGTAATTAGTAAAAACCTGAAGTAAGTGAACAATACTATTGCAGAGCAAATATATTTTTATTACCGTTTTATCTCCTTAGTTACACATGTTTCGGTTACCGACCCAGTAACTTCAGACTTTACAGAAATGGTTATTATGATTAGAAAAACGATATTAGAAGAAGCAGCCCCCCCCCATAAAATTTTTTTTATGCTTCTTCTAATATCGTTTTTCGAAACATGTGTAACTAAGCAGATAAAACGGTAATAATATATATATTATAGTCATCCACATACAGTACTGTTTCGCTGTTTCACAGCTCATCAGTGCGGCTAGACAGGCAACTACTTCAAGCCAGGATTGAAACCCGACCGTCTGTACGACAGTCAAGGCTCCTAACCATTACACGATTGACGGCTGCTGAACGAGTAGTGAGTTTAACGATGTTTGGACATTGTGTGTGTATATATATATATATATATATATATATATATATATATAAACAAATGACAAAAGTCTATATTCCAAATTTCATGATGTTGACCACCTATCGGTTTATTCCTTTATTGACATTTGCAATTCTTGACAGTATCTGTTTCATGCTGAAAATTTATTCATTTAATTATTATATCAATGAATGAATCTATTTTGTCCTTAACTCATCAGAAGAAATGGCAACTATCAATCCACCAAAAGAAAATAAAATGCATTTGGGCATGATTACAAAATCCGAAAATTGGAAAAGAAGTTTTTTGTAGGTTTCTGACTACGTTTTGATTGTATTTGAAAGATTAAAGACTTAAGTTAATTTCCCAAAGAAAAAAATATTTGTACACGTGAAAAAAAAGTTATCAAAAATATTTTCACGCCGAGCTAACCAATTCAGATAAATTTTGAAAGTATTCATTGCAAAAATACTTTGAAAGATAAATATTAGTTTTCTGGGCCTATTTCAAAGATAATTAGTAAAGTCCTAAGATACTGAATTAGATTAAAAAAAAACCCACCTTGTTTGTACAAAAAATAGCTTAATTAGCTCCCAAAATTCTGCCTTTTGTAAATTCGCAACAAACAGAAGTTTTGTAAACATCACTCATACGGAAGCCCCAAATCTGACACAGTCGAAACGCCGTCTGAAAATGACGTCATGTAATTAAAAGAAGGTAAGGGGTGCTCGTTTTCTATTTTACCCAGACGTGCATCGATACATTCCGATCTTGAACGTTTATCATTTTTACCATTTTTTAATATAATTATTTTTCTATGTTCCTGTTTTTAAATTAAAATTTTTTATTTTTATTTTTCAAGATTATGTAAAAATTATGTTATGCTGGAAGTTTCACATTCATGTAAGCAAGAAAAATATTAAAATATTACATATAAAAATTATGCGAAACCTGTAATTTTAAAAAAGTAGTAATGTTTTTTGCAATTATAATTTTTTTTGTATGAAAATATTAAACAAACAATGCTTAATTCAACAATGATATCAGTAATTCGAGAAATTAATTTTTCTTTGAGTTATATCGAATTCATTAATACAGAATTTAGGGGCTTTTTTTTTTTGGTAATATTCCTGTTAAAATTAAATATATATTTTTTGAATTGTTATAATTTACGAGGCTTTATTTTCATAAAAAAGCAAAAATAAATCCATGCATTTTTTTTTTTTTTTTTACTACTAAAAACCATAACTTTAGTAAAGGTATTTTTTGCTTAACCAAAATAATACATTGGCACTAAGATTTAAATAAAAATAATGGGTTCATCATATTCTGCGATCATTATTTGATAAATACTGAAAATTTCATTAAAATTGTTTAATTTCCTGATTTTTGATGAATTTTTAAGTAAAGGGAGGGGCCAAAATGTTTATCCATTTTAAGCACGGCCATTCCTTTTGCACGTACCTAGATTTACACAAATTGATAAATTTAATCTGATAGACTTATGATGTTGGCTGGCACTGCTATTATAATTTATGTATTTTTAATTATACATGCATTATAATATATAGGTAAAAAATTTAATTTGTAAACTTTAATGTTTTTTATAAACAAACAAACAAAACGTATAAATTCAATTTAATGTTTTAACATTGCTATCATAGACAATTGTAAAATTATCTCCACTTGGATTAGTGAACACAAAATATGACAGTTGTCTCCCTCCAAATCCAACTAATCTGCTCTTGGATTTGTGAGTTTTGCTCAAATTTCCACGACATTATTTTAATAATTACAGTAAAATTCCGAAGCAATATTCCCTTCGCTACTTATGTGAAGGAATACCGAGGGAACTGAGAACATTTTTTGGGGCCTCTTGCACTTTAAGGAAACAGAAATACGAGGAAGAAAATGGGACATAAGTCGTATTACACCGGTAGTAAGAATGCCATTTGATTGGATAGTAAAATATTGACGTCATTACTATAAAATATTGATAGAATTTAAAAATTGAAATTATTGTTTAGAATAATTTCAATTTAATAACTAAGTATTTAATAATAGTATAAAAAAATAATCATTGTACCTATTTACAATGCCTCCCCACGGGACAGAGTTAGACACCAGGGTCGTTTTTTAACGTGGAGAAAAGGTACAAAAATAAAAATTGTCTCATTCGTGAAGGATTTCTCCTCTACTGAAAGAACGAGAAATGGAAGTGCCGCATCCGAAGAACAGATACTACACTTTGATCTTGGCCAAATCATTGTAAAAGAATTTTTTAAAAGTTAAAATCATATTTAAGTAACACAATTCGATCACCTATTTATAGTGAACTATTTTACTTTTTTTATTATTTAAAACAGTTAATTAGATATTCAGTAGGTGTATCAGAATTTTTGACACCCCTAACACGAAACTGCAAATAAAATATTAAAAAAAAACTCGTAATTTCTCTTTTAAAGGTGGGTTGTTTATTTTCTTTATGGATTATACTTCCAAAATAAACTATTAAAGTTGTATAAAAAGTAATAGAAATATTAAAAAAAAAAAAAATAGTAATGAAATTAATTGAATGTTACGAGTTCAGTATTTTTCAATTTTTAAACTTTAAAAATCTATCAAAATTTTTCTATTGATTCTATTTTTACGATATTTTCAGGGTCAATGTGAAATGTTATGCTCTTTCCAATAAACCGAATATAATATTTTAGACAAACGTTTTTTTTTTAAATTCACGCCCCCATTTTCAAATGTCTATTAAAAAGTAAATAATTAATTTATGTACCAAAGTTTTATATATCACAAATTGAAGATAAAAGATCAATAAATAATATATTCAAATTTAAAAACAAAAAAAAAAGTAGTGTCTTTTAGAAATTTACCTGTAAAGTCCGAAGTTTAAAACCTTTTTTTAAAAAAAACCCACGTTGTTTTTTTTTGTGTTTTTTTAATGAAACCTTGGTCCTTTATTTGAAAAAAAAAAATTAGGGCTTGAATGACATTTTTCGAGGAGTTATAAGCTTCGAAAGATGGTGGGTGGAATTATTCAATAGTTTTCACGAAATTTCTGACACTGCTAGATATTCAGTTATGACGATAAAATATGGATTAGGAATTTAACAATTAAAATTATTGTAGAAGAATTTAATTACTAAGTATTTAATAATTATTAGTATAATAAATAATATTGTAAAAGAATTTTTAAAAAGATAGTCATATTTAAGTAACACAATTCGATCACCTATTTATAGTGAACTATTTTATTTTAATTAAAAAAGTTAATTAAATCTTTTTTTAATCATGCGTGTATTTATTTTTAGAATTATTTTATTTCTTTGATTAAAATTTGATTCATAATCTTATTTCGTGCTTGTTTTTATTTTATTTTAATTTATTTTTATTATATTTTCTTCACTAAATATTTTTATTTTGTTGCATTTATTTTTCATACATATTCAAATAATGATTTTGGCCTTTTTTTTTTGCCTCAAATAGTACCTTCAAAAAATTTTCGTGATTAAATAAACCAGTGAAAAATTTATGTGCATGCACTTTTAGGGAGCAGCTATTAAAAAAAAAAAAAACCGTATATGCAGAGTTCACGTTTCCCGTGAAGTACCAAAAAAAAAAAATGTTTTCTAATAATGTCAATTTCAATATCGTTTCATTTTATCATTTCTAATTATTTCTATTTGTTTATCATTTGATTTATAAAATTATACGCTAGAAATCATTGTTTAAAAAATTCCTGTATTTAACAAAAATTATTTAAATTTTTTTTTCTGCTTTCTAATATTGTCAATTTCAATATTCCATTTTATTTATAAAATGACGTCAATATTTCGCTATCGAATCAAATAGCATTCTTACTACCGGTGTAATATTACTTCTGTCCCATTTTCTTCTTGATATTTCTGTTTCCTTAAAGCTAGAAAGGGCCTATTTTGGAGGTAGTTTGTTACCGACTATGAACTTCCAAGAGGCATTCATTTCTGGTCATCCCTACATTAAATCAACCTTGTGTCACATATAACCCTAGTAGGGAGGCAGATCAATAACAACAACATTAAGATTGTTTTATTAAGAAAATACCTTTATACAGTCTCTGAGCTTCCTCGGGTTTTTTTGGCAGTCATGAAGACCTGTTCGTCTAAGGGACGTAACTCTACTTTTACTAAGAACATTTCAATAAATGTAAGAAAAAAATAATAATAAAAACAATAGAATTAATTTTTATATTTATTTTTTCTTTGTTTTTTTTTTCTTAAATATCTTTCATGACATTAAGGTAGTGGAAAAAATTATCTATTTAGATGATTTTTTAATTTTTTCTTACATTTACTCAAATGATGAGTAAAATTAGAGTTACGTCCCTTAGACAAACAGGCTTTCTTTATGATTGCTGTTTTTTTTTTAATTTTTTTTTTATATCATTTGTTTTTCCTTCCGCAAAGCAATATAAAACAAGCCCCACCCCCCATTTATAGTAGAAAATTTTTCTATTTTGATGAATGTCTTTTTGGTCAAACTGATTTAATATTTCAAAAATATTTTACAGATTTCTAAAAAATATTTCAGTACCATATAATTGTATTGTTATTAATAAATATCTAACTTGTAACGCCACTGAATGTAAATGCATTTCATTTTATAATAGCAGACATATTGCATATTATTTTGTATGATTTATAAACACTTTAAAACGTAAAATTCATATCGCTAAACTCATTTTTTGTTTCTTTATCATCAAAATTTACATATTACGAATGTTTAAATTAAAAAAAAAATGTTTTACACTGATTCGTTTATGAATCGATTACTTTTAAAAAAGTAATAAAATGAGACAAAGTACTTTGAGTTTGCTTCCAACCTGTTGAGTTAGCAGGATATGATAAAACTTCATGATGTTCTGAACATAAGCGTTTGAAATCTGGTGGTTAAAACAATCTTTTGTGAACTTTTAAGTGTTAATATTCATATTTTGGCAAATGTTGAATCACATAGTTATTGAACAAATCTATTTACCGTCATCTAATAATATACATTTACTATGCAATTAGGAAACAAACTTTATAAAAAACACTAGCAGGCCATACGGTGTTGCCTGGTAATAAGGTACGCTTGAATATATTTTAATTCATGCAGATTACATATTTATTATTATAGAGACAATTATCTATCGGTTATTATATTGAAACTAATATATAGCAGTGAGATCAAAACTATATATATATATATATATATATATATATAACTACTTCATTTCCTCACATAAAATTAATATACGAAAGTATAGATTTATGCGTAAACTTTAAGTATTTACTTCTACAGTGCTCAATACGTAGGTAGAGCTAGTTAGTGATTTATAAAATATACATAAGCCTGACGAATCCTAGAGTGGATGATACACCGAATATTCAGTGTAGCTTAATCGCGATATATATATATATATATATATATATATATATATATATATATATAGAGAGAGAGAGAGAGAGAGAGAGAAAGAAAGAGAGACAGAGACATTTCAAATGCTTATGTTCAGAACATCAGGAAGTTTTATCATATCCTACTGACTCAACAGGTTTAAAGCAAACTCAAAGGTACTTTGTCTCATCTTTACGTCACTTCCGGTTTGGCAATGGACGCAACAGCAAAGATGTCACGTTTTTTTTTTTTTTTGCACATTCTTTTCCTCCTTCGCGATACAGGTTCGAGCCTGCCTGCCTACTACCACTATTTTTTTTTTTTGCTCAACACACACCTTCAAACACCCAAGCAACGCCGGGCACCCAGGCTAGTCCGTAATTAAAGAAGAAACCTAATCTATATCTATATCACAGCAGCCAAACACAAATTATAAGTACAATGGCAACTACACTGTAAAGAGAAACTCATACCCACCGACACAACCACTAATAAACCATAACATTTTTTGAGCACCAAACAAAAAAAAAAAAAAATTCCCCTTCCTTCTCACAAATCTATTGAGTCTGCATTTCAACTCTAGTCCAAAAGTGTTTGAGAAAAATACAATCAACACAACAGCTCATATCATATGATGGGTTCTCTCATTGTTAACATAACGAGACATCTCTGATAGAGAAATTTCATTATAGTAAATCATGCACTGGAGAGAAAAAAAACTTATTGAGCAAATAATTTCTCTACAATTGCATGATATGTCTTCTGTCAAAAACCTGCCAGATCACAAGTGTTATTTCAGAATTTTTTTTTTGTTTCTTTTCTTCAAATTTGAAGCCCTAGCAAGCCTAATCTTCCTACTATTTCAAACACAGATATATATATATATATATATATATATATATATATATATATGATGAGAATAATAGGAATAGTATTCCGACGAGATAGATAAAAAAAAAAAGGAACAAACGTTGATGGACGTGTGACTTGGTCTATTCCTTTTCTTTTATCTCTCTCTCTCTCTCTCTCTCTCTCTCTCTCTCTCTCTCTCTCTCTCTAGATACCATATATTTTGGCATATAAGGCGACCGTCAGATAAGACGAGGTACAAAATTGGAGCAAACTTTAATAAATTTATCATATATCGGTTGTATAAGACGACTGCTGTTTGTTTAGCCTAGGCTAGAGATTGCAACACCCGGTATTTTATGAAATATTGGTTTTTTAAACATGATTTTTTTTTTTTAACTATAAGGGTCGTCTTATACTTCATAATATACAGTAAATACAAATAATCTAGAATTTATATAGATATGAAAATAAATTTCTACCTATTAGTATTATATATATAAATCATTTACAAAAAATAAGACATTATCATTGCAAAAAATATTCCATCAAAATAAACTACCCAAACTAAAAAAAAAAAAATTAATTGGCATCAACCAAATGTCAATTCCCATAATACCCCAGCCTAAAATATATAAAGCTGTAGCAAATATGATGGATGGTCTGAAGAATGCACGGCAAAAGAAACAAAAGAAACAAAATAAAACAAAAAACTCAATTACCTTATATACCCTATCACCAATATTGAACACTTATATATCTAGCAACTGATACATATATATGTATATATTACATAATCGAAGAATGTCTTATTTCAGAATTAAATTAAATACATGTCTCCTTTTTTCTGCACCCTTATATTCTGATGTTCATGGGGGTAATCAAGAAGAATTGGGAGAATTCTTGAAATAGAGATTTATTGGAATTATAAAAAGCCCAACAATTGAGGCGGAGTTCATATCCATTATGTGATATTCCTAATTTTGCCTTTAATCAATTTAGCTTTTCAACTTCCCTCCCTCCACTTTTCCCTCTGCTTTGAATATCACAATATTTTGTTCCTTATGTACTTATCACTAGACGTCACATTTCCAATCTGTTACCTAGCATCCCCTCTACTCTTCTGATATTTTTTTTCTATTATCGATGCATTCCAATACAAAACCTACATAAGATCGCTCCCAGGCACATCAAGTACCTTTGTGAGAAATTTTTAAAAAATCGGCCCAGCCGTTTCCAAGTCCATAAGGAACGAACACACAAAGTTCCTTCTATATATATATATATAGAGAGAGAGAGAGATTGAACGTGGATTCCATGAACAAAGCTTCTTTCTTAGAACTGCACGCCTGTGGAATCCTGTTCCGTCTGCCTGCTTCCCACCGGACTACAACTTGGATGTCTTCAAGTCCAATGTTAACAAATTCCTAATGAACCGCCCCTTTAAGTAAACACTTCATCAAATCTCCACACTAATGTAATGTACTTGCAATAACCCTTATCCCTGAGTGGCTTCCGGACCTTGATAAGTGGTGATCACTGTGTAAAAAAAAAAAAAAAAAAAAAAGATAGAGAGAGAGAGAGAGAGAGAGAGAGAGAGAGAGAGAGAGAGAGAGAGAGAGAGAGAGAGTCTTAGAAGTTTCTCCGACTTTATAAAACTAAACATTTTTTTAGTCCCAAGTCCTTCATTGGAAAACCCCTCTGCCCTTAAGTAAATAAATCTTTTGCAATCACTGCATTAGTTTGCTTTCAAGAATTCCCGCTAGTCGTTATATTATTGTAGGGGTCATTGTTTACCATGAAAATTTAAAAACAAAACAGAATTTCATCTCATGGCACCCTAGCATCGTTGATTAAACACCACCTTCTTCAAAAAACAAGAACGAAAGCGTTCTGGATAGGGGATCTGAATTGGAGTTTCATTAGGTGGATGGCGAAGTACTTTAACACCTTTCTGGCAACTTCTGCAGCAGCGCTGACTCTAATCGTATTGGCTTGCCTTTCTATTGAACTTTGTCTGCAATGCTGAGAGAGAAACCCTGGTAACTGGACATCAAGGTCCGATTATCACCTACCTAGGCATACACCTGAAGAAACAACTCCAGTTATAATTGTATAGCCACAGCAGATGCTATATTGCACCAGACGAGATGCAGAACACCATAGTATCAAAAGACAAAAGGTTCCATCATCAATGAAATAATTTTATTTTCAAACACTGTTTGCAAACAATCCTTTAAATGAGATTTTAAAATAGCATTTTTCTATAATTTATTATTTTTAGAATCTTGAGAAAAACAATGAATTTGTTGATCAAATAATCAAGAAGATGGTTGTTTGACAGATTTCTCCAAATAAATAGTTTTTACAAAGTTATCTTGTTGCCAACGTGAATGCTGTCTGCTGCCTCTATTTTTTTTTCAGTTATAATAAAGATGATTCTGTAACTCAGCTTGCAAACGTATTTTACGATTTGATATGCAAAATAAATTTCATAATTTTGAAACAATCGTTCTTATTCTAAAGTTTTCATCTCCATCTGGTCATCATCAGGCGATGTGGTAGAAATATTTCCATACTCATTAATAATTCACATATTCAGGAGTAACTTTTTCTCAGATGGTACTCACTCCAACAACCTCCATTATCCAATGACTGAATCCGTTTGATGAAATGAAAAGATTTTAATTAAAAAATTAATTTAAGGCATTAGTCTCATCAGAATTGCATACATTACTGATGCCTTAGTTTGGAAATATTTTAACAATAAAAAAGTGTTCTGTCGGCATAAATGGTTAACAAATTGTCTTGCGATAATATATAAATATTTTTTAAAATTTTGAACTTGGTGAGATATAAAGAGAAAAAATGGGAGGGGGTGCATATAGAAATTTACGCACACATATATATGTGTGTGTATGTTTTTAAAAGTGTGTACATGTTTCTCATGAATGTATGTGTGTTATCAGAAGTATTAAAAAATTTTTCTTTTTTACTTAAAAAAAAATTAAAAAAATAAAAATAAACAGTGCTTGCAGTGTAAAATAAAATTATCAACAAAAGTATATTTTTCAATTGGCAGCAAAAAAAAAAAAAAAAAAAAATGTACAAAGGTTAAAGTTGTATTTTAATTTTGGAATTCAATAAAATTTATGTCACCAGTAATGTTTAATTTAATTTTTTTTTTAGCCATCATGGAAGATAAAGAATGTTTCTTCTTAAAGAGAAAGTGGGTGTGGCGAATGTAAATGTGTTTATCAAAGAAAGGAGATTATAAATATGGGATATTCGTAAGTGTGAAAAAAACCCCCAGAAAACAGAAAACAAAAAAATAAAAATAAAAAAAATAACCCCAAAAAATAAAAACAGTTATTCAGATCCTTAAAGACGGAAAATAATTTGAAAAAAATCTTATTAAAATGTTTCGTGTTTGTACATTTCTTGTACATTTTTAAAGATCTGAATAACTGTTTGTACATTTTTTGTAAATACTGCTTGAAGGTTACACTACGTGTTAATTATTACATTTCGCGCACACACAAATAAATAAGACAGCAAAAACAAACAATTGCAGCAAGACAAAAGTCAGTGAGATTTTCCTGTAGAATAGTCAGTTAATCTCCCTAAACGAAATTGATCTTTCAATTTG
This sequence comes from Euprymna scolopes, assembly GCF_053919585.1. Classification (NCBI taxonomy): domain Eukaryota; kingdom Metazoa; phylum Mollusca; class Cephalopoda; order Sepiida; family Sepiolidae; genus Euprymna; species Euprymna scolopes. The sequence continues at coordinate 171,487,054 of NC_136482.1, forward strand.
ATTTCGTTTTTGTCAAACAATTCGAATTTGTTATGCATTGGTCAATAGGAAAACATTCAAAGACACAAAGATAAAAAGTATAATAGATAAATGGAAGAATAAATTATTATTTATGATTCTATAGTGATCAAACATCATCTGACGGGTAAAATATACAAAATAAAACACAAGAAAGGAATTAACATGCCTGACTTGTTGCGAGTGTTAGTATCAGATATTTGCAATAAGATATTTCTCACATAAAAAAAGAACACTGGAGGAAGTTTAGTTCCAAGAAAATCATTGGAAAATTTTTTAACAATTGGTGAAGAAATATCAAAGACAAATTTAATAAATGCTTTGCATGAAAACAAATTCAACAGAATTTAAGATTTTGTTTTCTTTTCTCCTTGATGCAGTTTTTAAAAAATTTTTTTTTTTAATCAAAATTTTTAAGCAAGGTGCAAAAATTCTTGGAACCATAAAAAGGCTTGACAAAAGTTTGTTTTAAGTAAAAAAAAAGTATGATTTAAAAAAAAAAAAAATTATTTTATGCACATTTTATGAGAAAAAATAGAGTTCATCTGAACATGTTGAAAAGCAAAAGTGTTGTCGAAGCAGTTTTTGGTATTCGTGTGTTCTTTGAAGTTGTTTCACTTGAGAATTGTAAGTAAAAATGTGATATTCGAATGAGTCTTTAATTTTAAAAAAATGTTTTACTGAACACATTCTGGGATAAGGGGGGGGGGATAATCAAGCAGTTTTAAATAATTAGATTTAGATATTTTATAGAATAGGACTTGCTGATAAATATGTCTTGTATAATTTTCATGTTTAGAAGTAAAATCAAATTTTTACTTTGTTAAATGAGACAGGTTAAAATTTGTAAATGAGCTTCAAGGGTTTTTATTGCCAAGGTTGAGGAATGGTTGTCCTAGCAATTAATGAGTTGCATTTAGAAGGATCGCATATGTACAAGCAAAAGAGAAAAACATTTTTTGGAAGAAGCAATCTCCAACAAACCATTTTTTTTTTTTTCATACAAAAGCTTCTTGGACAAGTTAAAAAATAAGTTAATTTAATTATTCACCTTAATCAAAACAAGACACACACACACATATATACATGTGTATGAATGTGTGTGTGTGTGTATATGTGTTTTATATATATATATATATATATATATATATATATATATATATATATATATATATATATGTATATATATATATATATATATAAAACACAATTTGGCTCTTGCTTTTTTAAAATTGAGTACTATGGCGATTTTCTGCTTTTTATAAAAGGTTTTAGGACTTTTTGAACTACTTCTTCAAACATTTTTCTTGGAGTCATGAATTTTTTTATAATACTCAATATATATATATATATATACTGTACATATGTTTATATACACTATGGATTTTTTAAATAAATATTTTACAAATACAAAAAAACATTAAGGGTTTTGATTTAAGGCTAAATATTGGTAATTGATACACTTTTTTTCACATACATTATGTCTTTTTGGAAATCAGACACACAAATACATAAACTGTGCAATAGTGACAGAAAAAAAAAATCACAAGAGAATTAGGCACGGAAATTTTAAAAAGAAAGTTCTGTGAAATGGTGGGTTTTTGGAAGTAGATAGGAACAAACTAAGTAATATCGTGGCTACCGAGAGTAAAGAAGGCTGAGGCACATGACAGTGTGACGTCATTATCAGATTCACTTGTAGAGATATGATCTAGGCTATCAGCAGCAGTTTCCTCTAGTTTTCAGTTTGCTAACATGGTGTATTCTTGCATTGTTCCAAATTACCGAGGAAATTATCCAAAAGGCCCCAAAGTACATATATTTTCTTTTCCTAAATTTTCTCAATTTGGATACGTACCATTAGAAGGGAAAATTTTTATTCCAACCAAATATAATAAAGTAAGTAATGTTATTTGTTAATAATTAAACGTGTATTTAATTAGAACTGTATTCAAGTACTTTCATAACGTTTGATAACATTGTTAATATAAATTAAAAAAACAATACTATTGCTAATACAGCAAATATTATGTTGATATTTTTAACTGTTTGTTTTCTTATAAGGCTAAAAAGTCTATCAGGAAGGTTGAGAATTTAATTTAATTTTGTTTTAGTTTTGAAAATTATGAACAAATGAGAATAATTGTCAAAATGTCTTTAATAATAAATAAAACCCTTCATTGAGTATTTCCGAATTATTTTGAAGTTCTATATTTTTTTTTTCTAAAGTTGCTTTGAAAATTATTTACCACACGACTATTAATGAAATTACCAGTGACTGAGCGTTATATATTAAAATCGATTGTTTCTTTTTAAAATTATAAACAAATAATTTTTACAGGAGAATAATTGTCAAAAATATTGTGTTTTAAATTTATTCACTTGCCTCCTCAGGAGGGCACAGTTACACACAAGGTCGGGTTTTAATGTGAGAAAATCTAGCTCCCCAAAAAGGTGCACTCTGGATAGGAACAAAAATAAAATAAAAATTGTGTCAGTCATGAAGAATTTCTCCTCCACTGACCGAGGACAGAACAAATGAAGTGTAGCATCAGAACAGATACTACACTGTGATTATTATTATTGCAAATGTTTGTTTACTGTCTTTTCTTAGATTTTAGCAATAGTTTACATTATGGTATGAATGTTTTCTTTAATTATGTTTTTAGGTATGTGAACATCATTTTCGGCCTGAGGATGTAATAAAGAAGTCAAGATTCGATGATAAAACGTTGTGAAATAAACACACAAAATGAGAACATTAGTCCGAATAATCTCTAAAGTTCCAAAAAAATAACATTCAACCCATGTGATTTTTCTCTAAATTAAATTAAAAAATATTTCTGCACTAGTAACTTTTGTTTGTTTGTATTTAAATTATTTGTTTTATTTCAATTTTTTGTATTTTATCGTTTGTTTTCATTCTTAAAATTATTTACCGTTTGTTTTCACTTTTAAAATTATTCATCGTTGGTGTTTAATATGTTATTTAATTCTTTGTTTCCTAACTTTATAATTCACTTTTATCAGTATTAAATTGTATATTGCTTTAAAATTACTTAATTTTACATAGATAATGTATTTTAAATTGAATAAAGTTCAGTTTCAGTATTAATCGAACTGTGTTCCTTTTTAAAAATGTTTTATTGCTCTTTTTCAAATGGCCCTGATATAGTACTGACAATCTGATAAATCTTACCTACATTGCCTGCTGGCATTTTTTAGTTAACAGGCCTTCTTCTTACTCTCGGTGGCCGTAGTAATATTCGATAAGTTTATATAAACTTCTAAAAAGGTACAAACATATCAGCAGTTGATATTGAGCTTCAAAAGTCGACCGCTTCGACTGCAGTCAGCAATCTTACTTGCATGCTACCACAAAAGTAAGAGAAGTTATGTTTTATATGATTGCATTATAGATTGCCAAGAGATCTCTATTCTAATTATGAACAATGCCATATACTAAGTGGAAATTATGACCTACCTTACTAGAGATCTCAACCCACAAATGATTAATAATCATATCAGCAGCAGTTTATAATGTCACAAAAACTAATTTGTCAACAATGGTATAAATATACAAATGTTTCTTTTTAATAGGAAGTTTTTTTATTTTAACAATACACCTTAATGAGATAATTTCATTGCAATGAACCACAGATTATATATAAGTTTTGAAAATATATATGGCAATTAAGCTAGTCAGAATTTCCCGCTTTTCATCCCCATGAAGATTTGCCAGGCTTTTTCCTGACAGAACCTCATGAGGATAAGACACAGAAAATTCTGTGCAGCTTAATTGCCATATATATTTTCAAAAGTCTACTACCTAGCTCTACTTATGTACTGAGCACTGTCGAAGTAAATACTGAAAATAGATACATTAAATAATAATTATATACATATATGTATATATATATATATATATATATATATATATATAGATATACACACAAAAAAAAAAAAAAAATAAATGATAAAGTGTATATTCCAAATTTCAAGATGTTATCCATCTTGAACATTTTAAAATGCTGAAAAAAAAGAAATAAACGGCAAGATGGACAACACCTTGAAATTTGGAATATAGGCTTTTTGTCATTTAATTGTATATGCTCTGTAGTTACATCGAGCTTCATAAATTAAAGGATTGGTATGAATAATGGGTGAGATAAAATCGAATAAGCATAGTAGGGCCCCGAAACATGCATGTACGTAGATTACTGTTTTAGAAATAAATAAAAATATTATTTGTTTACGTCAAAAATAAAAAAATGGGCAATTTCTAAAAAAGGTGAAGACGCTAACCTCAGTATCGTTTAAAAAAAAAAAATCAACAACAAAAAACTATGTAATTATATATATATATATATATATATATATATATATATATATATATATATTATATTATTCCAGGTTAAACAACCAATGAGTTTAATGTAGTCTATACAAAAGTGCTCAATACCGAAGTAGAGCAAGACATACTTTTTAAATTCATTTTACCTAAGCATTTATATGTTGCTACGTATTAATGCACATGTTTCGGTCAGCCATTTACAAGTAACTAGAGACCTTTTCAAGCGATGCTTCTACAAAAGCCGAGTCCATAATGAAAATTGGAAAAAGTTCACAGTATTTATTTATGGCAATTAAACTACACAGTGGTATCTATGCTTGATCCTTGTAAGGAATCATCAGGATAAGTGTACTTAGCCTAATGATTGCCTGCAGGGATGAAACGCTGATGCCTCTGTGTAGTTTAATTGCCATAAATATATTTTTATATTTTAATACTAAGCTTTACTCACATATTGAGCACTGTTGAAGTAAATACTAAAAATCTATATGCAATATATTCTATCAGCATATAATATATGTGTATGTATATACATATATATATATATTATTTAATTATGGTTCATGCATATAATTTCATAATATATATATATATATATATATATATATATATATATATATATATATATATATATATATATATATATATATACACTTATTGGATGCTGCAATGGGCATATATATTACGAAGTTAGATTATCTCCTTTCACACTGTGTTCTGCAGTCCTGAACATGCTGCCTCAGAATTGTGTGAATGAACATGTATCACTGTTACATTTTCGGAGTTTTGTATTGGCTATTATGATATTCCTACATTTTATGCATTCCCTAATAAGCTTATATACGGCATAATAATGTTGACACACCAATTCCCACTAGATCACCGAAGTTAAGCAATATTGAGCCTGGTCAGTACCAGGGAGGGGATTTGACCAATTTGAGAATTCCAGACACTGTATGTAGGAGGATGTCAACTTCTCTCTGCAAGAGTTACAAAAGCCTAATGTCGCCATCTTCTATAACAGGGATATACATGCAACCGGAGAGGTCTTGTAAATTTCATACTCCCCTGGAATTCCTCCTTAGGAGGAAGCTGGTTAAACCTACATAGGGTTAGTGCCGTTTTCATTCCATATATAATTAACTTAGTAGCCGCTGTTTATTGCTAATTGTTTATTATTATGAAAGAAAAATATTCAGTGCATTTGGATGCATATATCTCATTTTGATCAAAGGAGATAAAATCAAATCGTAGTGTTTGCATTCATGTGACTTTTTATTTTAAAGATATGGATAGGAACGATTATTGCTTGAAGCAGGAGTTCACAAGGGGCATCTCGAAGTAAATAGGATAAATTTACTGAAAATTATTTCCATAAATGTCACTATACTTTTCATCGAATCAATACTAAGTACACCTTTGAACCCCACCCTAAAAAATTGAATAATATAAAAAAAAAAAAAATAATAATAAAAAAAGATAAACTGGTATAGGATGAGAATAAGAGAATATAATATTCCTTTGATCCCTGGTCTTCGAACTTGTAATTTATAAATTGCATAAATTCTAATAATGTTGTGCATATTATACATCAAATTAGAGTTCAAAATGGATACTTGTGGAGATTCATAATCTTTTAAACCAATGGATTTCAGGTGGAAACATTATTATATACTTACGGGTTATGTCGAAATTAGTATAAATTCCAAAAATTAAAAAAAAAATGATCCATAACTAGCATATCTAGAGATGTGCTAGATATATTTTTAACAAAAATTAACAACACTATTACAATCATTAAAAATGTGTTTAAAAATGGCAAACACTTAAGTCAAGGGAGATAAGTCAGTCTGATACACAACTCTTCTCCCTTAAAACTTGATAATTTGATAAATTTTATTTTATTTGTAATTATTTTTCTACTGGATTATTTTTTTTAATTTTTGGAATTTATACTAATTTCAACATGACAAGGAATTACATAATGTTTTCACCTGAAACATGTTGGTTTAAAAGATAACCAATCTAAATAAGCACCTACAAATGACATTCTACCATGTTCAAAAATGAATTACATTATTTAAGCACTTTATTTAATAGTAAATATGAAGGGTGGATAATAATATCCATAATAGTGTATGAAACAACTTTGATTTTACAGTGGATAAAAAAAAACAACAAAAAACGATGAGTCAAGGGAGGTAACTTCGGATAAGTACATTGCAAAAAAACAAACAAACAAACAAAACAGAAAACCAATACAAAGCTCTTAACATTTAAATTAAAAACATTTATTTAAATAGAATTTATATTATAATATATATAATTTATAAAATAATAAAATTAAAAAAAAAAATGAAAGAAAAATTATAGAAAAAATTGTTTTTGTTCATAGCTGCTCAGTATCTCAATAGTCCCAATTTGGTTGTATTTTTCCACAGCCAATTTTTATAATACACTGAAAGCTAAAAAATGTTTGTTGACATTAGAGTGTTCTCTGAAAACATTTCAGAGAAGAATTTATATAAAAATAAGATGATAGCATAAAGCAAAAACATGTTATTATATAATGATTGGCATTTTAAAAGGAAAGGGTAATCAGACCAGAGTAAATATAAAAATTGAATTTGTGGTTGAAAATAACCAGAAATATGAAGGGAGAACTTTTTTCCTCTGGTATAAGCTGTTTCTGTGCAAAATTAATGAAATAAAGTAAAAAAAAAACAAAAACAAACAAATACCAACAAAGGCAATTGTTAAGAATAACGTTCTAAATTATTTTAATGAGAAAAGGGAGATAAGTGTAATATTTTTTCAAATTTATTCCTTAGAAAATTTTGATTGGCTTCATCTTTTTTTCTTTTCTGCACCCTATTTCTCTCTCTGTTAGAGATAGTATGTTGCTAGTTTCAATCCCTTCGATAAGTGCTATTATTCCATTAAAAAAATATTTATTTTAGAATTGTCTGATTTATTTCAGCTTCCTTTGTTTCAGCTAGTTGATCCAGTGACCTTCATCAATTTGATGTTCAGATATCCCATTATAAAACATCTTCCTTTTCCAATAGCTTCTTTCCAAGAACTGCAGTCTTCTGGAGGTCTCTTCCTGTCAACTATTTTACTACTCACTATATCCTTATTTTTTTTTCAAGGCGAAAGTCAATAAGCAACTCTGTTCTTTGTGTTCATAATCTTTCATTTTTTTTAGTCCCTTAAATCAAATGGTTCCATACCTTGCCTGGAGTAATTTCCATAAAAAAAAAGAAGAATGCTTCACAAATACATATAATAAACATTGAAGGGAAGTGAATCTCTTGTTGCTTCTTCCATACAAACACAATTCGGTGGCTTTCAAAATAGTATCATTGAGTATGACATATGTTTCTGACTTTTCGTTCAGCGTATCTCCACATGCTTTCTTCCAGTCTGCGTGCATCTGTTCATGGCACTAGGATCTTTGACAAAGTGGTTCTTTTGGACAACAATAATGTGCTGATCAATTTCACCTTGGAGCATATCTAGACCAAGTTCCAGGTAAGATACACTGAAAAATAAATGCATGCAGCATCTCGGTAGTTCGATTAAAAACTGTTACAATGTTACAGAATTACAATTAAGAAATGAATTTGAAATTTTTCCAATTATCTCCCTTTGTTCTCAATAAAATAATTTAGGATTCATTTTTACCCGCCCCTCCCAGGTGAACCAGCAGCAGTAGCTGCAGGCAAGAGTGAATATGAAAAACATGACATGTTGCAGGCAACATGCATAGGCAATGAGGTGCTGTGTAGAAGAAAAAATGTATTTTGAATGTACAGTTGACAATAAGTGCAGATCAGTAAAATGTGGGTTGGGGGTATCCTTTTTTGGAAAATGGAAAATTTTAAAAAATAACAAAACAATAATAATAAAAAAAAATTGATGGAAATAACTAGAATAAAAATAGTTTTTTTTTTTTTCCTTTTCTCAATGTGAATATTTAAAGAAATGGGGATAAAATGTTTAGCTATCCACAGCTAGATTCCAAATTGAGCCCAAAAGACAAATGTCTTCTAGAAGAAAAAAAAAAAAGCCATGGACACCTACTCCCATTTTGACCATAAGTAAATTGGCATCAAAATAATTGTATGAAATTATAAAGCTATTAAAGATATTTATTAAAAATTAATAATGTCTTTAATAGCCTTTTTCTTTCTTTCTTTCTCTCTTTACGTTATAGATATGCAGAGAAAAAAATAGAAAAGTGGACAAACAACAGAACGTAAAAGATAAAATCACATCAAAAACACAGCAGATTTTTGAGTTCTGTTAATAATAGAATCTTTGACAAAATTGTTGATCGTTTAATAAAAAGAAAGGAAATATTAATTTTACTGATCTGTTTGTATTATATATTTTATGGTTTGTTTATTTTTCCATTAATTTTTTTTCTAGACATTTTATTTGATTTTATTCTGATAAATAATCTTATCTATCATATATGTGTCCTTTCAAGATGTTTGATATTTCATTAAACCTACTGAGAATGATGGGGGGGGGGGTAACACGCAATTTTTTAAATTCTTCAAAAGAAACAACATTTATATTTTACAACGTTGATATTGTTAAATGACAAATAAATAAAGTAGCTGAAATCTATATTAGTTAAAAATGCATAACAGATACCATTATTGGTAAGATTGAAGATCGAGTGGAAAAATACTCTCGATCTCTATATCACATAAAAGGAACCAAATTCTCCTAATCACCAATTAAAATTTTAATCATGTGATTATTTATAAACGATTTAAATTAAAATTAACCATGTGTACTCTCTTTTTTCATTTTTGAAAACAATTTTCCATTTTTTAATTTTTTCTTACAATGAATTATGCCAGCAAAAAAAAAAAAACAAAAAAAAAACGATTGTGGTGATGTAAAAATATCTATTTATATTGTTTAAAATTAAAAATAAAGAAGGTTTATATTGTTTAAAATTATAAAATTTGTATTTATATTATTTAGAATTGAAAATAAAAGCTTATATTGTTTAAAATGAAAAAAAGTTGTGTATACATTGTTTAAAAAAATAAAAAGTGATTATTGTTAAAAAAAAGTTCTGTTTATATTGTTTATTTTTGAAAAAAAAGTTCTGCTTATTTAAAATTCTGAAATCCCGATATTATTGTTTCCATATTGTTTGCATAGTAATTTAAAAGTGATTAGAGGAATTATTTTTATTTATTTTATTTTTTTAAGTGATATTGGGATCGAGAGTATTTTGCACACTCAATCAATTGCCTCACTATGAATAATAGGTTAAAGTAGTAATACATATTTAAAATAATTGGACAAGGTAAAAATGTGTGGAATGGGAATCACAAATGTTCAACTAATTATTAACGCCATTCAAGTGCAGTCCACTTCATACGCATATATTGTTAATATGGTGTATAAACAAATAAGTAATTTAGCAGAATTAAGGCAGAGGTTCAGAAAAATTAAAAGAAAAAGTAAGATAAAAACGATCAACTTATTTTTTCTGAATTAGACCCATTTGTGAAAAAGAAACATTTAAAATTTGGGTGCTTATTCAGATTGGCACTTCTGATGGCAATTAAAAGTAAAAAAAAAAAAAAAAAATACAAAAAAGTCTGTATGGTGTACGTATTGGTCACGGAACGAAAATGAAATATTCCAAAAATTACATAATTTAACCAAGTTTTTTTTAAAATTATTATTCAAGAAAATCAAATTTTACAACTAAGCAAATCATAGTGTTTTTGTTGGCCATGATTAAATCCGATGAAATAAAAAAAAAAGGAGAAGGCAGCTCAAATCGAAGTGTCGAGGTGAAAAATCAGCCTTAAGTTCAATGCAAAAGTAAAATCGCTAAAAATCGTAAATTTGGATTTTCTTAGTTTTAAATAAAGCTTTGGAATATGACATCTTCGTTCTGTAACGAGTACGTAGATTATACAAACTTTCCTGTATTTTCTTTGCTTTTAATTGTCATGAGTGCCAATTTGAATAAGCACCAAAAATTTGGCGCTTGTTTGGGATTTGGTCTTTATTTAAGGGGGATAACTAGCATTTATTAAGGAAATAATGTTATTTTGTTGCAGATAATTTAAGTCGGTTTGGGGACGCTGAAATGATTAGAAGAACAAGGAAACGAATTCCTTTTTTTTATACAAAGAAACCTCATTATTTTATAGAAATCTAATATATACTCACAAAATCATTTTGTCAGGACGCTGAAAGGGAAGATATTTATAAAATTATAAAGTTCATCTTTCGAACAGCCAATGATGAAGTTGTTTTTCGATTAGCCAATGAGTAATGTTTACCTATTTCAAAAAAATAAATTTCGTTTATGATGAATGTTTTTTTTTTCTGTATTTAATAAAAAAATTAAAAATAAAGAAAATTGTTTAATTTCATTTTGTAAAATGAAAAAATACTTAATTAAAATGAAATATTTTGCAATTAGAAAAAATACAGTTTATTTACTTATTGTGTCTTTTGCATAAAAAAAGCATTGCGTTTATTCAATCCTCAGTTAGCGATCGATAAATACTTAAAATATTTTCTAATTAGAAAATAAATTACAGTTTATTTACTTATAGTCTCTTAAAAGTGTTGCATCTGTTCAGTCTTTGGTTAGTGACAGAAATTCTTCTAGACTGAGGCAACCCCCCCCCCAATTAAAAGTGCACTTTCTTTGGGGGAGGGTCTTGTTAAACAAATTTTTTAACGTCACTTTAAAATTTATCCAAATAACTATTTTGTTGCTTAGCTATTTATAACTATTCTCACGGAATAAATTTACCAAGTTATTTGCATAAATAGTCACATTTCTCATTGGCTAATTGAAAAACAACTTTATCATTAGCTGTTCGAAAGATGTGCTTTATAAACTTATAAAAGTCTTCTCTTTCAGCGTCCTGACAAAATGATTTTGTGAGTAGATATTAAATTTCTTCATAAGAAGAAAAAAAAAAAAAAAGAAAAAAAGGAATTTATTTTCTTGTACTGCTGATCATTTCAGCGTCCTAAATCGACTGCAACAAAATATTATAACAGTAAATGCTAGTTATCTCCCTTAGATAAAGACCAAAATCCCAAACAAGCGCCAAAATTTATCGGTCAAGGGCGACAACTTAGTGTATTTTATTGTAAACTAATGAATAAGAAATCCTGCTATCACTGTTGCTTGATAAAATCAATTTATTTATAATCTAAAGTAATCATCTTCATTAATACTAGACAAGCTTTTCTATCATACAAAACTGTTTATTTTATTTTTATTCAATACATACTTCCACAACAAAGTTGATACAAAAAGAGAGTAGTCTCCCTTTGTCATTCTTTCTGAAAGTGGAGCCGTTTTTAGACGAACTTTAAAACGCTATTATACGGTTAAATACTTCCTTTTTTTTCAAATATGACCCATGATCCTTTATTTTTTTTATTTATTAAACCTCTTAAAATAAACTCTGCAATCTTGTTATTTCGAATATAATAGTCTGCATAAGCCAAATTAGCAATATTTGAGGAATAACATTTTTTTTAAAGGTTGTTTAGAAGATAAGTTAAAATGAAATGCTTTAATACAACCAAGTTTTATTATATTTTAACAAACGATTTTTGTGTTGAATGGGATTTTTTCATTTAATCTACTTTTGATAAATTTATGTATAAAAAACTGACAATTGATTTTAGTGGTACTGGTAGACATAAACATTAATTGTGAGTAAAAAAAAAAAATCAATAAAAAACAATCATAACACAACTAGACAGATAAATGCAATGATACATGATAAAAAACAACTAAATTAGATGCACCTGAACAATCGGTACCCCCTTACAATTTTTTTTTCTTTTCATCTTTTTTCAGCTATTTCTGCAGATATTATCGATTGGACATTAAGCTACCAACTTAAAAAAAAAAAAAAAAAAAAAAAAAAAAAAAATCAATATTTAAAGATTTAGATGGGGGTTCAGTTTCAACTACAACGTTCTAGCAAATCGATTCCCCTTGTTTAGAACCGATTTATTGCCTCGTTTTAACGTTGGTTACTTCAGCCCCACCCCACTATTATTATTCGTTTTTTTTTTTTTTTTTTGCGACTTTTCATTTTGAGAAAAGTTCGGCCTGTCGCCCTCTTCACTATTATTTATTCATTTACGACTTTTTCTAAGGCTGCTTTTGCATTTAACGACCGCGCTTTTTTTTTTTTCTTTTTTTTTTTTAAATAGGTATTTTCAAGTTAAATTCAAGTTTTCTGCTATATTTTTGGGTGCTATTAATCCGCGTTATTTTTAAATAGTTTTTCCAAGTTTAAAGTTTTATGATATGTTTTCTATTAAATTGTAAGGTTAAAGAACAGAATATGTACAAAACATCCTCCCTGTGTTAAGAATGGCTTTCTAAATAACGTTATTATTTCAGCACCGATGCACTAGTATACTTTTATATTAAATTGTGAGGTTGAAGTATAGAATAATTACAAAACATCCTCCCCTCCCCATGTTAAATAATACGTTTCTAAATAATAATGTTATTATTTCAGCGTGGGTCGTTTTTTTTGGGGGGGGGGGAGGAGGGGGGATCAGCTAAGAACACATATGACATTTAAATCCGGCGCAAATTTACCATTTGAATTATGTTACATGTTGAACACTGTAATTTAAGATATCATTTACAAAAAAAAAAAAAAAAAATAAATAAATAAAATATTTCGTTTAATGTTTAATCTACATAATTTCTCAAAAAGTCGATAATAATCAACAGAAATAGCTGGGGGGGGGGAGGGAAAAAAAAAGACGAACAAATTTGTAAGAGGGGTGCCGATCGTTCAGAGGTACACTAAATTAATTACGGTATTTGTACAGTTTAAGACATTAAAAAGTGAAAATATCGAAAAAAGGTTATATTGTATGTATCCGTTTTGGACTGAGACTTCCGAAAAAAATCATTTAATTTGATCGAGTAGTTTTTTTACAGCGGAAAAACACGTTCTTATAAGAGCGCGTTGAAGTCAGCCATTATGGAATTTGTTTAACACTCCACGATAAATATATAAAGCGCCGATACTCCCTCCCCATCTTTATTACTAGCTTTTCTTCCTAAAACTCGAACCTTTTGCTCGGTATCATAACAAATTGTGGGTTTATATTATTGTACACATAGATACGAAAAAGTTGTCAAAAACAAATAAATATTATCAAAGGCAAGATAAGTTATTTTTCTACTAAACTGGATACATTTTGTGTTTTTATTCAATGTAACATGTTTATTCAGCTCGAAAAACATGCAGTGTTTACCGATGTATTGGAAAATTCAAAATGGCGCCCGACACTCTCTTTAACATGGTAAGTTTGGGAAAAGGTGCTATAAATAATAAACTAGAGAAAATACTATTTAAAAAACACCGAATATATGTCAACTTATGTCACGGTAATATATATTGAGCGAATTTCTAACAGTATTTTTCTAGTTTATTATTTATGACATCTTTTCCTGAACTTACCGTATTAAAGAGAGACTCGGGCGCCATTTTTAATTTTCCAACATCGGTAAACACTGTATGGTTTTCGAGCTGAATAAACATGTTACATTGAATAAAAACATGAAAAATATATCCAGTTAGGTAGAAAAGTAACTTACCTTGCCTTTGATAACATTTGTTATATATTTGTTTTTTGACAACTTTTTCGAATCTGTGTACAGTAATACAAACCCCAAATTGTTTTTTCGCTGTGAAAAAAAAAATAAAAATAAAAATAAAAAACTACTTGATGAAATTAAGTGAAAAATTTTTTTTTTCGGAGAACTTCGTTCCATAACGACTACTTGCAATATAAATTTTTTTTCGATATCTTCATTTTTTAATGTCTTGATTAAACTGTACAAGTACCCAAATTATTTATATAAAAACTATACGTTACATATTTCAGAGACGTACCATCGTTTCATTTCTACAATTCTGCTTTTCTTTTTTTAATCATCAGTGACTCACAAAACAACAACAACAAAAAGAATCGATGAATGGCGTTCCAAACAAAATCACCGATAAGAACCCGGTGAAACACGTTTGGGTGTTCCTTTTGAAGGAAGTACTGTTTCGATGAAGGCGGACTGTATATCTATATCTATATATAGGGTTTAATCATAACTAAGTCTTGTTACTGCAATAAAACCATGACACGTCTCTTAAATATGAAACAGTTTTTATAAATGATTTGAATTTTAGATCTCACATTTGTAATCGGGCATTTTATTGATTTCTTTTCAACGCATCCCTACACACACACACACACACACACACACACACACACATATATATATATATATATATATATATATATATATATATATATATATATATATATATAACCTTTCTATATCTCAAAGAAATTCGTTCAATTTTTCATATGAGAACCTGGAACCAACGCAACTTTGAGGAGGAATTGTTAATATATATATATATATATATATATATATATATATATATATATATATATATATATATATATTGCAACTTGTATAAACAAAGGAAACTTTACGCCATAAATATAAATATTTGTTCATTAAAACAAAAAATCGTGACTTAAATAATAGGAAGACATCTTTAGTTTGGCAAAACTTTGAAATAAATTGTTTGAAAGAAATAAGATTTGAGAAAGGAAAGATTTGAAAAAAAGTCACGTGACTAAGTGTGTTACAGACTGAATTTTTCTATTTGGTCCTTGATTAAATCTGCCATATCGAAAGCAACCGGACAAAATTAAAAGACAACGATGAGACGACAAATATTTGTGATTACATTTGTGACTGGATTGTTCATTGAAATTGTGAGGACGATAGCTTACTTGCTGTGACTCTCTCCGTCAAAAGAACTTACATGGCCAAAACAAAAATGGATAAATGCCGAGAATTGAAGAAACATTAGCAAAAACGAATTTACAAATTTTAAAATGCTTAAGATTTAACAGTTAAAATGACCAGACGAGTGTGAAATTGTTTTTGATAAATATTGCTATTTATTTTTTAAAAATATTGAAATTTTTATTTCTTTCAAATTTTCAAATATTCATCTACAATAAATTGGGTAGCTTGTTCTTTTTTTTTCTTCTTTTTCTTCCTCTTATATGCTATGGTATTGGTAAGTCCTGGCAAGAATGATCTGAGGTCATGCCAGGACTTACCACCACCAAAGCATATAAGAGACCGAAAAATAAAAAAGACAAACAAAAAAACAAAACAAACTGCCTAATTTCCTGAAAATGAATTTTTTACTATTCTAAAATATGAAAGAAACAAAATTCAATTTTATTTTTAATAGATATCAACATTTATTAAAAACTGTAAGAAATTTCTTCCCTACACACCCAATTTCCTCCCTGCTGATAGCAAATGAAACTCCACAAACAAGGCCATACCTTTAACTCAACTTTATTCAAGATGTATCAGTAAATGAAAGTTCTTTGGTTCACGGTACATCCCTTGCAAAAACAGTGGCTAAATTTGCTATCCATTGCAATGGAGCCGGTAGTTATGATTCCTCTGTGGGAATGTTAGTTCAAGTTTCCTTTTAGAAGGGTCCATGTTGTACATGGTTGAACGGCGGGAATGTTGTCGCCCAATTTTAGGACCTCGTGGTTTCTGGAAGAAATAGGAATAATTTCCATAATCAAATATATCAAGCCGAACAATGTAGAATATCCTCATTGGGTAAAATAAGTTCAGCAATTATGTTATCTCTGTATTTAGAGAAATGTCCTTTGTCCACCCACTGTATGGTGTCAAATGAAGGTAAAATCCTGGCACTCTATAACGGATCACCGCTGTTTGAGTCTTTACTCTTTCGTGTTCATTTGACTTAAAAATAACGAACATGTAATACAAAATTGGCGCCAAACTGGCGCATTCAAATTGAACCAATCAAAGACCGTCTAGCGAATCACGTTAGGCGGGAAAACAAATGGTGTTGCTATGGAATTTCTCACAAAACAATTTCACACTCGTCTGGTCTTTCTAACCTTTAAATCTTAAATTGTTGTCGAGTGTTTCAAATAGTAGATTCCTTTTTAAATTGTTTTTTTTTTTTAATTTATTATTGCTATTATTTTTTCTTCTAATTTTTTTATTAATTCAAAACCAAAAAAAAAATCGCTAGAAATAAAATTATTTAAAATGTTTTATGCCTTTTTGAACTAGTCACTTTTTAACCATTTTGTTAATACTTTACAAAGTTATTGCACGATTGATTGATATGTTAAAGATCAAATTCTGTTATATATTTTATCATCTGATAATTCCTCAAAACAACAATCAATAAATTAATTAACATTTCTGAACAATAAATCTTGTAAATGGCGAAATAAAATGTATGAAGTGTGAAACGGGTTTCAGTGGAGCAATATATCATTAGAATTATATATATATATATATATATATACTTGTTTATTGTTATATAAACATGCTCACATCCAGCTGCTACAAACAGCCACTTGTTTCAATCAAACAACAGATATCATCAGGCAGCGACTTGACTATTCAAATGTTCATTGAATAATCATTTATATTGATTATTTAATAAACATTTGAATAGTCAAGTCGCTGCCTGATGATATCTGTTGTTTGATTGAAACAAGTGGGTGTTTGTAGCAGCTGGATGTGAGCATGTTTATATAACAATAAACAAGTATTATCAGCTCTTTTTATTGAGCACTATCTAACAACCTCGTTGAATTCACTAGTCCATTACTTTTGAATTAAAAAAAACCCGAGTATATTTATATATATATATTAATTCTTTTTGATTGAATCTTTGTGAATAGTCGTTTTTATTTTATACTAAACTACAAGCATTTTCTGATTTTTATTATGAATATGGGTTGAAGAGAGCATATAAGAAAGATAAGAGCAATCATTTGGTTTTAATCAGAATAAAAACAGATAGAATCAAAGAAATTTGGTGCCTTTTGCAAAATAAAGAAAAATACAAACAAAAAATGAATAAGGAAACGTCATTTTTTTCTTCTTTGAAACAAAAAGGTTATTTTCTTTCTTTTTGCTTTTTTTTTTTTTTACTTTTTCTTATATTTTTTTCCATCAGGCCAAATTTATTTGCATAATTCACATGATTGGCTGCAGGAGCAGTCAGTGGATTGAAGACATTTTGAATAATCGTCAAGTAAATCTTCTCAAACAAATGGGAAACAACATATGTGGATTTAATAAGCTAAAAATGGTTAGTAATCTGACGATGCCGCCTTTCAGGTAGACCAAAACTTACAATGGCTTCCATATAAAAACTGTTAAAAAATGATAGGCTTTTTCTTTCTTCTTTCATAAAGTTTACTTTAATTTA